>NC_136527.1:39136507-39610814 GCF_053919585.1 Euprymna scolopes
ATTTATATATTTTCATACATTTATATATATATATCATTATAAATCTATTATTTAATCTTAAATTTTTTTTATACGCTTGACTTTTATTAGAAGTAGGACGTATCCTGATAAGCAGTATATTTAAAACATATATATATATACATATATATATATACTGCGTAGAAATTGTTAGTAGATTGAGACATAATATGTAAAAAACGAAACATTTTTAAACTAAAACTAAGAAAGGAAAAATTCCTGTAAAATCAGAAATTTTATACTCTTTTATACACCAAACATGGAGTATATCTACTTGGGCGTAAGGGGCTACTAATTGGGATCATATCTTACATGGGATTGTGGAGAGCTTAGCAGTGAGATGCCTGTTCACATTACATTCAAACTTCTGCATGTCAGTACCCCCAGGTGGTAGATTTATCAATTTAGATGTGGCAACAATATTTTGCATGTGCGAATTATGGCTTTGTAAAGATATAGGATATGTGGTAATGTTATGCCGAAAAGTTTGAAAAATGGGTTGTCAGGTAATATATTTTTATGGCAATCGTTTTGAGAAGTTTTTATATAATTATTAAAGAAAAGTAGCTTAGTCTTAGTAGCATTACATGTTTTTATCCATTTGCGGTCCCATTCCTCTATAAACTGAACATAGTTTTCTAATGCCTCTGTTATTACTTTGAATATGTGTACATTCGTTTTTCCCTCATGTCTATTATAGTGAAATTACAAAACGGATGAAAATCTTGAAATTTCATATGAATACATCAGATAAAAAGACTATTTTTCAACCTTGAAAAGAATTTTTTAAATTCTAAGGAACACAATGAGTTCTGAAAAAAACTACCATTGCTTTCAATTGAAAAAATATTTTTCACTAATACACAAGAGGCCAAGTTGAAAATGCATATGTATATATTTTTATATGTATGCATGTGTATATATTTTTATATGTATGCATATGTATATATATCTTATATGTATGAATATGTATACATTTTTATATGTATGCATGTGTATATATTTTTTATATGTATGCATATGTATATATTTTAATATGTATGCATATGTATATATTTTTATATGTATGCATATGTATATATTTTTATATGTATGCATATGTATATATTTTTTATATGTATGCATATATTTTATATATGTATGCATATGTATATATTTTAATATGTATTCATATGTATATATTTTAATATGTATGCATATGTATATATTTTATATGTATTCATATGTATATATTTTTATATGTATGCATATGTATATATTTTTATATGTATGCATATGTATATATTTTTATATGTATGCATATGTATATTTTTTATATGTATGCATATGTATATATATTTTATATGTATGCATATGTATATATTTTTATATGTATGCATATGTATATATATTTTATATGTATGCATATGTATATATTTTATATGTATGCATATGTATATATTTTTTATATGTATTCATATGTATATATTTTTTATATGTATGCATATGTATATATTTTATATATGTATGCATATATATATATTTTATATGTATGCATATGTATATATTTTTATATGTATGTATATGTATATATTTTTATATGTATGCATATGTATTTTTTTATCTGTATGCATATTTATATATTTTTTATATGTATTCATATGTATATATATTTTTATATGTATGCATATGTATATATTTTTATATGTATGTATATGTATATATTTTTATATGTATGCATATGTATATATTTTTATGTTTGTTTTCATTTTACAAAATACTAAAAGAATACATAAAACTTTTCTGGATCAGTGTAACAGAGCACGTGTGAGAAAATCAGCAGCAGCTGTAAGATAGCTGGCTGGCGAATATATATTTCTTTTAACCTTAATAGCTACCGGTTTTTAAGAACTGGTAAGAGTTCTGACAAGGCTTTGTGTGCAATTGGAGCAGAATATCTTTTCGGGAAATCAGATTAGGGGGAACATTTTGTGAAGCTGGAGTTTTTATATAAATTAAAGTTGTGTCTAATATTGCTGGTGTGGTAGACATGTGTAAAATCCGATCTTTGTTTTGTCGACAGAACTGTTTTTATTATTCCATATATATATACTGCTACCGAGCTATTACTTTATTTTGAATGGACATGTGTTTTGAACGTATATAAATATATGGAGCGTTCAAACAATTATTGTGCCACCTGTAAACTTTTCTTTTTGTATCTTTTATTGTCTTAACACATTTTTGAATAGAATCAATTTTGTAAAATGGCCGTTTTCATCTTGCTCTAGATAATGTCGTATGATCTTTACTCTCGGGTATTGCATCCTTTTTTTTTGCAAGTGGATGTCTTTGCGTGTTATCGTCTTAGTTGCAATCAGGTTGAAGGGAGTGCCGAGAGTACAGCCCAGGCTATGATAACATAATTGTGTTAAATTGGTAATTATCATATGCGTAGGTCGAAATATAAATTGAATACGATTATAAAAATAACAATTAGAAAATCGAAACAATTGTACTTAGAGAAAAACATTTCTAACTAAAAAATTAACTAGGATTAAAGATCGATTATTAGTCGGTAGCAGTTATATTTTAATGGAATTTGTCTTTCCATTTCGATTAAATGTATTTATTCTGTTAGATTTCCAAGGACATTTCTAAGTCTTTTGTGTGGCAAGAAAAAACAAATGAGGGTTCCGTTGTTGGCACATAGTGCTCCACCAGTTGTGACAATGAAACTACTTGTGACAATGAAACAACTTATGACAGATGAGATACCTGAGTTGGAAAGAGGCATTTAAAGAGTCAGCGCTCAAGTGGAAAAGCACGTTAGCTGTAAAACATGCCTGGGAAGCTCCGTCCACATTCCATGGTAGATATTTCTCAGGCTATTAGCAATAATTATAATACGCGATTGGTGAACGTCAAAGTCAATTGTGTTTCGTTTCATTAATCCATTATCCCAGGCATTATCTACTTATTTCAGATCACAAATATTATATAACTTATTCCGTAAAGTATTAAGAAGGTGTTTGCAGCTGGATTAATTTGACATTTTTAAGAGCTTAATTTTAGAAACCTTAATTCTAAATAACCTTAACTGAAGCCGTAGAATGCATATAAACAAATCATACTTTTTGGTAGTATTTCAGTGTAGTGTGTGTTCTGTCTTTTTTTAAAGCTAGAAGGTTTTAACTATATATTAGTTATAAACGAATCATCACATTCAACCAAAATTTATTACCTATGTGTTTCTTAGGGTATTTAACTTTTATGTGGTGTATGGATGGGCGTGCTATATTTGAGGATTGAAGAAACCTATCGTATACTTTGTGGTGGTGATAAATTCCTATCGTCATTTCCAAAACAAGTTAGTTCTTGCAAAATCCTGTTAACTCAAAATATTCATAACCTTCGACAGTTTTAAACTAAAAAAATTACACTCTAATTGTTATATATTGGAATCGTGACTTAATAACAATTTCGTAATTTGTATACACTTTAGAACCAGTAAGGGTCGTACATGTCAGGATAACACTTCGACAAACGAAATATGCCGTGTTGCAGGTGGTGGGATTAAAAGTTTCATTCCCTAGATAAACGCATAAGAAATGCAATCGTCACAGGATATGGCAAAGAAATATCTTACGTGTTTGAGTATAGAAGAGAGTTTAATTAAATTTTGTTACAATGAGGGTCAGGGGTCAACAATCACAAGAATATGATGGATTTTTAGGCAAATCGACTACAAAAAATTCTCGATCGCTTGAAGGCGAACACAAAAGTGATAAAAACGCATCCATTTATGAAAAGACCGTTTACAAACTTCTGTTGAACATTAATATGTTACGTTAAGTTAAATTAACCAAGCCTATATAACTAGTACTTTGGGTAAGACAATCAGATTTCTGCAAATTTCTCAAGCTTGCTGAACCGAAATACGCAAAATCTGTGCCAAACAACACCCCTTTCTCTGCACTTGGTCAGAGGAGGCAAAGAGGCGAAAAGGAATCTTCAATAACTCACATACATGCCTTCATCTCATACACATATTCTTACACATTAGCGAGTCTGGAGATCGGAAATAATTGCAACACACAGCTATACACGAACTAAAAAGAACAAGGTAAATCAACACACATACACACAGCCATACACTCACATAAATATATTACTTAAATGTGCATATTATTCACACTATGAACATATTGACACACACCTATCAAAGTTTTGTGATTAGTTTGCTTTCTGTATAAAACACGACTTTTAATAAGGAACGCTCACGGGTTGAAAATAACTATTATATTATAAAATTCTAGATATAAACATGTTATAAAATTTCGTCAAATTTTAATTAAAAAAATTCTGTTTATGTATAAATTAGCACTTGCTAACGGGTGACTGTAATATTCATTAATGTTTAATATATTTCCTTTATAATAAATATGTACGTCACAATGTATTTTTCCTAAACTAACTATTCTAACATTTTGTTAATTTTATTTCAGGTTTTCGATCCTTTAACAAGAGAGTTTAAGAAATGATTTAACACAAAATTTTATATCGCTGGTGACTTGGGTGGGCACATTTAAATAATTACGACATAAAAGAAGTTGTAACTAAGTAAAAATACACCCTGTGCAAAATGTTATAATCCAATGATAATAGATCAATAATTCTAAGCAGAAAGATTCGCTCACATAAATATAAAACAATCCCTAAAAACATAATTGCAACACAACTTATCTACACCGAGGCTTATATGGTTAATAAGTTTATAATTGTTGAATTTTTATCGATATCCTGATGTTGCAACAGTAAATGATAATGCCACAGTTTAATTTCTAATATAAGTAGAACAATAAAAATTGCCACAGTTATTAGTTTGCTTTTCTAGATAAGAACATCACAAAGTTATACATTTCTTGCATCGTTTAATGCATCACTGGAGATAGTTTTTGGAGACGATGTGAAAATTCAGAATTCAAGCTGCATAATCTGGAAAACGCTTTCCTTTCAAAAACAAATTTCTAGGTTCAAAACGTGAAAATCGGATGATGCAACGCGATGCAGAGTAATTGCATGGCAGAGGATTTCATAGACGTCTGTGCTTCTGATCTCGATCAATGTGTATTGTGTATATGTCACATCGTTTCTTCTAATTTCATCAAAAGTGTCCTGTGGTGTGCGTGATTTCAAATAAGACAACTGATCACTGCATGATACTTGACAGGATCTATTTCACACCTAACCAATTTAAAACTCTTGTAAATCAGGAACAACAATTATTTCAGAGTTTTTATTGGCATAGCATATGCAATATTTATACTAGATCAAACAAACGGAAGTTGGTCAAAGTCATTACTTATTGAAGATTGCTTCTATTTAAAAAAAATCTTGCACACAAAACATTTATATGAAAACAACTACGATGAAAGGCTAAAATCTTAAGAAAATATTTAGACATAAAAACTTTAAATGAATTAGACGTTTTATTGAGGTGTATGAAATTTTTTTAAAAATCAAAAAAATCTGTGAAACGTTTTATTGAGGTGTATTAAATTTTTTAAAATCTAAAAAACTGTCCAAACGTTTTATAAAGATGTATTAACTTTTACAAAAAATAAATAAAAACTGTAAAAAATTTTTCTTGAGATGTATTAAATTTAAAAATTGAAAAACTGTTAAAATGTTTTATTGAGATGCATAGAATCTTTTAAAAAATTGTTAAAACGTTTTATTGATATGTATCAAAATATAAAAAACTGTTAAAAAATAACAAAATTCTTAAAATATTTTATCGACATGTATTAAATTTTAAAAAACTCTTAAAACGTTTTATTGAGATGTATCAAATTTTAACAAATAAAGAACTGTTAAAACGTTTTATTGCATGAAGGATGAATGTTTTTTTGTGGGTTGTTTTAAAGATTTACACGAGAATAAAAACTTTTTTAAAGACAATTATTAACATAATCAATAGCGTTTTTGCATGAGAAAGTAACAACTTTTAAACAATAACACCAACACACAATAATAACACACACACATATAACAAGAATACCAAAATATGGTTTTAACTTTTTCAAAATTTTATCATTTCTGAATGGAGTATACTATCAGATGCCAGACATTCACAAAATCTCAAAACAGTACAATTGTATGTTTGCATGTTTGTCTAAAGCTGATTTCATATAAACAGAAGAGCTACATTACAAAAATATATATGAAAACGACAATGATAAGGCTAAAATCTTAAGTAGATATTTGAATATAAAAACTTGATATAAAATAGACGTTTCATTGAGATGTATTAAATTAAAAAAAACATTTTTTTAAACTATTAAAACGTTGAACTCGGCATAAAGGCTGTATGTTCTTTTGGTGATTTTAAAGATTTACACCAGAATAAAAACTTGTTTTTAAAAGTAAATTATTAAGATAATCAAAGTATCAGATTCGTTTCTATCGTTTTTGCATGAGAAAGTAACACAAATTTTTAACACAATACAAACACACACATATAACAAGAATATCACCACACACATATAACAAGTATACCAACACACACATATAACAAAAATACCAACACACACATATAACAAACATACCAACACACACATATAACAAAAATACCAACACAAGCACACACATATAACAAGAATACCAACACACACATATAACAAGAATACAAAAATATGGTTTTAATTTTTTCAAAATGTTATCATTTGTGAATGTAACATACTACCAGATGCCAGACATTCACAAAATCTGAAAACAGTACAATTTTGTGTTCGCATGTTTGTCTAATGCTGATTTCATATAAACAGAAGCGCTACATCATAAAAAAAATATTTTCAGTTTTCCTTATTTTACTTTGTAGGAAAAATTAAAACTTACTTGGCTAGCATGTGTGCGTCCTTCAAAGGGTCGGTTGTGTAACAAAAAATCGAAAGGACTAACATGGTTGTTCGCATGTTTGTCTAAAGCTGATTTCATAAAAACTGTTAAGACGTGAAATTAGCATAAAAGTTGTATGCTCTTTCATTTTAAAGATTTACATGAGAATAAAAAATTTGTTTATTTAAAAAAATTATTAACTAAATCAAAGGATCATATTATTTTCTCTCGTCAGAGAAGCAACGTACACAAATGTGGCTTTTTAGTTTTTCTTATTTTACTTTGTAGGGAAAATTGAAACTGTGCTTGCATGGGAACAAAGGTCGGTTGTGTAATAAAAAAAAGAGAAACCCTAAAATGGTTACATCCAATTGGTTTTATGTGTAATGCTCATCACAGCGATGCAGAATGTCGACATTTCTATGCAAAAGAAACAGGTGAATTAAAAAAAAGACTTGTACAGAATAGAGGATGAGTTTAAAAAATGTGCCAGGTATGTAGGCATGTGCAAGTAAACTTGAAAAGTGTTGAGTTTTGGAGTTGGACGTTTTGACAACAGAATGTCGAGTTGTGGAGTTAATAGGTTTAACAACAGGGTGTCTTGTGGATTTGGACGTTTTGAAAATAATTTTAAAAGTTCTGATAATAGAATGTTGAAGTTTGGGATTGGAAGTTTTAAAAACGGAGTGTCGAATAAACCTGACAAGTCGAAGTCCTCAGAAATAAAAGTGCTCCCTACCTAAGGCACATACTTAAACTCTATAAGAGATACATACATATTTGTATGTTCCATTCTAGTTCTTTTGTATTCAGTATATTTTTACATATGGCACAACAAATGTTCCTTCTATGCAAATCTCTCTTGCACTTGGTTCAGCAGGTATATTTGCCAGGTAGTTGTTTAAAATTCTTTTGTCTAAGTTCCTCCTATAATTACTGGAATACAGATTTTCTAAAGATTACAGTTTCTTTTCTATGTCGTACATAAAACCCTGGTATTTCGTCATATTTTTCTCTGTTCAACAAAATAATATTGGGGAAACTAACTTCTAAGGTTGATTCTTTCTCCTGCTTGTCTCATTTGAAGCATGTAGCTATAGGAATCGTATAGTCTATGGTGTATATGTCCAACTGTTGTTCCCAAGACTTGCTGCAGCATTCAATATTCAACATTTTACAGATGATGTGGATATATTTACACAATCCATTGTATTTCATTGTATAGTAGCATAGACTCTAGCAAATGTCAAATGGCTCAAACTAACTTCTCTGTTGCACGAACTACACTTGTTATTTCGTAATTAAAGCGGATAGTGTATGATTTATTTTGGACTGTTCTTTTAGGTACATGTTCCCAGGATTTGCTACTGCATGGGATATTTAGGTTTTGTTTTTGTTTTTCAAAAATTTTCTTCCTTTGACGATTGTAATTATGGGTATTGGGCAGTCAAACCAGCTGCCAAAATTGCCCTACTTTTTGTTAAAACCAACCGAGAGCTCTTTTTAGTATCTTTATGCTCCCTTAACTGCAACTGTTTAGATCTCTTTTGCACTTGGTTCACCAGAAATATAAGTTAGGTAGGACTTCAGGTTCTTCTTCCATAGCCCTATGTATTTTCATATGACTTCAAAAATTTGACACCTATGGCAGGGGAAAGACCACATACTTTACAAGAATGTGGGTTGTTCCCAATATGTGTTTTCATGAGTCAAAAAATTTAATTTCTATGCAAACGAACAATATAATATTACTCAACAGACTTGACTTCCAGGCAAAAGAAGTACCACATACTTCACAAGAACATTGTTTGTCTTCCATGTGTTTTCATGTGACTCAACAGACTTGACTTCCAGGCAAAAGAAGAACTACATATTACACAGGAATGTGGTTTTTCTCCAGTATGTGTTAGCATATGACGCAACAAAGTTGATTTATCTGCAAAAGAGGAGCCACATATTTCACAAGATTGTGGTTTCTCCCCCGTATGTGTTTTTATATGACGCAACAAACTTGACTTCTGTGAAAAAGACGAGCCACATACTTCACACGAATGTGGTTTTTCTCCCGTATGTGTTTTCATATGATTCAACAAAGTTGATTTCTTTGCAAAAGAAGAGCCACATACTTCACAAGAATGTGGTTTCTCTCCTGTATGTGTTTTCATATGACTCAACAACTTTGACTTGCATGCAAAAGAAGAACCACATACTTCACAAAAATGTGGTTTGTCCCCCATATGTCTTTTCATATGACGCAACAAACTTGACTTCTGTGCAAAAGAAGAGCTACATACTTCACATGCATGTGGTTTCTCTCCCGTATGTGTTTTCATATGAGTCAACAAAGTTGATTTCTTTGCAAAAGAGGAGCCACATACTTCACAAGAATATGGTTTCTCTCCTGTATGTGTTTTCATATGACAACAAATATGACTTCTCTGCAAAAGACGAACCACACACTTCACAAGAATGTGGTTTCTCTCCCGTATGTCTGTTCATATGAAGCAACAAAGTTGACTTCCATGCAAAAGAAGAACCACATACGTCACACGAATGTGGTTTTTCTCCCGTGTGTGTTTTCATATGACTCAACAAACTTGACTTCCATACAAAAGAAGAACCACATACTTCACAAAAATGTGGTTTGTCCCCCGTATGTATTTTCATATGATACAACAAACTTGACTTCTGTGCAAAAGAAGAGTTACATATTTCACAAGAATGTGGTTTCTCTCCCGTATGTGTTTTCATATGATTCAACAAAGTTGACTTTAGTGCAAAAGAAGAACTACATATTTCACAAGAATATGGTTTCTCTCCTGTATGAGTTTTCATATGATTCAACAAACGTGACTTCCATGCAAATGAATAACCACATACTTCACAAGAATGAGGTTTGTCTCCCATGTTTGCTCGCATCTAATTCCACAAAAATTATATGCAATGGTTAGTATGATGAGATACGCTGATTAATTTAGACTTCAGAAAATTTACATACAGAAATTTTATTATTATAAAGTTATTTAAATCACCAATTATGAAAGGTCCTTCTTATCCATTTATGGATTTCTTTTCATTTTTGCAAACTCTGAAAATATAAAAATAATTTGAAAAAGTATAGTTAATTTAGTAAAATTCAATTTATTATGTTAATTTTTATAAATATAAATATGGAGAAAAAAGTGGCTTACCGTTAAAGCGGCTGCGCATTTGTGCATGCAGAGCACAAATTGAGAATCAAGATGGCGCCCGCATGTGTTTATGTGGAAAAAGTCTCGTGGAATCACGGGGAATCTCTTACCCTGATTGCATAAATAACGACGAAAGGAAAGCAAGAGGACAGACGATTTTTAGTCATTAAAGCGAACGGACGTGTGTAAAAGAAGAGGTAGAAGAAAAGAATTAAACACGAAACAAACAATGACTCGTTTGAAAGTAGAGTTGTAACAAACACAAGCTATTTTGGCATGATGTCAGGATTTGACCCCAAGCTAATTCCCCTGTTTGATGGCAGTAGCACTGATCACTCAGTGCAGGAATGGGTGGAAAAAGCAGAATTAATATGTCAGCTCAGTGGGGTGAAGCATATGGAATGCGTGGTCCCAATGCGCCTCACTGGAGGAGCATATGCAGTATATGGCAAAGGCTGATGTGTGTGCACTCAAATTAAGGGAGTGGCGACAGCAGGGATCGAATGTGGCAACTCTGGACCTACGCAGGCCTATCTGCAAATACGCATTGAGAAGAAATTGTGGCCATTGTGGAAATTGGAGAAACCCGATATTGTCTAACCAGGCAAGGGTTCAGTCTAAATGTGGCACCAGGCTTTATGACAGCAATCATGCATGCTATCCGGCAGCAGGATGAGGCAGTGCAACAGGCAACATCCTCATACATCGATGATATATTCGTCAATGAGAGCCTCATGTCAGCGCAATCGGTTAGAATGCACTTTGAGAGCTGTGGACTGACATGTAAGGAACCAGAGCATCTGTGCGATGGAGCAAAAGTTCTCGGCCTGCACGTGTGCAATAGCAAGGAGGGACTTTGCTGGAGAAGAGGAAGTTGCGTCCCCAAGGTCCCATCAAACATCACTCGATGAACAGTGTTTTCGCTTTTTGAAAGATGGTAGGCTATTTCCCTGTGTGCGGTTGGCTCAGGGTGGCCGTGGCGGCCATACAAAACGTGCAATAGCCATGTCGTCGGGATGGGACGATGCAGTACACGATGTTACCCTAAGGAGCATGCTGACAGAGACTGTGTCCAGGGTGACCAGTGATGACCCCGTTCAGGGAAAGTGGTGCGTCAGCGGGAATGAGTTCACGGTCTGGGTGGATGCTAGTTCACTGGCCCTTGGAGTTGCACTTGCAGTTAATAATTCCATTATTGAAGATTCCTGTTGGCTTCGGCCAGAGAATGATTCGAGGCACATAAACCTGGTCGAACTTGATGCCACATTGAAAAGCGTTAACTTGGCGCTTCAATGGCAAGCCAAGGTTCTACATATCATGACTGACTCGGCATGTACTCATCGGTGGATAACCGATGCATTAAGTGGAAGAGCACGACTGACGACACAAGCATCGAGTGAGATGTTAATTCGAAGACGGCTTGCCACCTTGGTTGACACCATCACAGAGTATGACCTGACCGTGAACGTAGTGTTGATCAGGTCTGCACTCAACAGAGCAGATGCTCTTACAAGAGTCCCTCAACAGTGGCTTCTGGCTGGTGCTCAGAGAGATTCTGACAATCTGCAAAACACATGTTCAGCAGTTTTGTGTAATGTGGATGAAGCGCGCATCATAGACATTCATCGACAGTGTGAACATCCTGGCATCAAGCGGACACTGTACTTTGTCAAGATGATTGATCCAAGAGTAGGAAAAAAAGATATCCAAAGAGTGGTGGAAAGTTGCGAGGCCTGCCAATCCATCGACCCAGCTCCAGCACAATGGAAGAAAGGGGAGTTGGGAGTGAGTGGTAAGTGGCAGAAAGTGGGCATGGACATCACACACTATGGCAGTAACCACTTCCTTACCCTCATCGATTGTGGGCCTACACGTTTCACAGTCTGGAGACTCCTTGGGCGCCAGGATTCTTGCAACATTATTTGCCAGCTGTCATCCGTGTTCTGTGAAAGAGGTGCACCCGATGAAGTGCTGACGGTCAGCCTTTTGCAGCCATCAGATGAGGCAGTTCTTACAAGAATGGGATGTGCGACTGCGACTTAGATGCGCTTATGTGCCTTCTGGCAATGGTATAGCTGAGAGAAGCCATCGCAGCATCAAAACAATTGCAGCCAGGAAGAAGTGCACCATCGCAGAAGCTGTGTACTGGTATAATCTCATGCCAAAGGATGGCGTCTCTCCAGGAACAGCACCTGCAAACGCAATCTATCAGTACCGTGTCCGAGAAAAAGGAATCCACCCCAATACAACTGTGGCCACTGAGATAGAATTAAATCGATATGCCAAAGGGGATGCTGTCTGGGTACAGCCGCCAGGAAACCGATGTATTGACAAGCATAAACAGGGCACAGTGACCGATGTGGTGAGTCAGCAGTGTGTCCAGGTTGATGGCATACCCCGTCACGTTAGGGACCTATGGCCGGCAACACATGTACCACCTCCAGTGGACAGAGTGACTCTGACTCTGAGACGAGTGGGCCATCGCTTTGGTTTGCACCATCCCTATCAAGCAGTAACTCTGATATCAGTAGCCTCCACAGAGATGAAGCCTTCCCCGACCATCTGGTGGTGGATGAGAGCGCACGCGAAGATAGGAGCAGCACTGTCCCCCTTCGCAGAAGCACCCGACGGTGGCAATCGCCACCCCCTACCGTCTCTGTGATCATGAGATCAGGGGGGAGTGTGGAGAAAGAAGTGGCTTACCGTTAAAGCAGCTGCACGTTTGTGCATGAAGAGCACAAATTGAGAATCAAGATGGTGCCCGCATGCGTGTATGTTGAAAAAAAGTCTCGGGGAATCTCGGGGAATCTCAGAGAATCTCGTACCCTGATTCCATAAATAACAAGGAAAGGAAAGCAGGAGGACAGACGATTTTTAGTCACTAGAAACAAACAACGACTCGGTTGAAAGTAGAGTTGTAACGAACACATTTCTTATTAATGAAATTGAAAATAAAATGAGTTAAATTTTAATCAATACTAGTGGATTAACAAATCAATTTGTTTCTATTTTCAAATATTTAACTAAAATTTTTTACATTCATTCATTGTAGAGAGGAGTATGGATTATTCACATTATTTGGATTCTTCAGAATACTGTTCTCATCTTTGATGTTATTTTCACAAACTTTCTATGTTACCTCCGATCTTATTCAGCTGTATTTTGTCGAACTTTGCAATCTTTCTCTTGAACGTACAAATCTATACAAAATGATGATGTTTATTTGTTTAACCAGAAGATCAACATTCTTTGGGTCATTTAATACTGTATACACAGGTTAAAATGTTGGGGTACATTTGGGGTCGATTTTCGCTGGGTATATTTGTGTAATGTTGTGGAATAGTTTTTTTGATGGCATTTATATTTTGTGGTAAAGTTTGCTCTTTTTAGGAAATTTAGAATGGTTTAGTGTTTTAGGGTTTTCTTTTACGAAAAATTCTTTTAAGTTTGTGGCCTTGTAGTAGTGTTGACGGATTTGTGTGAGGTCATAGCAGTCAAGTAAAAGGTGTTTCACTGTATAACATTTGTGACATGGTATACATTTGGAAGGTTCCTCACTTTTTGAATGTAGAATGAGTTATGTGTTGTTACAAGAAAATGTTTCCTTTTCTTGTAAGAAAAACATTAGATAAGTAAAAATGAGATTAGATAGACCTTGTAAGCAATGTTCAGAAATAGAATTTCGCATTGTTCAATTTAACATAAAATAGTTTAGAGATGTTTCTTTAAAAGGAATTTTGATTGTTCACTTCTTTTTATCAAAACTGAATTAGAATAAGGTCAGATAGAAAATAAAGAACGATGAAATTTAAATATGTTGAAAAATAAGTCAGGAAAAAATAAGTTAGTAAGTATTCTTTGCAGAAATAGGTGGACATGTGCTAACCATGCATGTTCAGGCCACGTGGGTTCGATCACGTTTTTTGGACACATGTATGACGTCATAGCAGAAACTGAATTCTCAATATAGTTTGCTAGTTTTAGTGAGATTAACAGATGGACGGGAGATAGAGTTGGAGACGAAGATAGGAGACAGAGCTGACATAGTCAGAGAAGGGTCCCTTTGGAAGCGAAGGAGGAAGTTTTAATCATATAGTGGACTTTGACTTCTTGGATGTTATCAGCATTGCAACCGGTCGAATGTAATAAAAGAACAAATCATATTTTGTAACGTCTTGTGTCGTCTTTCTACAACAAAAGTAATGTGAAATCATTTTATATGGACATTGTTCCACTCATCGTTTTAATGAACTTTGTTTATAACTCATCGTTTTAATGAACATTGTGTATAACTCATCTATGTGTCACACCCTCTATCATAAGTAATGACTGTCCCCTCTTGTGCGATAAGAACTGATAACTCTCCTCTCTAATATTTGTGTCAAGAAGAATCCACGAACAGGAAAAAGTATAAATGTCTCTCTTCTCTCCCCCTCTCATCGTGTATTACATGTTCCCGCCTCGCTTTAAAATGCACCCGATATATCTCTCCAATATGAACACTCAACTATACAATATTCGTCATCTTAAAAAGACCCCCACTATATAACAGTATGTCCTATCCAGGTACGTGGTTAGACTACTTCTTCTTTGCATGATTTTCTGAGATTTAGTAGTTCTTTTAGTATAGGTATAATTAGAAAGAGTTTGTTGTTTTGACACTTGGTCCAGTTATCGCTAACAACCCAAGACCATCTTACTCTCATGTACTAAACAAAGGGTTTCATTCAAAAGTCCTACAAATTTTGAAATTCTATTTTAAATCTCACTGAGGATTGAAACTTCAATGTTCAGGAGCATGTACCTATTTACTATGCCTCCCCACGGGACAGAGTTAGACACCAGGGTCGTTTTTACAATTGAATTTTACCAAGTACTCTAACCATAGCATAACCAGGTGCTCTACTACTGAGCCATAAACCCTACTATTAACACTGAGGGATTAATCACATTTATATTTTATCTGTGATAATTGAAATATATATTAATTAATTGGAATTCATTACTGAGATGAGTTTTATTTATAAATTTATTTATTGCAGAATATTATCCTCATCTAAGACCAAAAACATCCAACCTTGATCGCCTTTCGGGGCCCGTGGCGCAGTGGATAGAGACGTTGAATCTCTACAGTTCCAGGTGAGAATTGTTTGAAGATACTGGTTTCAATCCTACCCAAAGCCGGCCAGTGGCTTACTTGGCCAAAAACGTGGTGAGGCAACAACAACTATGAATGGCAGTAATTGCTGAGAATGCAGTCAGGAGATTCGGAGTTCCTATCCCGTCGCGGTTACCATCTGACAAAGGCCAGAGGAATAGTTGGACGAAACGTCGTGAAACAACAATAAATTAAGAATTGAAAGAATTCAGTTATTTTTATACAAAAGCAGCGCCTCAAGGCTAGGTGGAAAGCATTAGATCTATAGCAACATCAGCAACACCTCAGGGTTTCAGATTTTGAATATTTGGTTTATAAGCTGTGCTGATTGCTGCTAAAACTAAACTTCTTTTCTAGCTTACTAAATAAAAGGTAATTTCTAAATGAAGCTGAGCACATGACAAATGCAGAACATCCAGTTATGAAAACCTCATTAATAAGAATTCCAATAGTTTCTTCTATCACACTTAATGTTCCTAAAAATACAAAATAGTTTAAATTTAATTTTAATTACAATGTTTGCATAATAAATAACACTCAAGATGAGAACAGTTATCTTAATAATCTAAATAATACAAAGAATTCGGAACCTTAACATTGTAATTTGTTTAAGAATCATGATTATTTTTTTTTAATTCAGTCAAAGCTATGTGTAAGGTTTATTGTGTTGGTCAATATCTAGAATATTTCTGAACACCCAAAATCCTTTTCAATGACAACTTTTATAAGTTTTCGAGGGTGCTGAAAACGAATATATACTTCAAAAGATGGTGGAGAGAAATAGTTTTAATGATATGAAAAATTTACTGTTTCAAAAAGTGAGGATCACATTTAAATATACATTAAACGTAAAATGAGCACCCAATTGATGGCCACCATGCAAATTCGCACATATATTTGCCATGAACAAGTAGTTTTCCAAATATAAAGCAATGTAATTCATTATGTTATCGGTGGTGGCCAATTCTGTATGTGCAAGTGCATACTTAATTGGCCACCACTGATGACAAAGGATTACATTGTTTAATATCCAGATACTTGTTTGCAGGAAATTTAAATGCGATATTCGTTTTCAGCATACTCAAAAACCTATCGAAGTTGTAATGTTAAAGATGATTGTTAAGATGAAAAATAAATAAAAATTTACCAAAACGGCTTTAAGGCAGGCCAACAAAACAAATAAAACAAAGTATACCCATGTGGCCAGAAAGTGGGTGCTTATATTACATTAAATTTATATGAAAAACTGATCCCCACTTTTTGAAAAAGTAATTTTCTCATATCATGAAAAATAATTCGCTGCGCAACTTTTGAAGTATATATTCGTTTTTAGCACACCCAAAAAACTATAAAATAATGCGCTAAA
Source organism: Euprymna scolopes (assembly GCF_053919585.1). Taxonomy (NCBI): domain Eukaryota; kingdom Metazoa; phylum Mollusca; class Cephalopoda; order Sepiida; family Sepiolidae; genus Euprymna; species Euprymna scolopes. The sequence goes on from NC_136527.1 coordinate 39,153,120, forward strand.
AAAAAAAGGGGAAAAAAGTTGTTTTTTTTTACTTTAAACTTGTGAAACAGTTAAAAAAAACATTTAAAATTTATAAAATTATTTTTTTCTTTGGTAAACGATAAAGAAGTTATCTTTTTTTGTCAGTATTGAAAACAAAAAATCATCGATAGCGAAAATAATAACAACCAACATTTTCATTAGTAAATGTAGTTATCTCCCTTACATTTTTAACTTATTCTGCAAATGCGATAAAGTCGATACTAAATTCATGTAGTAATACTTACGTTTTTGTTTTATAATCTGCTTTCGATTAACTTTATCTGCTTTTATAAATGAAACGATTTTTCAAATGTGATTGACTTTACAAGCTCAACTTAAAATTCAAGATGACGAACGGAAGAGCAAGTTCGCAGAAAACAAAATTGAATGGAAAAATTAAAAAAAGAAATCATTTCTAGTTGGTGAATATCACAGATAAAATTAGTATTATTTTATTTGATATTTTCATATTTACATGAGAGAGAACAGATTACAAGTTTCATCATTATTAATTCTGTAATTCGTTGTATGGTACATGCATTTTAATGGCGGAAACTGAACATAGTTTAGAAAGCCGTCTTATATTTTTATGTCTTGATTGTGTTTGAAAGATTTAAGTCTAAAGTTAATCTCTATATTGGAAAAAATTACACGTGAAAAGGTTTATAATGAAAAATATTTTTATGGCAGCTTCAAAGATAATTAGTAAAGTCTTAAGATATTGAATTTAGAAAAAGGATAGTTTTATTAGCCTCTTCCCCTAAGTGAGGGTTTCGTAACAGATTTAGCTTTGCACAATAAAACAAGAGACAACACGTCGCACATAAGTTCTACAGAAGCCCCAGAATGTAAGAAAGTCGATTGTATTTTATACCTAGGTGGGGAAGGCGAGGCTTTGCCAAGGCCTTAAATATGATATTTTAAATTTGTCCAGATTTCGTATATATGATTATAGAGTTGTGAAAAATAATAAAAAACGTATTTGGGTGTCATCAGCTAGAATCGAAACCAAAATCAAAACTGTAACATTCAAAGCTGGTGACGTTACCACTGTACAAACGTAACATGCATATTAACTGATTAAAATAAACTAAGATGAATTTACAAAATGTATAACAACTTTTTTAAAAATTCTGACCCTATAGAACTCATGGACGTGGTGCAAATTTGTAAAAACTGACTGTGGAGTCACTAACTTCTACTGAATTGACTCTGTGTTCAGCCATTCATAATTGGGATCTATCAATTTTTAAGACCGAGGTTACAGGTGCATGAATCTCTTGAAGTCGAAAGTAGTAGAGTATCTACAGGACCGTTTAAAGTAAATTTAACGAGATCACCGATTAATAGGTGTCCACCAAGGCACATCCTCACACAGATAAAATAAAAATATAGAAATAACTCTGGAAAATAACGACACTTGACAAAGAACTCGAAATCACTTTATTAAGATGAAATAACATTTATTTATGTGTAAGAAATATTAATTTTTATGAACAGAATGTCACACGTGACTTGAAATGAATGTGAATTTTTTCTGAGAGAAAAATGGTCATTAAACCAAGTAAGCAAAATTTCTGTGATAATTTTAATCATTAAAACCACATTACATATTTTTTGTGAAAATATTAAATGAATACTGCTTATCGTAATGTTCCTGTAATATATTCGAGTAGTATTTCATTCATATAAGAAATAAGGTCCTTCTTTACTATAGCACTCTGATGTAAAAACAAACTCTCACCTGTGACACACAGAAACGTTAGCACAACAGAAAATTATTTAAATTATTTTAAATATGTGTTGTATATTACCCGTCCTAGGTAAGGAATTTTTATCCATATACATGTTGTTAATTTCCTGTCCTAGGGAAGGCACAATTATTTCATACATATAATACCAGTCCTAGGGTAGGTAAAATATGCTTTTGCTCTAGATGGCAAATGATACATAGGCATCAAAAATTCCTCTATCCTAAAAATAACAGGTATGTTCAAAATTTTTCTCATTGTCTTATATGGTCTTGAGCAACGCCGGGTGGCCTTGCTAGTTTTTATATAAAAAAGCAAACAGAAATTCATGCGTTATTTTTAATTTAAAAAGACAATAATTTGCGATTTTAGTCATCATATCGATGTCACTGTATCCATACTTATTATGTATTATACTTGGCCTTCAGGATAAGATCAAAGTGTTATATCTGTTCAGATGCTGCACTTCAATTTCTTGTTCTCTGTCAGTGGAGGAGAAATCCTTCACGACTGAGACAATTTTTATTTTTGTTCCTTTTCTCCACGTTAAAAAACGACCCTGGTGTCTAACTCTGTCTCGTGGGGAGGCATTGTAAATACGGGACACATGTATCCATAAAAATAAAACTGAGTTTTTAAAGAAAAGGAAATAATAAAATCCATTCAATAATTGATATTTTAAAGTTTATTATCGATTTTCATATTAAGTTAAATGAAATGACAAAATAAATAAATAATAAACCACGATAAAATATTTTCATATTAAGTTAAATGAAATGACAAAAAAAATAAATAATAAACCACGATAAAATATTTTCATATTAAGTTAAATGAAATGACAAAAAAAATAAATAATAAACCACGATAAAATATTTTCATATTAAGTTAAATGAAATGACAAAAAAAATAAATAATAAACCACGATAAAATATTTTCATATTAAGTTAAATGAAATGACAAAAAAAAAAAAATAATAAACCACGATAAAATATTTTCATATTAAGTTAAATGAAATGACAAAAAAAATAAATAATAAACCACGATAAAATATTTTCATATTAAGTTAAATGAAATGACAAAAAAAATAAATAATAAACCACGATAAAATATTTTCATATTAAGTTAAATGAAATGACAAAAAAAAATAAATAATAAACCACGATAAAATATTTGCATATTAAGTTAAATGAAATGACAAAAAAAAATAAATAATAAACCATGATAAAATATTTTCATATTAAGTTAAATGAAATGACAAAAAAAAATAAATAAACCACGATAAAATATTTTCATATTAAGTTAAATGAAATGACAAAAGAAAAATAATAAACCACGATAAAATATTTTCATATTAAGTTAAATGAAATGACAAAAAAATAAATAATAAACCACGATAAAATATTTTCATATTAAGTTAAATGAAATGACAAAAAAAAATAAATAATAAACCACGATAAAATATTTTCATATTAAGTTAAATGAAATGACAAAAAATAAAATAAATAATAAACCACGATAAAATATTTTCATATTAAGTTAAATGAAATGACAAATAAATAAATAAACGTCATTTGATTTACTAGATATTTTTTCCAGCATTCACCGGAAGTTATTATCTCCCCTCGTAATAATAAGTTCGATTTGTTTATATTTTTAACCCTCATATATTTATATATGTTTAGCAAAATGCACAACTATTGCAAAAGAAAAATCTTTTATGATTATTGTAATTTGTCTATATTTCTTTAAATATGTTTTTAAGCGAAAAATTAAATTAACGCATATTGAGAGTCAAAACGGTAAAAAAAAAAGAAAATGAATGGGGAGTCGTATGCGTAAGGAAATGAACAACACAACTAGAAGTAAGGGGGTCGGACATGTGGGAAAAGAAAATTAACAAAGTTCGTAGTTAAGATGAAATAATATAAAAAAATAACGTTTAAAATATTAAAAAGTGTCTTTAAGAAGGAGATATATAATGTTTCTTACCGGAGATGACTTAAAACGGCGAAGGACAACAGAAGATAAAAGACAAAGACATGTGGGGGGTAGAAAGGCTACTGACTACAATTAGGGAACAAAACACCGGTCAACCTGCCGGTGTCGAGTCAGAGGAAACTCTATAAGAAAAATGATCGGCCAAGGGAGATAACTATTGAAAGGACTAAACTAAGAGACATAATGCATGTAAAACAACTATTTACAAAAGAAAACAACTTTTATAATTTATATTGTAATCTGTTTATATTTTTAAAATGTGTTTTTAATCTTGAAACTTAACTCTGATGTTTTGTAAGTAAGCTTCTTTTAATTTATTAGATTTCGAACTTTCCTTTCCCTTTAAAAAATATACGTGTATTTATTTCTGATCACACATAGACACAGACAGACAGACACACACACACACACACACACAGACACACACACATAACTAGCGGGAATCACGAAAGATGTAAAAAAAAAAAGGGGAAAGAGTAATCATAACACACACACACACACACACACACACACACACACACACACACACACACACACGAACACACACACACAAACACACACACAGACAAAGACACACACACAAACACACACAAACTTTACTATCTGGTGATGAAACGATACTTTTACTTAAATCGATTTCGACATTTATTTTCAATTTTCTTAAAAAAACAAACATTATCGTTAATTTCTGATTATATGGATAATCCGGCATATTCCCATAGATAGGTACGGCCAATTAATGGCTGTTTCGGCAGGGGCGTATGGTTTTAACGCCGGTTAATCATAATCATTTTTTTTTAATTTTCGAGTGCTTTTTTATTGTATTTGAAAGATTATAATTTAAAGTTAATTTCTCAAAGAAAAAAAGTGTGTGAAATAAAAAAAAAATATACGTGGAATAATTTTATCTCAAACCTGAAAAACCCTAAATTTCACGTAAAAAGTCATCATAACAAAAATCGCGTTTACATTTTTCTGGCAAGTAAAATATAAGTTTTCTGGAATTATTTCCAAGTTAAGTATTAACATAATGAATTAATGCAATAAATGTACTTAACTTTTGCAAAAAAGTAATAATTATCCAAAAATGTATCACTGGTAGCAACGAGACTCGTCGATTCGCATCAAATTAAACTCTCACGGCAAAATTGAAATATGTATGGAAGGACAGATTAGACATAATGTGTGTCTTTATTCCGGCATACTGAGCGACTTTTTTTTTTGAGTCCAAGATCCCCCTTTCTTCATTTAAAAATGCTTAAAAGTTAATTAAATTAATTAATTAATTATACTACTGACAGTTTGTTCTTTGAAAAAAAGTTTACACGATTATTTATTAATATTAATACAAAATTACAATTGGTTAAGAAAACAATTTATAATCATTGAAAAAATTACACACTAAAAAATACAGACTTACGTCAAAATTTATCATAATGTTTACGTGAAATTTAACGTTGATAAACACAAACAGGCATGTAGTTGAAAAGAGGAGGAGGAGGAGGGTGGACAAAACAGACTGGTTTTCTTATCAATCTGCGCATCCGTACTTACCGAGATGGAACGTTCGTATAATTTTAGCCATTTTTTAAAATTAAATTATTTTTCTATGTTCCTGTTTTTCAATTTAATTTTTTTTTAATTTTCCACGATTATGTGAACATTATTTTACGTTGATAATTATACGCTCTCGCGTGCAATGGAAATATTAGAATCTTACATGTAAAGATTAGGTTAAAAATGCAGAAATAATTTTTGCAATTATATTTTTTGTGAATATATTAAATAAACAATGCTGAATTCAATGATAATATTGGTAGTTCGAGAAATGAATTTTTCTTCGAGTTATATCGAATTCATTAATACAGACTTCAGGGGCTTTTTTCGTAATGTTCTTGTAAAAATTATTTTAATTTTATTTTATTGTTACAAATTACGATGCTTTATTTATAAATTAAAAACAAGTCTTGCGTTTTTTTTAATTTACTACTGAAAACCATAACTTTAGTCAAGTTATGTTTTGTTTACACAAAAGAATACATTTTTTACTAAGATTAAAATAAAAATAATTAGTTCCTTATATTTCACGATCATGATTTGATAAATACTGAAATTTTCACTCAAATTGGTTAATTTCCTGATTTTTGGTGAATTTGTAAGTAAAAGGAGGGTTCAAAATGTTTATACATTTTAAGCATCGGTATTCATTTTACCCGTGCCTAGACAAGATTGGCAAAATACTCTCTAACCCTGATAAAAAGGACCCAAATTTCCTTAATCACAAATATGTTACTATTTAAACAGTTTTAAATAAGAAAAACATAACAATATAAGCAGGAAATAATAATAATAATAATAATAACAATAGTAATAATAATAATAATAATAAAAATAACAATAGTAATAATAAAAATAATAATAATAATAATAATAATAATAATAAACATTTTCTATTTATTTTAAACAATATACATGATTTTTTTAAATTTAAAACTATATAATCACATATTTAATAATTAATTATTAATAATTGAATTGTAATTTATTTATTGGAAGAATCTTTAAAAAAATAAATATTGTAATTTATTAAATAAATTACATTATTATTATTATTATTATTATTATAAATGTTAATGGACCACTAGGCGTGTCAGAATTTTGGATAAATTTTGATACACCTAACACAAAACTGCAAATAAAATATTAAAAAAACTCGTAATTTTTCTTTTTAAAGTGGGTTGTTTATTTTCTTTATGGAATATACTTCCGAAATAAACTATTAAAGTTGTTTAAAAAATAATAGAAATATTATTTTTCATTTAAAAAAAAACAGTGCTTACAAAATTTGTACAAAATGCCGGCGTGCCTTCATGCAGCCAGTTTTTTACGTAATAAAAGCAATAGCAGTTTATGAGGTAAATATTTTTCAATTTTTTAACTTAAAACATTTATCAAAAATTTTCTATTGGTTGAATTTTTACGATATTTTCAGGGTCAGTGTGAAATTATATGCTCTTTCCAATAAACCAAATATAATATTAATAATATTTAGAGAAACATTTTTTCAAATCCCCCCCATTTTGAAATGTCTATTAAAATTTTGATAATTAATTTCTGTGCCAAAGTTTTATATATCACAAATTGAAGATAAAAGATTAATAAAGAAAATATTCTAATTTCTACAAAAGAAAAAGAATATTTTTTTGGAAATTTCCCTGTAAAGTTCAAAGTGTAAAACCTTTTTTTTTAATCACGTTGATTTTTTTCAATGAAAGGTCGTTATGCTTACATCGTCAAGTAAATACCAGACTCTGATGGCAACTTTTTCTATTTTATTGAATGTTTTCTTTTTGTTTTTTAGAAATTAAAAAAAAATTAGTCGGTAAAGAAGGATTAAAATATATCAATCAAAAACTCGTGTATCTCATTAAAATTTTTTTAAAAAGATCGATGAAGCAGACTTTTTGTTCTAGGAAAAAACTTATAAGTGAATGTGCGTTTCCTTTTTAACAACAGAGGATGATGAAAAATACAAATTTTGGTTAACACACGCAATAAAAAAGAGACATTATTTATGTCCTTTGGACGAATCCGTATTTCATAAATTTAATTTTAGCAGCAGCAGCTCTTTACAGTGTCGCGCAAAACCCGTTGCGAAAATGTGATTTTCTACAGTCGTCGCTTTAAAAATTCTTTTATTTAAAAAATACATGGAATTTAAAATATAAATAATGATAAATTCTTAACAATGAAGAATGAAACTACCCATTTAATAGTATATTTTTTAAGTAAGTGATTTTTTTAGCATTTATATATATACATATATTTAGAAGCAAGTCAAAATATGTTGATTTTCTTTATATTTTTTTAAAGAAAACCGATTAAAAAACAAATATTGTATAATTTGCTATTAAACCTGTTATTTTTTTAATGGCCACTTTCTGATACACCTAATGCTACATACATAGTCGTGTGCAACTCAACTTGAAAGTAGTTTAGTTTTGGAGTTGGAAGTATAAATTGTTAGTTTGTCATTACATTTAAGTTTGAAGAAATCCTCCTGGAACTTACAATTAATTTTATTCCGATATGAATTCATATCCGAGGGCAAATTTATGGATAGTTATTATCTCTGTTATCATTTCATTGTTAAAGTTTGGTCTTCTAGGCATTGTGTCTAAATATTTCTTAGGATTTTTCATTAAGCCAGTTAATTTCATATACTTTTGTCTTTTTGTTTCATTTTCTTCAGTAAAAGTTCTCGTAAATCAATGGGCCCCCTTGCTTGGGCTCACACTTAAACTCTATATGAAATACATATTTGAATGTTTGATTAAAGTTCTTTGTCATCCATGTTTTTGCATAACAACAAATGCGCCTTTTATGCAATGAACTACATACGTCACAGAAATGTGATTTTTCTCTTTTTAAGATCGTAATGTAGATATGTTTACAAACTGAATTGTATAGTAGAAGAACCTGACACACACATGGTTCACACTATTTCTGTGTGGTAAAAAGTGCACTTGTCATTGCTGAGGTCACTCATCTTTTTAGAAGTATTTGTCGTAAACTTTGATTGTAAGAATTCATTATAATTCTGTCCTGATCATAGAGACATTCTCTTTGAAGCCAGTTAATAAAGCCTTCCTTATATAGTCCTTGAAGACTGAATCCATAAGTAATTGATACGATATTGTTTGGCTCATTTTTTTAATTTTCTGCAACTGGAGTTCTGGAGTAATTTAAACAATGGTTATCAGTAATTTCCATAGCAGACTTGTATTCTTTATCTGTTATATTTGTAAAAGACTTGATTACAATGGTTGGCCATTTTTGTGGTAGTGATATTTCTCTTGATTCATGAGACTGGTATACCATTGAGGTAGGGCTTTTGGAAGATAATCAGATGTTTCTTTTTTTAATTTTCTTCCTTTGAAGATTTTAACGTTGAGTGTGGGACAGCCAAACCAGCTGCCAACAGTACCCTGCTTTTTATTGAAACTAACCGAGAGCTCTTTTTAGTATACTTGTTGTTTCCTTAAGTGCAATTGTCTGGATCTCTTTTGCACTTGGTTCACCAGGAATATTAGTTAGGTAGGACTTCAGGTTCTTCTTCATAAGCGTTGTGGAACCTATAATAACTGGTATGATTGTTATCGCCTTAAGATTCCAGTTTCTTTTCATATCATACATGAGACCTTGATATTTGGTCTGCTTCTCTCTTTCAGCTCTGTTCAGACCACCATCATTAGGGATACTCACTTCAACCAAGGTTGCCACTCTTTCTGATTTATTCCATATAACTATATCAGGTTTCACAGCAGCATTTTCAAGGTTGGTGGGTATAGGGATTACATGGTCGTAATGTATGGTATATAAGTCATTTCGAACTGTTCTTTCAGGTTGATGTTCCCAGGACTTGTTGCTACACTGTATGTGAAATTTTTTACAGATGGTCCAGTGGAGGTATTTACATACTCCATCATGTTTTTTACATAGGTGTCACCACTTATCAAGGCCGAGAGGCCACTCAAGATAAGGGTTAAAAAGTGTACAGTAGTCAAAAGGACAATATAGTAATCGATAGTAATGGAAGTTTGGTAAATTTGTTAACTTAAGTGGAACGGCTCATCAGAAACTTGTTCATGTTTGACTTGAAGACAACCATATTATAGACAGCTGGAAAGCAGGAAAACGGAAGACAATTACACAGCCGTGCAGTTCTAAGAAAGAAGCTTTGCTCATGGAATCTATGTTTATGTTTAGGCACAGATAAAGAATGGGGGGAATTATTGATAGTGTTTTCAGCTAGACGAGTGTTTCTTGTGAAAGTTTGGCGAAGGGGGACCATAGATTGAAACTCAGTCGAACACTTTCCATGAAAATAACGATAAAGCAGAGACAAACTCGCAACATCTCTTCTGTGAGATAGAGGTTGCAGCAAAGAGAAAAGGATCTCTCCCACCAGGCTACGAAGTCTATTTTGAACCCTATCAAGGTAGGACAAGCCTTTTCTAGCAGCTCCTGCCCAGATGTGGCAACAGTATTCCATCCTTGGACATACCTGGCTCTTATATAGATAGAGAATTGCATCAGCAGTGAGATATCTACTGGATCGATAGAAGGATCCGACCATTTTTCCAGCGGCCTTGACAACAGATTTGATGTACATATTCCATTTAAGATCAGGAGTAAAGGTCAAGCCCAGAAGCTTGTCAAAACTTGAGGTCTCCCCAAGACGAGAGTCATTTATTTTAATTGATGCCAGATGGGGATCAGAACTTTGATGATGTAAAGATAGAAGCTTGGTTTTAGATGCATTAAAAGTAACCAGCAACTCCTTTCCCCATTGTACAACGTGATCAAGATCAAAGGAGAGAGAATCCGAGAGAAATTGGTCATTTACTGTCTTAGATGTGCTACCATAGATGGTAGTGTCATCAACAAAAATGTCTACGAATGATGTAAGGGTGTGATTTGGGAGATCATTAATGTAGATCAGGAAAAGAGTTGGGCCCAGGATGGACCTCTAAGGGACTCCAGCATTAAAACTGTGAGCTTCTGATTTTTGCCCATCAACCACTACTCTTATGAACCTATCAGAGAGAAATGATTTAATAATTGAGAAGACATTTACAGCTATATCATAGCTGGAGATCTTATGAAGTAAACCTTTATGCCATACCCTATCAAAGGCCTTTGATATGTCAAGAGCAATTGCCCTAGAAATGTTGCCTCTATCGAGAGATTTGCTAATCCTATGAGATATAACTGTAAGCACATCTGTTGTAGATGATCATGTCTCGCTGTATAATAGCCATCCTCCAAAAGAACCTTGCACAAATATTTTGCATGCTGATGTTGGTCTCATTCTTTAAGGTTCATCCTCTGGGAGGTCTCGGTATATTTCTGCCGGCTCTTTCTTGCTATTTCTGTGGCAGGCTTGTTTGGTGCTTCATCCTCATCTCAGAGACAACTCTGACCAAAATGCTTGGCCAGCTGGGTGACTGATATTGTTTTGCTGGCTCTTGATGTTCGTATACTATTGAGAGTGTGTGGTTCTAGAAGCTTCTCAGATTCTCATTTGTGCTCACAATAGTTGCGCTATGTTGATGATTGATCTTTGAGAGTCCCAGACCCTCTCCTTCCCTGGGCAAATACAGTCTTTGTAGACACTGATTTCTATATATTATTTTATGAAGCATTATTAGCTTCCGTGTCTTTACATCTAGCCGGTTGATATATTTTTGTGTCCAGTCAATGATACCAAAGCTGTATGTTATTACTGGCATAGCAAGCTGGTTGATGGCAGTAATTTTATTTTATTTGTAAGCTGTGTTTTGCATATTTTCCTAATACGGCGTACATATTCTTTACTAATCTTCTCCCTCATCTTGGCATGCTGTATGTTTTAGTTTTCTTCACTGCCAAGGAACTTTTAAGGTTTGTGCTCTTCTAGATCCCTGATGTCGATGTTTTCATTCAGCTACATATTTTCTGTGTGGGTCTTCTTCCCACACATTCTTGGCACATTTATTCAGGCAAAACTTCATTCCGATGTCATTGGAGAATGTGTGTACTGCCTGCAGAAGCATGTGCAGATGGTTTGCTTGGATCTTGATGGCATCCCTGACTCAAATTGCAGGCGCTCGGATTGTTATTCAGGAACTATTGCCATACAGAAGAGTAAAGGAGATAAGCTGTCACCTTGGAATATTCCCCGCTTGATTTTCACTTCAGGGATGATGGTCTTTCCTCCATTGTGACTTAATGATATTGTGGTTTTCCACATCTGAAGGTGAGCCGCCAGTGTTTGTCTAATTATTGGGTTGATATTGTATAATTCAAGGCACCGAAATACCCATGAGTGGGGCACGCTTTGAAATGCCTTCTGGTAATCGATCCATGCCATGTTCAGGTTTTTGTCTCTTACTACAGTCTTCTAAGATGGTCTTGTTGATCAACAGTTGGTATTTGGTACAAAGGCGTCTTCTCTTTTTCAAGGTGAGACCCAGAAAGTAGTTGGTCATATATATAGTCAGCTACCAGACCAGTGAAAAGCGTGTAGGTAGTTGTTAGACAGCATGTTGGCCTGTATTTATTTGGGCGATGTGTCTCTTTGGTTTTAGATATAAGGTTGATGCCCCCCCCTCTGTCAGCCACGGTGGTGTTGCTTCCTCACCTCTTAGCATCCTGCTGAAGCAATCACTGTAGTGGTGATGGAGTGCAGTCAATTGTTTCAGCCAAAAGCTTTGGACATTGTCGATGCAAGGTGCTTTGTGGTTGGATAATTGTGCCAGTTTACTTGTTATCGTACCAGGAGTTATGACTATTTCTGGTATCTGAGGCTTGGTTTTGTTGAGTCTAATAATGTCTTTAATCAACTGGGCTTTCTGATGGTATTTGCCTTCTGTTTAAAATAGAGGCCTCCAGTAGTTTTCCAGGTCTTCCGCTGCAGGTGGACTATCGATAGTAATGGTGTCCCTTATAAGCTGCCTGTAAAAGTCCTCTGGTTTGTTTTAAACTGCCTGTTTTAATTTGGGAGTTGATCTTGTTCTTCTGGTTTTTAATCCTCTGGGCAAGTGCTTGTATTTTTCCCTCCAACTCCCTAGCTATATTATGCAACCCCTCAATGTTCTCATTATGGTATTTGGTACCAAGTTTTCTAAGGGTGGTCTTAAGCCGACTCTGTACAAAGGGATTTGCAACGAATTGTTTCATTTGACTTAGTTCCTTCCTGAAGTATGTGTTGTCATATGACTCAACAAATGTGACTTCCATGCCAAAGAAAAACCACATACTTCACATGAATGTGTTTTGTCTCACATATGTGTTGTCATATGACGCAACAAACTTGACTTCCATGCAAAAGAAGAACCACATACTTCACAAGAATGTGGTTTCTCTCCCGTATGTGTTCTCATATGACGCAACAAACTTGACTTCCATCCAAAAGAAGAACCACATACTTCACAAGAATGTGGTTTGTCTCCCGTATGTGTTGTCATATGATCCAGCAAATTGGACTTCCATGTAAAAGAAGAACCACATACTTCACAAGAATGTGGTTTTTCTCCCATATGTTTTTGCATGTGTGTCAACAAACTTGACTTCCGTGCAAACGAAGAACCACATACTTCACAAGAATGTGGTTTCTCTCCCGTATGTGTTCTCATATGACGCAACAAGCTTGACTTCCTAACAAAAGAAAAACTACATATTTCACATGAATGTGGCTTGTCTCCCATATGTGTTTTCATATGAGTAACCAAATTTGACTTCCATGCAAAAGAAGAACCACATACTTCACAAGAATGTGGTTTGTCTCCCGTGTGCGTTTTCATATGACTCAACAAACTTGACTTCCGTGCAAACGAAGAACCACATACTTCACAAGAATGTGGTTTCTCTCCTGTATGTGTTTTCATATGACGCAACAAATCTGGCTTCCATCCAAAAGAAGAACCACATACTTCACAAGAATGTGGTTTGTCTCCCGTATGTGTTTGCATATGTCTCAACAAATTTGACTTCTGCGCCAAAGAAGACCCACATACGTCACATGAATGTGGTTTCTCTCCTGTATGAGTTTTCATATGATTCAACAAATGCGATTTCTGTGTAAAAGACATGCCACATACTTCACAAGAATGTGGTTTCTCTCCCGTATGTGTTCTCATATGCTGCAACAAATTTGATTTCCTTGCAAAAGAAGAACCACATATTTCACAAGAATGTGGTTGGTCAGCCATCTGTGATTGCATCTGATTCCACAAATTGTATATGCAATGTAGTGTGTGATAAAATGATAGTAGTGTATGATGAGAGGAAGGCTTGTAAATTTTAATTAAATTTATTTAACCTTTTTAAATAACCAATGAAGAAGTGTCCTTCTTATCAATTAATGAAGTTCTTTTCATTACTGCAAAACCTGAAAAAATAAGTTTTTAAAAATATATTTCATGTGGTGAAACGGAATTTCTTATATTGATTTTATTAAACATATCAAAAACATCTATTGTTAATGAAATTCCCCAAAAAGATAATGAGCAGAGTTTTATGGAATACTGGTTAACAAAATACTTCTGCTTCTATTTGCAGATATTTAAAAAAATGTTTCCCACATTTTAGTGATGAGCATTAATATCATTTGGATTCTTCAGAATACTGTTCTCATTTAGGTGTTATTTTCACAACGTTTCTATGTTACCTCCGATCTTATTCAGGTGTATTTTGTCGAACTTGGGAATCTTTCTCTTAAAATTAGAAATCTGTGCAAAATCTTGAATGAAATTCTTTATTTAGGACATGGGATAAGCATTTGCTCTTGTGTCGTTAATTTAATTCATCTTTTATTTTTCTATAATTTTACCTTTTCTATATTAGCAACAAGATCAATAAGGGAAGATGAGTTTACAGTAGTATTTTAGAGTGACTAGAGCAGTGAAAATAGGGGCAATATCAAACAAGTTTACAGGAGCTGAGTAGATGATATAAATAAAAATTGTATTTTGATACAATCTAAGAACATTACTGCAACACAAATACAACAGGAACACAATTAACGTGTTATTATTTAGTGTAGCTCTTCTGCAATTTCACAACCTGCAATCTTTTAAGCAATTTCTTCCCGATTTGAAATTTTATCAATAAAAGCAGCGGGATTAGCAACAAGATCAATAAGTGAAAATATCAGATGAGTTTAGTGGATGATGTAGAGTAGTATTTTAGGGTGACCAGAGCAGTGAAATAAGGGACAATATCAGATACGTTTACATGAGTTGAGTGGATGATGTAGAGTAGTATTTTAGGGTGACCAGAGCAATGAAATAAGGAAAAATATCAGATAAGTTTACATAGGTTGAGTGGGTGATGTAGAGTAGTATTTTAGGGTGACCAGAGCAATGAAATAAGGAAAAATATCAGATAAGTTTACATGAGTTGAGTGGATGATGTAGAGTAGTATTTTAGGGTGACCAGAGCAGTGAAATAAGGAAAAATATCAGATAAGTTTACATGAGTTGAGTGGATGATGTAGAGTAGTATTTTAGGGTGACCAGAGCAGTGAAATAAGGAAAAATATCAGATAAGTTTACATGAGTTTAGTGGATGATGTAGAGTAGTATTTTAGGGTGACTAGAGCAGTGAAATAAGGAAAAATATCAGATAAGTTTACATGAGTTGAGTGGATGATGTAGAGTAGTATTTTAGGGTGGCCAGAGCAGTGAAATAAGGGGAAATATCAGATAAGTTTACATGAGTTGAGTGGATGATGTAGAGTAGTATTTTAGGGTGACCAGAGCAGTGAAATAAGGGAAAATATCAGATAAGTTTACAGGAGTTAAGTGGATGATGTAGAGTAGTATTTTAGGGTGACCAGAGCATTGAAACAGGGGAAATATCAGATATGTTTAAAGGAGTTGAGTGGATGATGTAGAGTAGTATTTTAGGGTGATCAGAGCAGTGAAATAAGGAAAATATCAGATAAGTTTACAGGAGTTGAGTGGATGATGTAGAGTAGTATTTTAGGGTGACCAGAGCAGTGAAATAAGGGAAAATATCAGAAAGGTTATCAGGAGTTGAGTGGGTGATGTAGAGTAGTATTTTAGGGTGACCAGAGCAGTTAAATAAGGGGAAATATCAGATAAGTTTACAGGAGTATAGTGGATGATGTAGAGTAGTATTTTAGGGTTACCAGAGCAGTGAAATAAGGGAAAATATCAGATAAGTTTACAGGAGTTGAGTGGGTGATGTAGAGTAGTATTTTAGGGCGACTAGAGCAGTGAAATAAAGGAAAATATCAGATAGCTCTCCTAACCACAAAGGGACCAGGCAGACATTTTATAAACACTCGTTTAAAACAATGAGTTTTACCTGGGCAGAATTGACGAGGTCCCTAGCGGACTATTATGGAATTGCTGCAAACCCTAACAAACATATAGTCGAAAATTTTTACACAAGTCTGATACTAAACTGCGACTGGCTTAAGAAAAATAAGCTTAAGATGTTCTTTTATTCATTATGCCGTTTAGATTATTTGATAAGTATTATATAGTCTGCAGGAAGATGACCATATTTCATCAATAGTTAGGTTAACACAGAAAATTACATTAAAACACCAGCATCTGCATACATGCATAGCTCATGCGTGTTTTAGAAATGGTCAAAGATTAGAATATGAGATGGTGCAAATAATAAGTCGATTCATTAGCAATTTTAGCAGAGTATCAATAGCTAATGTAGTGGTAAATGTTAAAGGGTCTCGTAAGTTTCCGTTGCTTATAATGAACCACACCAACCAGTCACCTTGAGATGGGGCTGCCAAATAGCTAAGTGTAGTGTGACTTGTAACGTTACAGAGATTACCATGCTTGGTGAATAAAAGAATGAAATTCCTGAGAATAATTTGAAGGGACTAAAAGTACCTGAAGAATTCAAGTTGAAAGTTGATATGTTGCTGAAACATGATAGTCACAAAGAAGTATTGATGTATGATGCATTGAGCGCATGAACACATGTGGAGAAGGGCGTATTGCTAAAGCAAAGAAATGATGGGGATAGGTGTGATTGAGTGATCGAATAGACCAGGGAGTTTTCTGATAGTGTTACTAGCAAAGAAGGATCATAGTAAAAGATTTTGTTGCTGAAACATAATAGAGATTTATTCATTATGGAGGATAAGGAATTTGGCAGAGGTGATATTGTGGAGATGCGTATTGATACTGGAATGCATGAGTTCATGCGGAGAAGCACGTATTGAACACTGCTAAAGAAAATAAAGTTAGTAGACTTGGCAATAGGGGAAACGATGCGGGTAGGTGTAATTGAGAGATTGAATAGAGTTTTCTGATAAAAATGTTACTAGATTTGATTTTAGGGCTTTAAATAAAGTCACAAAGAAATATGCCTGGAGATATGTATTGATACTGGAGTGCATGAACACATGCGGATAAGGGTCTATTGAACACTGCTAAAGCAAAGAAATGATGAGGATTGGTGTGATCGAATAGACCAGGGAGTTTGCTGATAATTTTACTAGAAATAAAAGATCATAGTAAAAGATTTTGTTTAGATTTTAGGGCTTTAAATAAAGTCATAAAGTGTTCATTAAGAATTAATGTCTATAATTCTACAGGGACAGAAAGATGAGGCATTACCATATTTGGATGATATTTTTAATATTCTAAGATACGATGGAAACTCACTTGGATCACATAGATAGGGTACTACTAGCTATTTTACATAAGCACAACCTCAGGTTGAAAGTGATGTAGTGTGAGGTTTTAGGAGAAGAACAGGATCTAGGGTTCAAAGTTACTGAACAGAGAAGGGTTCAAAGTTACTGAACAGACCTAGAAAGAGTCAAAATCGATAAAATCTCGACTCCAACTACTGTGAGACAAGTCAGATCTTTCATTGGTATGACGTCATATTATTGTTGATTTCTAAGATACGATGGAAAGTCACTTGGATCACATAGATAGGGTACTACTAGCTATTTTACATAAGCACAAACTCAGGTTGAAAGTGGTTTAGTGTGAGATAGCCTAAAAAACAAAGTTTGCATATATGCATATATACTGGTTTATCCCAATCCTGAGAAAGACTACCTCTGGCTGTACGCGATTGAGGTTGAAAAATCAATTTACTTCTTATCCCATGAACTTAAAGATACGCAGACAATATACACTATGTCCATAATAAGTTGAATCACTATTTGCATAGTGCAAAGTTCACCATCTATATCGATCACAGACCCCCTAGAATATTTATTAAACTCCCCTATACAGAATAGGAAAATACAGACGTTGGCTTTGAGTATGGCTGGCTATAACTGCACCATAAAGTACATGAAGGGGAAGGACAGTGTTTGTCAAGCACCGTGGATTCTAGCAAAGATAATGACGTTCTCTGGTAAAAATAGACGGGAGAAATTACTTGGTAGGTGCAAGAAACTCGAATCTTTTGAAAGCCAAAAAGTTTGCGTCATAAGCAGGTTGAGGGCTCATCAGTATCGCCCCTAGTTATCAAGTTTAGATTCAATTAGGGGACAAAACCCGACCACGAACAATTGATAAGGTGATATGTACTGTCGCAATTGTAGCAAAATTAAAACATTGATCACAGAGACGTGATCCTTCCATTAAATAATATATTAATGCCTTATAAAGCCTCACTATGTGGATGAGCAACAATAGATCGCTTTGGTCACGGATAACATTTTGATAAAAAGAAACAAAATCTCTAAATGTTAAGATTAGAGATCTGGTTTATGCACATGCATGGCTCCATCCACTCATCTCCTGGTCCACATCTCCATGTCTTGCTGGGTGTACGCATATAAGGCAGTAAATAACAGAAAATATTTTTTATATCTTTATACAAAAACGAAGTGTACAAGTTTTTTTCTGGATGATGAAAAATCGACTGTGCAACATACGTTTCACTTGTAACAATGCATGAAAATTATAATAAAGGATTGGCTGTTTCCCCCTAACACACTCCCCAGTCATTTTGGACGAATATCAAATTGAATAAATCTCTTCTGCCTTCCATCATTCTTGCTAAACTTAAGACACTGACACTCAAAACCTGCAATGGCAGACAACCAAGCTTTGTTCATTCATATTAACTAATCTGAATGCTATTGAGTTGGTTAAGAATATCAATAGCATATCCTATAAAATATTGGCCGATTTTAACATCAGCATCAACCTCCCCTTCCTCTCATGGCAGGGAAACTCTTCGTATATCTAAAATGTGATGAGTCAATCGCTACCTTGTTTTTGGAGAGTACTTCAGTCACTGTACCTTTCCCCCAGCGAGTCGTGCAACGAGAATTGGGTGGTTTCACCCACACCTCTTCACCAACTGCGATGTCCACGCAGGACTGTTCTTCTCTCTGTGTTACAGTCATAAGAAAAAATAAACTGGTGCGGAAGTGAATTTTCATCTTGACCAGTCTTTGGCATCATATTGTACCAAAAAACTGCTTCTTGGGGCGAAATCTGACGTCTTGATGCCACAGCTTTTATAGTGCGATGGTGCCTCTTTATAATTTCCATTTCCATTTGGACGGTATGCAGCTCTAAAATATAGCCCCACATTCCACTTCACATATAAGTCTCTAAAAACTTCTGAGCGGAAAGACGTACCATTATCCACCAACACCTCTTCTACTGGCCCCCTTTCCATAAAACCCTCCTCGACAACTCTCTTTACCTCTTCTGCTGTTTTGTTCTTGATTTGTTGCCATATCGCTACTCTCCCAAGCCAACAATCTATCATAGTTACATGCAGTGTATGTTGATAATGTGTGATGTCAATGGCCAATCTCCGCCAATTCTCTTCAACATGCAGTTTCCCTTTTTCATGTCTAGCCGGTGCAGGGTCGATTGATTGGCATTCCCTACAGTGTTCCACCACCTTTTGGACGTCTTGCATTGTGATGTGTGAGTTTACATTTCTTGCCAGGTGAAGGGTCCGTTCCTTTCCAAAATGATGCAGGTCTTTTAAATTCTCTACTGCACAACATGCTGGAGCCCTGTCTATTTCCTTGTGTAACCAGGCTTTCTTGACTCTTGTCAGCCCATCTGCTTTATTTTTTTGTGACGGAACTAAGGTAATAGTTACCTTCAGTTCGAATTCTCGAACCAAGTCTCCCAGCGCTCCAAGTCTACGCTTGATAAGCATCTCCGCTGCTCCTTTTGTTTTGATCCGCTTATCACCAGACAGCTCTGATTTAATTCACGACACCACTATTGCAGAGTTTTAACGTTCACTATCTATAAACCCCATTTTAGAGCCAGATTGATACCTTTAATCACAGCATTGAGTTCCGCAACATTGATATGAGCATTATCATCCTTTTTGCATAGCCAAGCAGCATCTAAACAGCCACTTCTCCTATTTCCAATAATACCCATAATGCTACACTGCTAGCATCAGTTCATATCACCCCTTCATGGCCCTCTTTACAGCCATTCTCCTCTCACAGGGTCCATTTTTTACACTTCTGCAATGACTTCTTCTATCATGAGAAGCACTTCTTGATCAACTGCATCTTCCCAACTGTCTGTCCCAGTCTGCCTTTAAATAAAATTGCACGCAGTTCGCAGCTATCCAGCTATTGGGTAGTGGCCAACCAGCTTTCAACATATAGAGAAAAGCTCTCTCTTAGCTAGTCAACCTTGGCTTCAGGAGTCTCATTTCCTCGCCCAAACATCATTTTTCCTGCCTTATTGTTCTGTAGTCGAAATCCCAAAGCCATTCCGTTTTCCAGTGACTCAGGCGGTTTTGTCATCAGTCCATATGCTTTGATATGCACTCTCACCCTTTCCACAGTCACCTCTGTTTCGTCCACTAGTACATCGTCGATGTAAGAGCAGGTGCCTCTCTTCACTGCATCATCTTTGGCCAGCACTGTCTTAAGAACTGCCGTCATTATCTTTGGTGCGGTGTTCAGACCAAATCCTAATCTGGTCAGACAATAAACTTGACCTTTGTACTCTACCAATTGATATTTCCACAATTTCTCATCCATATGAAGTTGGAGGTAGGCTGACTTCAGGTCCACAATTTTAGTTGCCTGCTTCATCCTCCTCCATTTCCTTATGACTTCTTCGCACACGTCGATTCCGTCCTTTGTGTGACAAGCGACAAACTTGTTCAGCTCACGGAAATCCAACACTGGCCTAACTTTCTTCTTAATAGGTTGGACCACAACAATGAGTGGCAAAATTCCTTCAACTTTCCCTGACCACGGCATTAATATTCCTTCATCTATCCATATCTCAACTTCTTTTTCAAACTGCGGCTCAGCAGCTCCTTTCAGTGTGCTTTTGTAGCAGCTGACCCGATTCGCCAATACAGGTGACTCCGTGGTCCATCGCAATTCTACCATCCATTTTTCACCATCGAAGCAGGCTCGAAAGTCATCATCCTCAATCAGACATCTCGAGGTGTCGACGGTTGGTTGGTATCACCTCTGGTTACACTTCCTGTTATTCCCGGTGTACTCTGATTGCCAAATTTCACCTGGCCTTTAGCAACAGTAGCTCCTCCCAGTCGGTCTACCGCATCCAGGCCCAGCACCACATCAATTCCTGCAATCAGTCTATCCAGCACGATCACTCTCCACAGCATTCCACTTCTCTGCCATCCACCGCTCTAACGTTGCTGGTTCCATTCCAAGAGTTTGCGATGCTCGTCGTAATAAGTGTTGTTGTACATCCAGTATCAACAAGAGCTCTAGCCCTTTTTCCATTGATTGTGATCACTAACTGTGGCAACAAACTCTCATACGCCTGTTCAGTATAAAAGGGGTGACTACTGGCGCAATAGCATCCTTTTACTCGTTTCCCGGAAGGGAAGGGAAATTCCTGCTAATGTGCCCTACTTGGCCACACTGAAAACAGATAATGTCTGGCCATGGCTCCCTACAGTCTCTCATCAGGTGTGGTCCTTGACATCAAAAGCATTTACCGGTAAATCCACAGCCTTGCTTCATCCCTGTTCATTCCTTTCTGCTTGCTACAGCAGCCGCAACAGCCCCCAGCTCACTGGGCTGTTTTGCCAAAACTCTAGCATGCCTTAGAATCTCCTCCACCTCCATGGTTTTAATATCAGTAAGTCATTGCAGTTCCATGGAGATGTGATCAGGGAAACCAGTTACAAGCGCCAGCTTTACAGTCTTCTCAAGGCTGCATCCCCCATATCCAGCCAATCCTGCTAGTTGCCTTATCTCTGCCACGTATACGTCCACAGACTCCCCAGTCCAGGTGACTCTTTTGAGCTTGTTGTAAGCCTCAAACGCGCTCTTGGAAAATGCAGTCTTTAACCAGTTTTCAATGCTCTCAGCAATGGCCTGATCCGTCTCTCCCATTTCTAGATAGACCGCTTGAGCACCTCCTTCCAAATACATTGGTATTAACGTGGCTACATCCTCGATCTTCTGCAGCCTTGCCACCAATTTCAGCTTGTTAAGCCACGCAACCACGTCACCTTCTCCAGTAAATGGCCTCAGGATATCGCTGCTCAATCTTACTCGGTCACCTATTTTTGTCACTGCACCGAAATAGCTTGATGTTACATTTGAACTCAACCTCAGATCAAAAGTCTCAAACTCAAATCCAACTGTTCTCTTCTCTCTGCACTTTCCACACTGACACCCAAAATAAAGACGGCTCTTTTATAGAGAAACCCAACCACATCTCATTTGCATACCCCCTCCCCCCTCTCATCACATCACGTGATTTTCAGTCCATAAATACCAGGGGGTTGCCATTTTTATTTTCTCTCTTTTTTTATTTCCTAACACGAGCTGCACGATGCATGAGGTAAGGTTCTTTACTTTTAACCACAATTATCACAATTCTTTAAACAAACAGAAAATTTGATAACTGCAGTTCCAAAGAAGTTAACAGAAAAACTCTTTGGTATACTTATGCATGTACACTGCTTCTAATACATAGACCCCTCTTATTAAAATCACTAGACGAGAATACAAACATTTAATTATAGAAAGGAGAAAACGACAACTAATATCAAAAAAGCTAAAAATAAAATCTAAACTCTCAAAATTGGTTAAAAAAACTCGACGTTTCGAAAATGGGGGATTGATTTACTAAAACTTTGTATAAGAAACAAAGTACAGCTTAAAATTGTAAATATTGACATTTTTTTGAAAATCTGATAGATTAGTGACAAGTACACAGGAGAATACCACTTTCATGCATGCATCGAACATCTTTTCTTTTACTTTAGACAAGTGAAAATCATTTAAAATTCGTTATTTTTTTATCATAAACTATAAAGAAGTTGTACTGGTCAATGTCTAGAATCTTCCAACCCTCCCTCTCTCGTCATTTTTTACGCTTATCACTTTTAAAAGTTTTCGGGGGTGCTGAAAATGAATATATGCTTAAACAGTGGCACAGAGAACTAGTTTTCATGATATGAAAAATGTACTTTTTTAAAAGTGGGGTATCTCTTTTCATTTTAAATTTAACGTAAAATGAGCACCCACTTTACGGCCACCTAGTGAGTGGAAATAAATTTTTTTTTCTAATTTCATCTTTCAATAAAGACCGATGACATTAAAGAACAGAAAAAAGAGAAAAATCTACATCGAGATACATGTCATTCCTTATGTTATCAGTGGTGATCATTTCTGCATGTGTAAACATATGTATATTTTTGCCGCAAAGTAGTTTTCTGATTATTAAGCAGTGTAATTCCTTATGTTATCATTGGTGGCCAATTCTTTACATTGTATAATCTTCGGAAAATGACTTGGTCGTGACAAAGTTTAATGGGATATTCGTTTTTAGCATAAAAAACTCAAAAGTAACAATTTACCAAAAGGGTTTCAGACAGCCCCCTCCCTCCAAAAAATTATCACCGTGTGGCCTGAAAGTGAGTGCTCATTTAGTGCTAGTTCACTTATTGATCCGCACTATTTTTAAAATAATATTTTCAAGTGTAATTAAAGTTTATATCTTTTTTTGGTACTAGTGCACTTATTGATCCATGCTGAAATAATAACGTTATTATTTAAAAAGCCGTTCTTAACATGGCGATGAGAGGGTGTTTTGTAACTATTCTATACTTTAACCTTACAATTGAATAAAAAAACATATCGGTATTCATGCAGAGAGTGATCCATGCTGAAATAATAACGTTATTATTTAAAAAGCCATTCTTAACATGGGGAGGGGAGGGTGTTTTATACCTATTCTGTACTTTAACTTTACAATTAAATAAAAATTATATCATAAAACTTTAATTAAATGTGGAAATATGATCTAAAAAATAGCGCGGATCACTTTCTGCATTAGCACCAACATATCATAAAACATTAATTAAACTTGGAAATACGATTTTAAAAAAATAGCGAGGATCAGTAAGTGCACTAGCACCCTTTTTTTTATTCAATTGTAAGGTTAAAATACAGAATAGGTACAAAACACCCTCCTCTCCTCATGTTAAGAATGGCTTTCTCAAAATAACATTATTTCAGCATGGATCAATAAGTGAACTAGTACCGCTCATTTTACATTAAATTTATATAAAAAAAAGGTGATTACCACTTTTGGAAAAAGTAATTGCCTCATATCATGGAATCGAATTCTCTGCGCCACTTTTGAAGTATATATTCGTTTTCAGCACACCCGAAAAACAAAAGATTTTTTTGTAAAGATTTTTTTTTTTTTTTTGCTTCATGTCAGATTCTAGATATTGATCTTTTTTATGTTTAAGTATTGAAAATAAAAAATAGATTACTAATAATAATCCACTGAGAAAATTGAAAAAAAAAAGATGAAAACAAAAACCATTAAACAATGAAAAATATTTAAGATTTATAGTTTTTTTTTCCTTTAGTAAACAAAAAACGGTAAATATGAAGAATTACTCCACCCTCGAAAATTCCTTTAAAATTACAACTCTATAGGGTTTCGGGGTTGCTGAAAACGAAAATAATGCTTAAAATTACGGCAAACGAGTAGTTTCCAAGATATGAAAAAAAAATGTTAGTTTTAAAAAAGTGGGGGATCACTTTTCTATAATAATTAAACGTAAAATGAGCACCCATTTTTTTCGGTGGGGAGAGGGGCTTTCCATCCTCGGAAGATCCTTTAAAATTACCACTAACGTTTAAAATTCCAAGAAACAAGTAGTTTCCGATATGAAAAAATGCACTCATTTTATGGTCACTTTTTTTAAGGCGGTTTGTTTTTCGTTCTTTGTTTGGATGGAGATATTTGATTATAGAACTTGTACCGTTTTTTTAATAGGCGCTTATGCAGTTTAATTAACAGTTTGGAGCAGAATAACTGTTTAATATTTTACAAAAATTCTGTTTACATTTTAAACTTTAGTGGTAATTTTAAAGGACTTTCCGAGGGTGGAAAGTCCCCCCTCCCCGAAAAGATCGTGGGCACATAGTGGGTGCTCATTTTACGTTAAATTATTATAGAAAAGTTAACCTCCACTTTTTTAAAACTAACATTTCTTCATATCTTAGAAACTACTCGTTTGCCGTAATTTTAAGCGTTATTTTCGTTTTCAGCAAGCCCCGAAAGAGTGGTAATTTTAAAGGAATTTTCGAGGGTGGAGTAATTTACGCAAAAACATCAGTTAAAAACATTTAAAATTAATAAAATTACTATTTTCTTTTGTAAACAATAAAGAAGTTGTCTTTTTTTTACATTTAAGTCAGTATTGAAAACAAAAAATAATCGACAGAGAAAAAAATTTCAACGATAAATCAACATTTTCATTAGGATTATTCGCTTAGTAAATGTAGTTATCCCCCTTACATTTTTAACGTATTCTGCAAATGCACAAAAATCGATACTAAATTCATGTAGTAATACTTACGTTTTTGTTTTATAATCTGCTTTCGATTAACTTTATCTGCTTTTATCAAGGAAACGATTTTTCAAATGTGATTGACTTTACAAGCTCAACTGAACATTCAAGATGACGAACGGAAGAGCAAGTTCGCAGAAAACAAAATTGAAGAGGAAAAATAAAAAATATATATTTCGAAATAGAGCCGATCTATTTGGTGAATATCACGGATGAAATTAGTATTATTTTATTTAACGTTTTAATATTTACATGAGAGAGACCAGATTACAAGTTTCATCTTTATTAATTCTCTAATTCGTTGCACGTGACATAATTTAATAGCGGAAACTGATAGTTTTTAAAGCCGCCTTTTCGTATTTTTATTTATTTATTTATTTATTTTAGATTCCTGTTTTTTTTTTGTGTTCGAAACATTTAAGCCTACAGTTAATCTGGTGCTTGTGCAGTTTACTACACACATTAAAAATTAAGATATTGAAAAAGAACTATATTGTACTTACCTAAAATTAATATCTAAAAAAATGTTTTTACGGCGTCGTTAGAAACTTAAACAAAAATAAATGAATCATTATTAAAAATAAAACCATTTTCCAATAATTTTTCTTAATAGTCCTGGATTGAATTTTTTTATTCAGGATTATAAAAAAATTTATGTCTACCCTATAATATTACATTTGAAATTTTTGTGATAATTTTTATCATTAAAACCACATTAAAATTTTTTACCATTATATTATATTATGGGAAAATATTGAATGAATACTGCTTATCGTAATGTTCTTGAAATATTAAAAATAATGTTAATTGTTTACATCGGCAATTATTTATTTTTTATATAAAAGAAGCAAACAGAAATTCATGAGTTATTTTTTTAGTTCTTAAATTTTAAATTTAGTAACATTTTTTTGATTTACATTTTCACTAAAATTAAAAAAACAACGAGTTCGGTATATTCTGTGATCGTTAATAAATACTGAAAATTTCATTAAAATCGGTTCATTTACTGAATTTTGATGAATTTTTAAATGAAGGTAGGGGTCAAAATGTTTATACATTTACGAGATCGGCCATTCATTTTGCACGTAGGTGAGTTTTACTCATCTGTGCCCACCATCAGACTACAGTCTTTGCTAATAAAGCTTTCTTCACT
Organism: Euprymna scolopes; assembly: GCF_053919585.1. Lineage (NCBI taxonomy): Eukaryota > Metazoa > Mollusca > Cephalopoda > Sepiida > Sepiolidae > Euprymna > Euprymna scolopes. The sequence goes on from NC_136527.1 coordinate 39,179,418, forward strand.
TTTCCACACACTTCACTGATCAAGCAAATGCTACATATATAGAATGGTTCAGTTACGCCACTGTAGTGAAAAAAAACAAAAAAAAACAAAAGCAAAAAACTAAAAACAAAGGACATGCTGAATACTTTAAAATTCAAAGAAGATGTTATGAAGTACGTAGATATGGCTGCAAGAAAGTACGTAGCTACCACTACAACCTCCTGCGAAACTATGTGTGTGAAAAAGAGATTAGCTTTGCAGGCCACCGTTTTGAGGCAAAAGAGCTGCGGCATATTCTTAGTTTCATGTTTTCTCTGCTTCTCGCTACTTAACATGAGGGCATCGAGATTTTTCTCTTCGGAATGACGCATATACACTCAGTGAACACTTCCAACACATGTTCGGCAAAAACCCATGCAGTATAATACTCTAGCCTCTAGTCTTATGTACACCCTTTTCTCCGTACGCAAGAGACATTTATCGGATCATGTGGATTTTAACAAGCTCAGAATTGTGACAGAACCTATTCATCAATAAACATGGCGTAAATGGAAATGGATGCCGATTTGCGAGAAAAATTTTCTTTTAGGAAAGACTGACAGAGTACTTTGAACCCAAACAGAACTCATATATCAACGGTATATGTCTAATTCTTGTACACAGGAACAGGGCGGAAAATTTGATCAAACTAAGACACTTAATCAAAATATGCGACTACAGCGCCCTTGACGATGAGCTACTGCATGACTGAATAGTAACAGGCACCAGTAATAATAATATTCGGGTCAGGCTCCTCAGTGAATCTGGACTCACACTAGACAGGGCGATAGATATTTGGAGGAGCACTGAATAAGCTGAACAACAGCTCGACAAACTGAACAACCCAACAGAAACTATCAACTACACAAAGGGAGATAAGAGAAAGCCACGAGGATTCATAAGGGACTGCAAATTCTGTGGACAGAGCAATGACAAAGGAAAGTGTCAGGCTTATGGACTTACATGTGCTTTTTGCTTAAAGCGCAAATATATTGCCAGAGATACCAATCACAGGCGCAACCCACCCTATCACAACGGCAAAATAAATCCTCAACACAGCAAACTGCAAAGGTGCTACGTGGAAACAGAAGCAGTCAGCAGTGACGAAAGCATCTATGCCCTGAGAAGTCTCACAGGTCGCAAAAACTATCAGGCAGACGTTTGTATATCCACCCCAAGAGACAGCACAAAAACCTAATGCAAATTCTAAATTGACACTGGGGCGAGCTGCAGTACCTTGGCCTTTGCTGACTACAAACGCATTATTAAAGCACCGCTACAACCTTCTCTCACAAAGTTGAAGCTGTATAACAATGCTATACTTCGACCTTTGGGCTCAATTTCACTCCAGTGTGAAGTTAATGGAATAAAAAAGGTCACCTTCCAAGTCGTGGATAGCAACTCACCATCATTGCTTTCTGGACAGGCTAGCTCTGCACTGAAGCTCATAGCTTTTAACACAGAATTTGTGTGACAGCTGAGTGAAGTAAAGGAGGCAAAACCAATTACAAAAGAAGAAATCATCAGCAACTACAGCGACATTTTCTCTGAACTGTCAAGCCTATGCAAAATAGTCCTCGTCGAGTCCCTCTACAACTTAAACTGAGTTTTAAAAAATTTTAAAAAAAACTTGAAAAAATGGTCAACGTAGAAATAATAGACTGGGTCATTGAGCCGACTTCATGGATCAACAATGTAGTCGACATACGGAAACTTAATAAATTGCGAATATGCATCGACCCATATTTCTTGAATAAAGCGATCAAGGGCAACCACTACACAACCTTAACAGTCGATGAAATCGTGACGAAAATGAAGAACACCATTCTCAGTTGTAGATGCTAAAGACGGCTTCCTTCAGGTCGTTCTAGACGAGCCATCCTCATATTTAACGACATGCTGAACACCTTTTGGCAGGATACAGTGGCTTCAAATTCCATTTAGAATCAGCTCAGCTCTCTGAAGAATAGCAGCGACGACTTGACTTCTGTTTTGAAGGATTTCATGACATATAAGTAATAGAAGACGATACTATACTCTACAGGTCCAGTGATAGCGATGCAGAAGCTGAAAAAAGCCCTGATGCTGCCCTTGTGCAACCTCTAGAAAGGTGCCACAAAGAAGGAGTAAATCTCAACCCCACTAAGTTCAATTTCAAAAAAACCTCTGTTAGCTACATGGGACATACTTTCACTGCACAAGGGTTGGCACTGGATCTGGATTAAGTCAAAGCAATATCAGAGATGCAACACCCTACGGGCATCCAAGGCGTTCAGTGATTACTAGGAGTTGTAAACTACCTCATTAAGTTTGCTACCAAACTCATGGAACAGCATTTATTCAGATTGAAAAGCTCATCACTGAAGCCCTATTCCTCACTATTATGACCTCAAAAAGGAGGTCTCACTTGAATGTGACAGCTCGGAAGTCAGTCTCGGGGCAGTCCTAACAAATGAAGAACATCCAGTTGTATATGCATCCTAAGCACTCACAAAAACTGAGCAAGACTATGCCCAGACTATGAAATTGTGTCTTGTCATCGTATTCGCCGCAGAACATTTTGAACAATACATTCTCGGTAAAGAGAAAGTCCAAGTATTCTCCGACCATAAACCACTGGAGGCAATACTCGCAAAACCCATTCATGTGAGCCCAAAAGAGATTCTAGCGGATGCGGCTAAGGCTCCAAAAAATACTGCTTAGATGTGAAATACAAGCCAGGTCGCCAAATGTACATTAGCGATATCTTGTCTCGTGCTGAAGCCACAACAGAAGATAACTGCACCATATTCCAACTGCAAGAACAGGAACTCACAAGAGACTTGTAAAACATCAATATGGAACACAGCCTCTTTGTCACAGACCACTGCCTCTCAAAGATTTGAGAAGAGACCAGATATGAAACTCTCCAGACATTAATAAAGATTACAAAAAATGGCTGGCCTGAGGACAAAAACGACGGCCCACCAAATATTAAAGATTACTGGCCATACCAAGATGAACTGTGTTCTGAAAATGGTCTAGCATACCAAGGCACACAGCTAATCATTCCAACCAAACTCAGACCCAAGATGATCACCAGGGCACACAGATCTCACCTGGGCATACAGTACACAAGGAACACAGCCCGCGGCATAATGTTCTGGCCACGAATGCATGCAGAGATCACTGAGGCAGTCCGAAGGTATGAAACCTGTCAACTGACCCAACAACAGCGACAACTTCTGATGACCCACACAATACCAGAGTGGAATATTGTGGCCAGTGACTGTTTTGAACTAAACGGTAAATACTTTGGGGGTATTGGTTTATATATACTCTGATTTTGTGGCGGTCGGCCTGCTCCCAGATCTAAGTGGAACTTCCTCATCAAAGTGCTCAAACCTATTTTCCCTGCACATGGTGCACCAGCAGCAATGATAAGTGACAATGCGACCAACTACACGAACAGTGACTTCCGTAGATTTCTGGAATCATGGGGCATCGAAGATATAACTTCTAGCTCTCACCACCATCAATTGAAGCGACCGTGAAATTGATGAGAGGTATGATAAAGAAATCGACAAAGAAAAGCACAGACATGTGGAAGCCATACTGGAATGGCGTAATGCTACAACACCTGGTATGCACAGCTCACCAGCACAAAGATTTTTTTCCAGGCGCACTTGTTCCATGCTACTCTGCAAAACCACGGATTACACACCACAAGTGCAAGCAGAGGTACAATATAGCCTCATAATAAACGACAAACGGCAAAAACATGTTATGACCGTCATACCAAGCCGCTACCCAATTACACCATAGGAAAGCCTGTAAGGGGAAAATGCCATCCACAAAGCCCTAACAGCAACTGGGAATCGGGCACAGTAATTAGTTAAGTTACTTAAGTAGCACCACGCAGTATGGGGTTGAAGTAAACGGAAGATGTTATAGAAGAAACAGAATCCACATCAATCAACCAACCACTCTCCCAACTTCTCGCTACTTAACACCTCCAAACTCCCGGGCACACAGGCTAGTAAATAATAAAATAAAACATATTTTTGTTTGTGCATATTTTTTATATTTTGCTAAGAAATACACGAATATTTAAAAAAAAGTGAAAATAAAGTTCGAAATTAAAAGTTTTTTACTAAACAGTAAAGTTAAGTTTCAATATTACTTGGAAACCGTCTTTTCACTTGAAAAAAGTTACTTTTTAAAATAAAAACAAATTACAATAATTATAAAAGTTTTTGCAGATTTGTCGTTTAGTTGTAGAAATATCCACGAACCATGTAATCACTAAAATGAACTCTTAAACGTATCGAGCAGACGTTTGCTTACATGTTTTACAAACTTTAAATGGTGAAATATAATCACGTACTTATTGAGCTCCTGGATATGACCTTAAACTATATCCGATGGCGAGGCTCCAACTTGTGGGCTTTTGGGGAGGGTGGAGCCACCCTTTAATTGCCATTGCTCACAGGTGTACTCTGATATAGAGTGGCAGTACCTGTTAGAATCCGAACTATGGGTTAAATAGAAACCGACTTGAAAAAACAAATATATTCTATGAAAAAAAAATTTCTTCACAATCACTGGATTTGGCATTAAATAACCTGAAAAGGGTTGATATGCCGTAAAAGCACCAACCTTGTGGAGAAAGAAGTGGCTTTCCGTTAAAGAGGATGTGCGTTTGTGCCTGCAGAGCACAAACTAAGAATCAAGATGGCGCCCGCATGCGTTTATGTGGAAAAAAAGTCTCATGGAATCTCGAGGAATCTCGGAGAATCTCATACCCTGATTCCATAAATAACGAGGAAAGGAAAGCGGGAAGAGAGACGATTTTTAGTCACTAAAGCGAACGGACGTGTGTAAAAGAAGAGGTAGAAGAAAAGAGTGTGGTGAACGAAACAAACAACGACTCGGTTGAAAGTAGAGTTGTAACGAATACAAGCTATTCCAGCATGACGTCAGGATTTGACCCCAAGCTAATTCCTGTTTGATGGCAGTAGCACTGATCCCTCAGTGCAGGAATGGGTGGAAAAGCAGAATTAATATGTCAGCTCAGTGGTGTGAAGCGTGTTGAATGCGTAGTCCCAATGCGCCTCACTGGGGGAGCATATACAGTATACCAGCAGTTGGCTGATGAGGAAAAAAACAGATTTTGCCTGCATCAAGCGCGCCCTTTTTACAGCATTTGCATTAGATCCAATTACTGCATGGAAAGAATTCATGGCCCGAAAATTACATCTTGGGGAAACGGTTGATGTGTATCTGGCTGAGCTAAAAAAGCTATTGGTCCTTTTTGGAGGGATGTCAGACAAAGGCTTGGTGTGCGCCTTTGTTGCAGGATTACCTAAGAGTGTGGAAGATCTGCTCCGTGCCTCATCCCAAGTGGACGAGATGGACATATCAGAAGTATTGGCGCGGGCACGAGCAATACTAAAGAAAAGCCCTAACACTATAGACCAAGTGTCAGCTGTACAACCATCACAGGTTGGATTGCAGGACCTGGGCGCAGCTACAACCTGCTATAAGTGTGGAGGATCCAACCATTTGGCCCGTGATTGTCTTTCGTTACGTTAATCAACTCGGAAACTTGACGGGCCGCAGTGCTACAAGTGCAAAAAAACGCGAACACCTGGCCCGCACCTGTCCGGGAAACGGGCAAGGGGAAGAAGCTACAGCGTCAGTCTTCTCCCCAGATCGTCATTGAGCAGGGCGCTACCCACTGTAAGCATACACATTAATGGAAGCGAGCGCCTCGCACTTGTGGACACTGGGTGCACCCAGACTCTCGTAAGCAAGATATGCTGTGCCACTTGGAAAGCAGAGAGAATTCCGGTACTAACTGTAGGCGGAGGTTCACTAGCCTCTTGTGGGGTGAGCATTATCCGCGCAAGCATCAACGACGGGCCTGCAACAGCCGTGCGAGCCCTGGTGATGGAGGGAGAGCTTCTCGGGTACGACCTACTCCTGGGTATGGATTTGATTACACAACTGGGTGGAATTACCGTGGACAGAACCGGCAAGGTACAGTTCTCCCGATGTGAGGAACATGTTTGTGCTGCCATAACTCTCGACAAGCCTGAATTTCATGCAGAGTATGATAGAAACACCAATGCATGGATGGCGTCTTGGAAGTGGTCAAACGATCAGCCACCAATATCCTTGTGAAACCGGTTATCGGAATATCCCCCACCCATGTGGCTAAGGGAACAGTATGAAGAAGAACTGCAAACGTGGATCGACAATGGCTGGCTTCTTCCATACCCAGAGGATGAGCTTGGCCCCCCGCGAGGGCTGATTCCCTTGATGGCCGTCGTACAAGAGACCAAACAAAAGGTCCGCCCCGTCCTAGACTACCGTGAGCTCAATGAGCATGTCGACCCATATACAGCAAGGGCTGATGTGTGTGCACACAAATTAAGGGAGTGGCGACAGCAGGGATCGAACGTGGCAACTCTGGACCTACGCAGGGCCTATCTGCAAATACGCATTGAGAAGAGATTGTGGCCATTTCAGACTGTGGAAATTAGAGGAACCCGATATTGTCTAACCAGGCTAGGGTTCGGTCTAAATGTGGCCCCAGGCATTATGACAGCAATCATGCATGCTATCCGTCAGCAAGATGAGGCAGTGCAACAGGCAACATCCTCATACATCGATGATATATTCGTCAATGAGAACCTCATGTCAGCGCAATCAGTTAGAATGCACTTTGAAAGCTTTGGACTGACATGTAAGGAACCAGAGCGTCTGTGCAATGGAGCAAAAGTTCTCGGCCTGCACATACGCAATAGCAAGGAGGGACTTTGCTGGAGAAGAGGAAGTCACGTTCCCAAGGTCCCAGCAAACATCACTCGACGAACAGTGTTTTCGCTTTGTGAAAAGATGGTAGGCCATTTCCCTGTGTGCGGTTGGCTCAGGGTGGCCATGGCGGCCATAAAGAGACGTGCAACAGCCGTGTTGTCGAGATGGGACGATGCAGTACACGATGTCACCCTAAGGAGAATGTTGACAGAGACTGTGTCCAGAGTGACCAGTGATGACCCCGTTCAGGGAAAGTGGTGCGTCAGCGGGAATGAGTTCACGGTCTGGGTGGATGCTAGTTCACTGGCCCTTGGAGTTGCCCTTGCAGTTAATGATTCCATTATTGAAGATGCCTGTTGGCTTCGGCCAGAGAATGATTCGAGGCACATAAACCTGGCCGAACTTGATGCCACATTGAAGGGCGTTAACTTGGCGCTTCAATGGCACGCCAAGGTTCTACATATCATGACTGACTCGGCATGCACTCATCAGTGGATAACCGATGCATTGAGTGGAAGAGCACGGCTGACAACACGAGCATGGAGTGAGATGTTAATTCGAAGACGGCTTGCCACCTTGGTCGACACCATCACAGTGTACGACCTGACTGTGGACGTAGTGTTGATCAGGTCTGCACTCAACAGAGCAGATGCTTTGACAAGAGTCCCTCAACGATGGCTTCTAGCTGATGCTCGGAGAGATGCTGATAATCTGAAAAACACATGTGCAGCAGTTGTGTGTAATGTGGATGCAGCGTGCATCATGGACATTCATCGACAGTGTGGACATCCTGGCATCAAGCGGACACTGTACTTTGTCAAGATGATTGATCCAGGAGTAGGAAAAAAAGATATCCGAAGAGTGGTGGAAAGTTGCGAGGCCTGCCAATCCATCGACCCAGCTCCAGCACGATGGAAGAAAGGGGAGTTGGGAGTGAGTGGTAAGTGGCAGAGAGTGAGCATGGACATCACACACTATGGTGCAACCACTTCCTTATCCTCATCGATTGTGGGCCTACATGTTTCGCAGTCTGGAGACTCCTCGGGCGCCAGGACTCTTGCAACATTATTCGCCAGCTGTCATCCGTGTTCTGTGAAAGAGGTGCGCCCGATGAAGTGCTGACGGACAACGACCCAGCCTTTTGCAGCCATCAGATGAGGCAGTTCTTACAAGGATGGGGTGTGCGGCTGCGGCTTAGATGTGCTTATGTGCCTTCTGGTAATGGTATAGCTGAGAGAAGCCATCGCAGCATCAAAACAATTGCAACCAGGAAGCAGTGCACCATCGCAGAAGCTGTGTACTGGTATAATCTCATGCCAAAGGATGGCGTCTCTCCAGGAACGGCGCCTGCAAACGTAATCTATCAGTACCGTGTCCGAGAAAAAGGAATCCACTCCGATACAACTGTGGCCACTGAGATAGAACGGAATCAATGTGCCAAAGGGGATGCTGTCTGGGTGAAGCCGCCAGGAAACCGATGTACTGACAAGTATAAACGAGGCACAGTGACCGATGTGGTGAGTCAGCAGAGTGTCCAGGTTGATGGTGTACCCCATCACGTAAGGGACCTACGGCCGGCAACACATGTAACACCTCCAGTGGACGATGAGAGTGATTCTGACTCTGAGACGAGTGGGCCATCGCTTTGGTTTGCACCATCCCTATCAAGCAGTGACTGATATCAGTAACCTCCACGGAGATGAAGCCTTCCCCGACCATTAGGCGGTGGATGAGAGCACACACGAAGACGAGAGCAGCACTGTCCGCCTTCGTAGAAGCACCCGACGACGGCGATCACCACCCCCCTGTCGTCTCTGTGATCATGAGATCAGGGGGGAGTGTGGAGAAATAAATGGCTTACCGTTAAAGAGGCTGCACGTTTGTGCCTGCAGAGCACAAACTAAGAATCAAGATGGCGCCCGCATGCGTTTATGTGGAAAAAAGTCTCGGGGAATCTCGTGGAATCTCGGAGAATCTCGTACCCTGATTCCATAAATAACGAGAAAAGGAAAGCGGGAGGACAGACGAGTTTTAGTCACTAAAGCGAACGGACGTGTGTAAAAGAAGAGGTAGAAGAAAAGAGTGTGGTGAACGAAACAAACAACGACTCGGTTGAAAGTAGAGTTGTAACGAACACAAACCTACATACTTATTGAAAATGTGATCACGTGATTAAAATGAAATTTAAATTGCCCACGTTGTTTAACAAATTAAAAAAATATGAGGTTTTATAATGCTTTAATGTGTTTTATTTTATAATTTAAAATGAAAAACATTGACCAATAAAAATGAATTTTTGAGAACTTATGTATATTTGTTGCTCTGCTGAAATAATAACATTATTATTTTGAAAACCATTCTTAATGAGGAGAATGTCTTGTAACTATTCTGTGCTTCCACCTTACAATTTAATTTTTTAAAAATTATATCGTGAAACTTAAACTGGGGAATATATATATATATATATATATATATATATATATATATATATATATATATACATACATATATATATATATATGTATATATATACATATATATATATATATATATATATATACATATATATACATACATATATATATATATATATATATATATATATATAATCACCCACATACCTTACTGTTTCGCTGTTTCACAGCTCATCAGTGCGACTAGACAGGTAACTACCTCAAGCCAGGACTGAAACGCGATCGTACTCTCTACACTTTTAAATACAATCAAAAGGTAGTCGGAAACCTACAAAAAATTATAATAAATCGGCTTTCGAAACTAGGTCCCCTCTATCTTTATCCGCCCATTTTGTCCGCACCTAATATATAAACATAAATACACGAATATTTTTTAAGTGAAAATAAATTTCGAAATCGAATAAATTAAAAGTAGTTTACTTGACAAAACAGTAGAGTTAAATTCCAAGATTAATTTTTAAACCAATTTTCAATTAAAAAATGTATTTTTTAAAATTTAAATAATTTACAATAATTACAAAAGTTTTACTTTTTATAATAGTTGTCTATTTTGCATGCATTATGTCCCTTTAACAGTTAACTCCCTTGACTCGACACCGGCAGGTTGACCGGTGTTTTATTCCCTTTCTAGACCCATATGTCGCTGTCCTTCTGTTGTCCTTCGCCGTTTTAAGCCATCTCCGGTAAGAAACATTATATATCTCCTTCTTAAAGACACTTTTTAATACTTTTAACGTTATTTTTTTTTAAAAACTATTATTTCATCTTAACTACGAACGTTACTGTGTTGTTCATTTCCTTACGCATACGACTCCCTATTCATCCCTTTATAACTTCTCGATTCTTATCTTTTCTATTTGTGTTCTCAACAATGTTTTTTTTTTTTTTCTTTCAGTTTATTTTACCATATCTCAATATGCGTGTGTTAATTAAAAACATAAACAAATCGAACTTACTAGGTGAGATAATAATTTTAACGGTCCTGCAGATACTCTACTACTTTCGACTTCAAGAGATTCCCGCACCTGCAATGTCGATCTTAAAAATTGATCCCGATTATGAATGGGTGAACATTGAGTCACACATGTAGAAGTTAGTGACTCCACGGTCAGTTTTACAAATTGGCACCACTTTCATGAGTTCTATAGGGTCAAAATAAAAAAATATATATTATACATTTTGTACATTCATCTTAGTTTATTTTTAATCAGTTCATATGCATGTTACGTTTGTACAGTGGTAACGTCACCAGCTTTGAATGTTACAGTTTTTGATTTTGGTTTCAATTCTAGCTAATGACACCCAAATACGTTTTTTATTAGTGTTAATATCACAACTCTATAATCATACATACGAAATCTGGACAAATTTAAAATATCATATTTAAGCATATTTACCGACTAGGCAAAGCCGGGCACCTCCACCCTCCCACACTAGGTATAAAGTACAATCAAATTTCTTACATTTTGGGGCTTCTGCAGGACTTATCTGTGACGTGTTGTTTTTATTTTGCAAAGCTAGATCTGTTACGAAAATCTCGCTTTGAGGGAAGGGGCTAATAAAACTATCTTTTTTAAAATTAAGACTTTACTAATTATCTTTGAAGCTGCCATGAAAATATTTTTCATTATAAACTTTTTTTCGCGTGTTTTTTTTTAATATAGAGATTAACTTTAGACTTTAATCTTTCAAAACACATTGAAGAAATAATCGGAAATACATAAAAATATAAGTCGGCTTTCTAAACTATGTTCACCTGTTATCAGTTTCCGCCATTAAATTGCATGTGTCACGAATTAGAGAATTAATAAAGATGAAACTTGTAATATGTTCTCTCTCATGTGAATATTAAAATGTTAAATAAAATAATACTAATTTTATCCGTGATATTCACCAAATATATCGGCTCTATTTCGAAATATTTTTTAAAAATTTTCCTCTTCAATTTTGTTTTCTGCGAACTTGCTCTTCCGTTCGTCATCTTGAATGTTAACTTGAGCTTTTAAAGTCAACCACATTTGAAAAATCGTTTCCTTTGTAAAAGCAGATAAAGTTAATCGAAAGCAGATTATAAAACAAAAACGTAAGTATTACTACATGAATTTAGTATCAATTTTTGTACATTCGTAGAATACGTTAAAAATGTAAGGAAGATAACAACTTTTACTAAACGAATAATCCTAATGAAAATGTTGATTTATTGTTGAAAAGTTTTTCGCTGTCGATTGTTTTTTGTTTTTAATATTGACTTAAACATATGAAACAATTTTTCTTCGTTTACCAAAAAAAAAAACTAATTTTATAAATTTTATATATTTTTAATTGTTTCATAAGTTTAAAGTAAAAAGTTTTATCTTTTGTTTTTTCATTTTTTCAGCAGATTATTTTATAGTTTTTCAGATGTGCTAAAAACGAATATATACCTCAAAAGTGACGCAGAAAATTATTTTTCATGATATGAGGAAATTACTTTTTCAAAAAGTGGGAATCAGTTTTTTTTCGAAAATTCTCCAACACCAATAAAGTAGGCAGATCAGAGTTGGGCTGGGGACAACCTTTGCAAAATTTTTCAAGATCGCAACCCCCAGCTTTGATCAGGAGTCAAGAAACACGAGGCTTGAGACCAACCTGTGCGTCTGTACTCTAATTATCAGAAATAAATAACGTCCACTGAAAGTTTCCTTCATCTAAGCAGACTCTGTCCCAATCCTTTAAATAGTTAGTAACAGTCATTCATATGCAAACACTTCCATTAGAAGCAGCAGCAGTTGGTTTTTGGTCCGATCATCAACCTCCTCAAGTCAAGTGAGTTTAACTTTTTTTTTCTCACATTTTCTATATAAATTTAATGTAAAATAAGTACCCACTTTCTGGCCATATGGTGATAATTTTTTTTTATTTCTTTTGTTGTCCTACCTGAAAGCCGTTTTGGTTAATTGTTATTTACTTTTCACCTTAACTTTAATATTACAACTTTTTACGGTTTTCGGGTATGCTGAAAACGAATATCACATTTAAATTTGCTGCAAACAAGTAAGTGTCTGGATATTAAAAACATGTGATTGTTTGTTATCAGTGGTCGCCAATTAAGTATGTACTTGCACATACAGAATTGGCAACCACCGATAACATAAGGAATTACATTGCTTAATTTTTAGAAAACTACTTGTTTATTGCATATGTGCGCATTTACACATACAAAAATGATCACTACTGATAACATAAGGAATTACACGTATCTGTATACAGATTATATTTTATTTTTGTTCTTAAATATCCGTGTGTCTTTATTGAAAGAGGAAATAGAGAAGAAAACGAAAAATATTTTTCGCCCCAAAACAAAGACAAAACTTGACCCATTCTCTAGGTGGCCATAAAGTCGGTGCTTATTTACGTTTAATTCATATTTAAATGTGATCCTTCACTCTTTGAGAAAGTACATTTTTAATATCATGAAAACTATTTTCCTGCACCATTTTTTGAAGTACATATTCATTTTCAGCACTCTAAAAAAAATTATTAAAGTCGTCATTGTAAAGGATTGCAGGGGTGGGGAGATCATAGACATTAAACGAAGCAACAAACCTTAAAAAATCATCATAATTCTTAAACAAATTACAATATTACGTTTCTGAAGTTTTTAGATGAGGAATGATTCTTTGTGTTATTTAGATTATTAAGACTACTGTTCTCATCTTGAATGTTATTTATTATGCAAACATTGTAAAAATAACACTTGTTGAATATTTACTTACTGGATTGTGATCGTACACTTTAACTTTAATTCTGTTTTGAAGAGTGAAGACGACATAAAATTAAACTATTTTGTATTTTCGGGGACATAAACTGTGATAGATGAAAAGATTGGAATTATTATTAATGGGGCTTTCATAAGAAATGCCCTTGTATTTGATAAGCTAGAAAGGGAGTTAACTTCTAGCAGTAATCTGCACAGTTTACAAACCAAATATTCAAAGTCACTGGCATTTTGGTTTCGAATCTTACTGATCAGTTATAGAGATGAGAGTATGTAATGAAGCTCTTGTACTCGAACCATGCATTAAAAAAAAACTCGCACCTGCACATAATCTGATACCATCGCAGGAACAAATTTAGAAGGAAAGCTACTAACTGAATTTCTCTCAATACAGTTTGAAATTTGGAGACGGAATTGTTTTTGTTGAGATAAGTGATTTCAATCATGCGTTTTATTTTAGATTTAAAATATTAACAACTCCATTTTATTTCAGTATTTAATTTGTGTATTTCTGTTTTATTAAATGCTAGCTTTTTTCTAGTCCAATACCGGCTTCCATCTTATCTCGAAATTACTTATAACGGCACCAACTTACTTTTGGAAGAACCCCCCCCCATCAGCCTTTTCTTTTATATCGTAAGCTTCTTAAAACGTTACTAGCTTAAGTTCAGAATAAAATCACGATTTTCTTTTAACGGCTGATTTTAAAAAAAAATGTTTTGAACGCTACTAACTGAATTTCTCTCAATACAGTTTGAAATTTGGAGACGGAATTGTTTTTGTTGAGATAAGTGATTTCAATCATGCTTTTTATTTTAGATTTAAAATATTAACAACTCCATTTTATTTCAGTATTTAATTTGTGTATTTCTGTTTTATTAAATGCTAGCTTTTTTTTTCCTCGTACATATGTTTATTTATCTACCGAGTTGATAGCAAAAATTACGAATTATACTCATTTTTAGTTCGTGTGAGGGGAATCTATCACCATACTTTCCCTTAAACACGTCTGTTGGACTTTTATTAAGTACAATACTTAATAGTTTTTTTTTTAATGGAGAGTAGAAAACGCATTGTGGATGCGTTATCGGCAGCTCCTGTTACTCTCGCTTCTTCTTTTCTCAGTCCTCATTTTTTAAATGAGTGATTTTTCGGACAAAGGGAGAAGAAAAAGCTGTTTTCTAGGTTGGCAGTATTTTTGCGAACAGTTGGCGTAGATGGCGGAAATTTTCTGTTTCTATGTCTATCCTTGTAGCCATGTCACTAGTAAGGGTGCTGGAGGTAAACGTTTTGTCTGGGCTGACGTTATCCGCCTGATAGTCAGGGACCCGAACCTTGGATTAACCACTAAGGAGGCTGTCCTATCAGCAGGTGCAAAGTACTGGGGCTGCTGTATTGCCATTTGGTGAATGGATTCTGGACCATGCAGTAGCTTCTGGTGGGGCCTCTCGATGCCATACTAGTGGGTAATTGTTACGGCTTTACCTTATCATTAGCTACAAATAAAAAAAAAAATTCTTCGTTTCTTTTTCTCTCTTAATTTCCCCTCTCTGTCCTGCTCTAAGTAAATCTGTCGACCTAGTCCACAAATTCCAAAATTTCATCATGACAAGTTTCAAGAAAAAATACACGATTAAACCCGGTTCTCCAACTTCCAACGTAGACCCCTACTACCATGTCTCCTTCTCCAACATCAGGGGTCTTCGTTCTAACCTTCCAGAGGTTGAAACCCAATTACAGGAGACTAAACCAGACCTTTTATTTTTAAGTGAAACTGGCATTGGACAGGCTATTTCCCTAGATGAGTTTGCAATTTCAGGATACTCTAATTTAACTTCTAAATCTGACCCCCAAGATCGCCATGGGCATGGAATTTGTGCCTATATTAAAGATAGCTTTCCATGTGGGAGGGACATCTCCAGGGAAGATCCTAACTTACCCTATATGTGCTTCCGGGTTGCTTTAGCTCACACTACTGCATTTATATTTACTCTCTATCGCCCTCACAACAGCGGAGTTACTATCTTTCAAAGCATATCTGAGAAAATTGACCAAGTCCTTTCTACTTATCCTTCAGCTAACATTCACGTATGTGGAGACTTCAATGTTCACAACGTCGAATGGTTGACCCACTCAAACAAGACCGATGATGAGGGGAGGTTCTGTCATGATTTCTCCATTGCCTATGACCTCACTCAGATTGTTCAGGAACCTACCCGTGTGCCCGATAATGACGGCCAGTATGCGAGCCTACTAGACCTTTTTCTCACAACTTGCCCTGAACTATGTTCAGTTTCTGTTCTGTCGCCTCTTGGATCTTCCGACCACTCTGTTGTATCAATTAAGATAAAAATGAAATGTAATAAGTCCCCAGACGTACCTCTTCATCGTACAGTATATCGATACACTAAGGCTGACTGGGATAGCTTCCGTACATTTATATCTGATCTACCTCTGCATTCCATGTTTAAAAAGGATGTGTCCTCTATAGTATTAGACCTAACTGAATGGTTAATTGTAGGTATTGACCATTTCATACCCTCTAAATAGTTTCAGCAAAAACCTAACAGCCAGCCATGGTTCTCTCCAGAATGTGCTGCTGCCATTGCGCACAGAAATCACTTTTTCCACTGCTTCAAACGTAATAGATGTATGGAAACTAAAGCCGTTTTCAGGACTGCCAGCAACCATTGTAAGAAAGTAATAAGGAACGCAAGAGTGTTGTATGCTCAATCTGTTATGTCCAAAGTAGCTGAGCAGAGGCTTGGTTCCCACCAGTTTTGGCAAATAGCAAACAGAATCCTGAATAGAAGCGGGTGCTCCATCCCAACTATTATCAATGGACCTGAGGTAATCTCGTCAGCATCAGACAAAGCCAAACTCTTTGTCAAGAACTTTGCAGCTAATTCTACCCTTTGCGACCAAGACCGCCAACCTCCAATATTTCCTCCTGTATCAGAAAACACGCTATGTGATATGCGTATATCTGTACGTGATGTTGCCAAGCTAATCAAAAACCTTGATTCCAGTAAAGCAACTGGCCCTGATGGTATTCCAATTATAGTACTCAAAAAACTTCAACCTGAATTAGCGCCCATACTTACAAAACTGTTTAAACGTTGTCTTAAGGAGAATAGTTTCCCATCTCCCTGGAAAACTTCATCAGTATGCCCTGTATTTAAGAATTCAGGTGATCGCTCATCCCCCTCTCAGTACAGGCCAATAAGTCTCCTGTGCGTCATGAGTAAGTTGCTAGAATCTGTGTTAAATACAGAAGTAATCAAACATCTCAACAAAAATAACCTTCTTAGTGACACTCAATATGGTTTCCGTTCTGCTAGATCTACAGCAGATGTCCTTACAGTTATATCGCATAGGATTAGCAAATCTCTCGACGGTGGCAATCTTTCTAGGGCAATTGCTCTTGACATATCTAAAGCCTTTGATAGGGTATGGCATAAAGGTTTACTTCATAAGATCGCTAGCTATGGTATAGCTGGAAAAGTCTTCTCAATTATTAAATCATTTCTTTCTGATAGGTTCATAAGAGTAGTAGTTGAGGGGCAAAAATCAGAAGCTCACAGTATTAATGCCGGTGTCCCTCAGGGATCCATCCTGGGCCCAACTCTTTTCCTGATCTACATTAATGATCTTCCAAATCATATCCTTACATCATTTGTAGACATTTATGCTGACGACACTACCATTTATGGTACCACATCTAAGACAGTAAACGACCAAGTTCTCTCCAATTCTCTCTCCTCTGATCTTGAGCACGTAGTACAATGGGGAAATGAGTGGCTGGTTACTTTTAATGCATCTAAAACCAAGCTTCTCTCTATACATCATCAACATTCTAATTCACATTTGTCATCAATTGAAATGAATGGCTCTCGTCTTCAGGAGGCCTCAAGTTTTGACAAGCTTCTGGGCTTGACCATTACTCCTGATCTTAAATGGAACACGTATATCAAATCTGTTGCCAAGGCCGCTGGAAAAATGGTGGGATCTTTCTATCGATCCAGTAGATATCTCACTGCTGATGCTATTCTCTACCTATATAAGAGCCAGGTACGTCCAAGGATGGAATACTGTTGCCACATCTGGGCAGGAGCTGCTAGAAAGGACTTGTCCTGCCTTGATAGAGTTCAAAATAGACTTCGTAGCCTCGTAGGAGATGTCCTTTTCTCCTCCTTGCAACCGCTATCTCACAGAAGAGATGTTGCGAGTTTGTCTCTGATGTATCGTTATTTTCATGGAAAGTGTTCAACTGAGCTTCAATCTATGGTCCCCCCTCGCCAAACTTTCACAAGAAACACTCGTCTAGCTGTAAACACTATCAATAATTTCCCCCACTCTTTATCTGTGCCTAAACCTAAACGTAGATTCCATGAACAAAGCTTCTTTCTTAGAACTGCACGCCTGTGGAATTGTCTTCCGTTTTCCTGCTTTCCGGCTGACTACAATATGGTTGTGTTCAAGTCTAAAGTAAATAAGTTCTTGATGAGCCGTTCCATATAAGTTATTAAATTTACCAAATTTTCATTACTAATGATTACTATATTGACCAATTTCTACTGTACACTCTTTAACCCTTATCCTTGAGTGGCCTCTGGGCCTTGATAATGTGGTGATGCCTTTGTAAAAAAAAACAAAACAAAAAAAACAACATAAAATATGATTATTTTTGGTGGATACACAAGCATTTAATCCAGTGATTTCCAACAACGTTCTTGACTATGTTTAAAAATATATCACTTGCATGTTGTACATTTCTGCGCTATCACTTTTTTTAGCAGCTCCTTCCCAAATATGGCAACAGTATTCCATCCTTCGACGTACTTGGCTTTTATATAGATAGAGAATTGCATCAGTAGTGAGATATCTTTTGGAGCGGTAGAAGGATCCCACCATTTTCCCAGCGTCCTTGGCAACAGACTTGATGTACGTGTTCCATTTCAGATCAGGAGTAAAGGTCAAACACAGAAGCTTGTCAAAACATGGAGTCTCCCCAAGACGAGAACCATCCATTTCAATTGATGCCAGATGGAGATCAGAGCATTGATGATGTAAAGATAAAAGCTTGGTTTTGAATGCATTAAAAGTAACCAGCCATCTCTTCCCCCACTGTACCACATGCGCAAGATCAGAGGAGAGAGAATCAGAGAGAAATTTGTCATTTACAGCCTTTGATGTGTTGCCATAGATGTCTGATTGCTGTCTTTTCTCATCGTGTCTTTTTTCTGCTCTTCTCCTTCCCGTGACATCAGCATGTGCACACTTGCTTTATTTGCATATCTGCTAAGATGGCGGCTGCTTATATTTTCACTGGTCAGCTATCCTTCATCTGCTGCTGATTTTCTCACATGAGCACCATGCACATTATATTACAAGAACATGTGTTTTTGGATAGCTGAATTATATATGCAGCATTTAAATAAAATCTGAGTATTATGTCTCTAATTTCTTTCATAATTTATTTCAGCTGGTAAGACCCTTCTGGAAAGTTGTTTAATCCAGAGATTTTGAAAGTTGTTTTAAAAAAATGAGATTACTTTAGTTTTTCAATAAGTGTGATTAATTATAAATTTTTCTTGGTGTTGGATTGTATGTTTTATTGTTAATTCTTCTTGTTATTTATTACTACTGCTGTTATTCAACCTTTGCTATTGTTATGGGCTTTTATTTTTCTTCTGGTTATGACTGAAGGAAGGCTTGTCTCCATGGAAATTAAGTAAGGAATCGTTATCCCTCTTTTCTTATTTGTATGAACTTTTATTTTTCTTTCGACTATGAGTAAAAGAACCTGTGTATCTAACTTTTAGATTCATAGCCATGTGTTTGTTATGAAATTTGGATACGTTTCAAATGTTACCTATGATAATCACCTGGGAGAATGTAAACAAGTAAATTTTCATCCTCGGCCTCAGCTTGAGGTCAAAGAGGATAAACTCCTAGTGATTGTCACAAGGAGGAGACATGCTTATTAGTTCTATTTGGATATAGGGCACCTTATTTTCATTGCTCGCTAAAAGGACATCATTTCTCAGAGTAGCATGAAAAAAAGCTTATCAATAACTGATATATATGAAAGATTTCAACTGAAAAATCCCCTAAAATCATATGAAAGTAACAAAAATTCCTTCTCTTCTCTACCTGCATATGTAAAACGGCTTTGTCGATATATGAAGAACAAGATAGAGAAAAGAATTGACACACACTGTGGGTTATTGTAGTCAGTTGTAGAGTGATATGATCACTGTTAAAATGGACCAATATTCTATGAGATATGTTATTGATATTCTTAGCTAGTATGGATTGAACAACGCATGTGCAATGTTGATTGCTGGCGAAGTGTAAACTTCTTTATCTTTTGACTTTTCCTCTGAGCTATATATGTGACCTGCTTTTTGCAAGTGAGCTCATCTTCAATAGCTGTACGCGTCATATAGTTGACCTTTCTACCACTGACAATATCAATACTGACAGACCCCATCGTTCTATACGTTTGTTACGAGCTGTCATGTGTTGCTTTGTGTGTATATTCAACACACGACATCCCTCCCCTCTCTATTTTTAAAAAAAAACTATTCACATATATTTTTTCCATTCCCTCTCCGTCTCAACGCTCTCTAGCATCTCATCAATTCACCCTTGTTTTTATCACAATTCAACAAAACAATTATTGCAATACAGAACAAATATAATAAGGAAACTGTCCAACAATCAGAATCAGTATAATATATATATATATATATATATATATATTCTTTTTAAAAAATATATATATTCTTTTTAAAAATATATATATATTCTTTTTTAAAAAAAATATATTCTTTTTAAAATATATACATATTCTTTTGAAAAAAAAAAATTCTTTTTAAAATCAACAAAACAAAACAACCAACAACAAACCTTGTACAACGTTTAAAATCAGTGTTGAATGTATTCCATAGGTCAATTCACCTTTCAGTATGATTGGTGCATATTATTTTTTATTTTTTCATTTGTGTTTTTATTATTGTTTACATCAATATAACAATATTTTTTTCTTTCATTTTTGTCTTTATGGGATGAAGTATAAATTATAGATGGAGAAGAACGGTGAAGATCAAGCTGGCTTTAGAATCCAGTGCATAAATATAATATATAGTAATAAATAGTGATAACATCTTAAAACAAATAAATTCCTACTCTTATTGTCTGCTAGAACCCGTAATGCTATGGTTAGAGTACTTGGTAAAATTCAGTTGTAAGTTACATACTCCTGAACGTTGAAGTTTCAATCCTCAGTGAGATGGAAAATAGGATTTCAAATTATCTAATGGCACCCTTTGTTTAAAACATGAGAGTAGCATGCTCTTGTGTTGTTCGTGATGACTGGAACAATTACCAAACAACAAACACTTCCAAATTATACTTAAAAAACCCTACTAAATCCCAGAAAATCCTACAACGAAGTAGCCTTATCACATAACCGGATAGGAGACACCTACATAACTCATTCTATTAAATGACCCAAAGAATGTTGATAGACTTCAGACGTATCAAAAAATTTAAAATAATATATACAGCATTAATTGACCCAAAAAAGGTCGATATGCTGGTTTAACAAAAAAAATAAACATCAGAATTTTATATAGATTTATGCATTCAAGAGAAAGATTCCAAGTTCAACAAAATACACCTGAATGAGATCGGAGGTAATATAGAAACGTTGTGAAAATGACACCCAAGATGAAAACAGTGTTCTGAAGAATCAAAATAAAATGATTAATAAATCTTCATCTCTAAAAATAAAGAATGAAAAAAAAATGTAGTTGAATATTTGAAAATAGAAACAAATTAACAAACCAGTATTGATTAAAACTATACACATTTTGTTTTTAATTTGATTAATAATAAATTAATATTTATGAAAATTAACATAAAAATAAAATTTCACGAAATTTTCATATTTATTTTATATTTCCAGAATTTGTGCAACGAAAATAAATTCATTAAAGCATCAGAAGGAAATTTCGTCATTGGAATCTATCACACTATCCATTGCATAAAATTTTTGTGGAATTAGATGCAAGCAAACATGGGAGACAAACCTCATTCTTGTGAAGAATGTGGTTATTCATTTGCATGGAAGTCACATTTGCTTTCTCATATGAAAACACATACGGGAGAGAAACCACATTGTTGTGAAGTATGTGGTTCTTCTTTTGCACAGAAGATAACTTTGTTGAATCATATGAAAACACATACAGGAGAGAAACCACATTCTTGTGAAATATGTGGTTTTTCTTTTGCACATAAGTCAACTCTGTTGTATCATATGAAAACACATACAGGAGAGAAACCATATCTTTGTGAAGTATGCGGCTCTTCATATGCACGGAAATCAAATTTGTTTAATCATATGAAAAAACATACAGGAGACAAACAACATTCTTGTGAAATATGTAGTTATTCATTTGCACAAAAGTTACATTTATTTCGTCATATGAAAACACATACGGGAGAGAAACCACATTCTTGTGAAGTATGTGGTTCTTCTTTTGTGGAGAAGTCAAGTTTGTTGAGTCATATGAAAACACATACTGGAGAGAAACCACACACTTGTGACGTATGTGGTTCTTCTTTTGCATGGAAGACAAATTTATTGACTGTGAAGTATGTGGTTCTTCCTATGCATGGAAGTCAAGTTTGTTAAGTCATGTAAAAATACATACTGGAGAGAAACCACACACTTGTGACGTATGTGGTTCTTCTTTTGCATGGAAGACAAATTTATTGACTCATATGAGAAAACATACGGGAGAGAAACCATATTTTTGTGAATTATGTGGCTCCTCTTTTGCACAGAGGTCACATTTGTTGAGTCATATGAAAACACATACGGGAGGCAAGCCACATTCATGTAAAATTTGTAGTTCTTCTTTTGCACAGAAGTCAAATTTGTTAAGTCATATGAAAACACATACGGAAGCCTTACATAGTGGTATGGGACTAGAAGGAGAATGTGGCAACCCTAGTTGAAATAAGCATCCTGGATGATGCTGGCTCTAACAGAACAGAGAGGGAGAAAATACCAAAAAAACAAGGACTTATGTACGACATGAAAAGAAACTGGAATTTTAAGAAGGTATCAATCCCACCAGTCATTATAGAAGCAACCATGCTAATGAAAAAGAATTTCAAAAACTGTCTGGCGAATATACCCCATGAACCAAGTGCAAAAGAAATACAAATGATAGCACTTAAAAGGACGGTTAGGATCGTAAAAACGATCTCTTGGTTGGAGTAACTAAAATCATGGAAGAATGTTTGGCAACTCGAGGAAAATCAAAAGGAAAGAGACAAACCACATTCTTTTGAAGTACCCGGTTCCTTTTGACAGAGGTCAGATTTATTGCATCATATGCTAACACATATGGGAAACAATATCTGATGATCTTCCATAATAAGATAAAGGATCTCAACATGACAAGTGTAGTTTGTGCAACAGAGAAGTTAGTTTGGGCCATTTGACATTTGCTAGAGGATGGCTACTATACAAGGAAATACAATGTATGACATAGAAAATCTGTATTCTAGTAATTATAGGAGGAACTTAAATCAGACAAAAGAATTTTTATAAAAATACTTGGCAAATATACCTGGTGAACCAAGTACAAGAGAGATTTGTATAAAAGGAACATTTGTTGTATCATATGTAAAAATATACTGAATACAAAAGAACTTGAATAGAACATACAAATGTATCTCTTATAGAGTTTAAGCGTGTAGTGTTTTTAAAACTTCCAATTCAAAAAGTCAACATTCTGTTATGAAAACTGTCAACTCCAAAAGTTGCACTTTGTTTTCAAAATGTCCAAATCCACAAGACACCCTGTTGTTAAAATTATTAACTCCACAAGTCGACATTTTGTTGTCAAACCTATAAAATCCAAAAGTCGACATTTTGTTGTCAAAACTATTACATCCACAAGCAGACATTCTGTTGTAAAATCTATTAACTCCAAAACGTGACATTATGTTGTCAAATCGTTCAACTCCAAAACTCAATACTTTTCAAGTTCACTTGTACATACCTACATACGTAACACATTTCTTTTAACTCGTCCTCTATTCTGTACATGTCTTTTCGTTTAGTTCACCTGTTTCTTTAGCATAGAAATGGCGACATTCTGCATTGCTGTCATGACCGTTATCCATAAAACCTATTGGGTGTAAAGATTTTGGGCTTTCTTTCTATTTTTTGTTACACAACCGACCCTTTGAAGCATGAACATATGCTAAGTAAGTTTCGATTTTCAATACAGAGTAAAGAAAAACAAAAAAAGCCATATTTTTGTAATGTATGTGGGTATTTTTCTCAGGAGAGAACATAATATGATCGTTTGATTTTCTTTAAATAAACAAATTTGTTATTCTTATGTAAATCTTTAAAATGAAAGAACACGACTTTTATGCCGAGGTCACGTCTTAACAGTTTTTATGAAATCAGCTTTAGACAAACATGTAAACAACCATTTTAGTCCTTTTTTCTAATTTTTGTTACACAACTGACCCTTTGAAGCACGCACACATGCAAGCCAAGTAAGTTTTTATTTCCCTACAAAGTAAAATAAGAAAAACTGAAAATATTTTTGTAATGTAGCTCTTCTGTTTATATGAAATCACTTTAGACAAACATGCGAACACACAAGTGTACTGTTTTGAGATTTTGTGAATGTCTGGCATCTGGTAATATGTTCCATTTTCAAATGATTTGAAAAAATTAAAAACCATATTTTGTTATTCTTGTTATATGTGTGTGTGTGTTTGTATTGTTGTTATATGTGTGTGTGTTTGTATTCTTGTTATATGTGTGTTTTGGTATTGTGCTAAAATCTGTGCTACTTTCTCGTGCAAAAACGATAGAAAAGAATATGGTTTTTTGATTATGTTAATAATTTACTTTTAAAAACAAAGTTTTTATTCTCGTGTAAATCTTTAAAACCACCCAAAAGAACATACAGCCTTTATGCTGAGTTCGTGTTTTTGTTATTTTTAAAATGTAATACATGTCAATAAAACATTTTAACAGTTTTTTTTATTTAATAGATCTCAATAAAACGTTTTTACAGTTTTTTTTCGAATTTAATACATCTCAATAAAACGTTTTTACAGTTTTTAAAATTTTTATACATCTCAATAAAACGTTTTAAGTTTTGGTAGTTTTTTTAATTTAATACATCTCAATAAAACGTTTTTACAATTGTTTTCAAATTTAATACATCTCAATAAAACGTTTTTACAGTTTTTAAAATTTTAATACATCTCAATAAAACGTT
Source organism: Euprymna scolopes (assembly GCF_053919585.1). Classification (NCBI taxonomy): domain Eukaryota; kingdom Metazoa; phylum Mollusca; class Cephalopoda; order Sepiida; family Sepiolidae; genus Euprymna; species Euprymna scolopes. The sequence continues at coordinate 39,203,798 of NC_136527.1, forward strand.
TTAAGTTTTGTTAGTTTTTTTAATTTAATACATCTCAATAAAACGTTTTAACAGTTTTTAAATTATTTTAAAATGTAACACATCTCAACGAAACATTTTAAAAGTGTTTTATTTTTTTAAAATTTGAATACATTTCAATAAAGTTATTTTATATCAAGTATTTGTGTCTAAATATCTACTTCGGGTTTTAGCCTTTTATCATTGTTGTTTTTATAAACTGTTTATATGTTTATTGTGCATGATTTTTTTAAATAAAAGGAATCTTCAATAAGTAATGACCTTGACTAACTTCCGTTGTCTGATCTAGTAGACATTTTGCATATGCAATGATTTATATCTCTATGGGTCATGTATCAAATTACAAATCTGTACTAAATTATGACCATGACCCACTTCCATCTGTCTTACCTAGTAGAAATTTTGCATATACAAAGAATCTACAATAAGTAAGGACCTTGACCCACTTCCATTTGCCTGGTCAAGTGGGAATATGGCGTATACAATGATTTATATCTCTATGGAGTATGTGGCAAATTACAACTCTGAACAAATTGTTGTTCCTGATTTACAAGTGTTTGAAATAAGTTAAATGGAGCCTGTCAATTGTCATGCAGTGATCAGTTGTCTTATTTGAAATCATGCACACCACAGGAAACTTTTGATGAAATTAAAAGAAACAATGTCACATATTATTTTTGTAAAACGTTGTCATTGTTAATTCCAACATGTCATGAAATCTGTAGCAGCAGCACCTAGACTTAGTTGCCCTCCATCTGTCATTTATGATGCAACTCTTAGCCATGTTGAGGCTACTGTTTTGAAGATCCATAAATGCTTTACATAATGCAAGAAATGTGTAACTCTGATGTTCTTATCTAGAAAAACAAACTAATAACTGTGGCAATTTTTGTTGTTCTACTTATATTAGAAATTAGATTGTTGCATTATTATTTCCTGTTGCAGCATCAGGATATCAAGAAAAAATCAACAATTATAAATTGATTAGCCATATACAACCTCGACATAGATAGTAATTTGTGTATCAGTTATAGTTTGTGGGATTGTTTTATATTTACGTGAACGAATTATTCTACTTAGAATTATTGATAAATTATTATTGGATTAAAATACTTTATATGGGGTGTACTGCTACTTAGTTACTTACAACTTTTCTCATGTCTAAATATTTAAACGTGCCCACCCAAGTAACCAGCGATATAATATTTGGTGTTAAATCATTTCTTAAACTATTTTGTTTAATTAGCGAAAACATGAAATAAAATGAACAAAATGTTAGAATACACATTTTCATTATTTTAACTAAAGTTAACAAAATTGTGTTTTTTCAATGACTATTGCTAGATTAGTTTAGGAAGAATAATTAGTGACGTACATCTATATTATAAAGAAATAAATTAAACATTAATGAATATTACGGCTACCAATAAGCAAGTGCTAATTAATACATAAGCAGCTTTTAATGAATAATTGAGGAAAACATGTTCATATCAATTTTCTAAGGATATAATAGTTATTTTCAAACAGTGAGCGTTTTTTATTAAAAGTCGTGTTTGGTAGAGAAAGCCAAGTAATCAAAAAAGCTTGGAGATGTATAAGTCAATATGTTCATAGTGTGAATAAAATGTACATATATGTAATATATGTATGTGAATGTGCATGTATAAGTCAATATGTTCATAGTGTGAATAATATGTGCATATATGTAATATACGTATGTGAATGTGCATGTATAAGTCAATATGTTCATAGTGTGAATAAAATGCACATATATGTAATATATGTATGTGAATGTGCATGTATAAGTCAATATGTTTATAGTGTGAATAAAATGCACATATATGTAATATATGTATGTGAATGTGCATGTATAAGTCAATATGTTCATAGTGTGAATAAAATGCACATATATGTAATATATGTATGTGAATGTGCATGTATAAGTCAATATGTTCATAGTATGAATAATATGTACATATATGTAATATATGTATGTGAATGTGCATGTATAAGTCAATATGTTCATAGTGTGAATAAAATGTACATATATGTAATATATGTATGTGAATGTGCATGTATAAGTCAATATGTTTATAGTATGAATAATATGTACATATATGTAATATATGTATGTGAATGTGCATGTATAAGTCAATATGTTCATAGTGTGAATAAAATGCACATATATGTAATATATGTATGTGAATGTGCATGTATAAGTCAATATGTTCATAGTGTGAATAAAATGTACATATATGTAATATATGTATGTGAATGTGCATGTATAAGTCAATATGTTTATAGTGTGAATAATATGCACATATATGTAATATATGTATGTGAATGTGCATGTATAAGTCAATATGTTTATAGGTTGAATAAAATGTACATATATGTAATATATGTATGTGCATGTGCATGTATAAGTCAATATGTTCAGTGTGAATAAAATGCACATATATGTAATATATGTATGTGAATGTGCATGTATAAGTCAATATGTTCATAGTGTGAATAATATGCACATATATGTAATATACGTATGTGAATGTGCATGTATAAGTCAATATGTTCATAGTATGAATAATATGTACATATATGTAATATATGTATGTGCATGTGCATGTATAAGTCAATATGTTCATAGTGTGAATAAAATGCACATATATGTAATATATGTATGTGAATGTGCATGTATAAGTCAATATGTTCAGTGTGAATAAAATGCACATATATGTAATATATGTATGTGAATGTGCATGTATAAGTCAATATGTTCAGTGTGAATAAAATGCACATATATGTAATATACGTATGTGAATGTGCATGTATAAGTCAATATGTTCATAGTGTGAATAAAATGCACATATATGTAATATATGTATGTGAATGTGCATGTATAAGTCAATATGTTCATAGTGTGAATAATATGCACATATATGTAATATATGTATGTGAATGTTCATGTATAAGTCAATATGTTTATAGTGTGAATAAAATGCACATATATGTAATATATGTATGTGAATGTGCACGTATAAGTCAATATGTTTATAGTGTGAATAAAATGCACATATATGTAATATATGTATGTGAATGTGCATTTATAAGTCAATATGTTTATAGTGTGAATAAAATGCACATATATGTAATATATGTATGTGAATGTGCATGTATAAGTCAATATGTTCAGTGTGAATAAAATGCACATATATGTAATATACGTATGTGAATGTGCATGTATAAGTCAATATGTTTATAGTGTGAATAAAATGCACATATATGTAATATATGTATGTGAATGTGCATGTATAAGTCAATATGTTCAGTGTGAATAAAATGCACATATATGTAATATACGTATGTGAATGTGCATGTATAAGTCAATATGTTTATAGTGTGAATATCATGCACATATATGTAATATATGTATGTGAATGTGCATGTATAAGTCAATATGTGCAGTGTGAATAAAATGCACATATATGTAATATACGAATGTGAATGTGCATGTATAAGTCAATATGTTTAGTGTGAATAAAATGCACATATATGTAATATATGTATGTGAATGTGCATGTATAAGTCAATATGTTCATAGTGTGAATAAAATGCACATATATGTAATATATGTATGTGAATGTGCATGTATAAGTCAATATGTTCAGTGTGAATAAAATGCACATATATGTAATATACGTATGTGAATGTGCATGTATAAGTCAATATGTTCATAGTGTGAATAAAATGCACATATATGTAATATGCGTATGTGAATGTGCATGTGTGTTGGTTTAACTTGTTCTTTTTAGCTCGTGTATAGCTGTGTGTTGCAATTATTTTTGTTTCCCAGACTCGCGCTAACGTGTAAGAATATGTCCATGAGATGAAGTGCAGACAGAGGGTTGTTGTTTGGCACAAATTCTTGGGCATTTCGGTCCCACAAGCTTGAGAAATTTGCTGAAATATGATTGTCTAACCCACGGTACTAGTTATATAGTCTTGGTTAATATAACTTAATGTAACTTTTTAATGTTCAACAAAAGTTTGTAAACAGTCTTTGTATAAATGAATTGTTTTTCTCACTTGCGTTTTCGCCTTCAAGCTATTAACATTTTTGTTTTATAGTAGATTTGATTATTGTGCCTCACTTGCCCTCATATTCTCGTAATTGTTGACCCCTGACCCTCATTGTAATTAGATTATGTTAACAAACAAAAACAACACGTGTAGTAAAGCACAATAAAGATCTGCTGATTTAAAAGGTTTTATTTAAAGAGAAATTGTTCATGGGAGGAAAGACCAATATCTAATTAATTACTTCTTGATCAGTTTTTCTAAGTTATTTCAAACAATGGAAATTGTAGATGACCAGACATCTTGCCTATCTTGCTTCCCGATTCAGACTGTCCGGAAACCCTCTACTATCCTAAAATGCGTAAGATACTTCTTTGCCATATCATGTGACAATTGCATTTCTTATGTGTTTATCTATGGAACAAAACTTTAAATCACGTCACCTGCAGCACAGCATATTTTTTATCGACATGTTATCCTTACATGTACGACTCTAATCCTTGCTAAAACGTATACGAATCAATAAAATTGTTATGGAGGTTCCAATATATAACAATTAGAGTTTAATTTTTCTAGTTTAAAACAATTGTCGAAGGGCATGAATATTTTGAGTTAACACGTTCTTGCGAGAACTAACTTGTTTTTGGAAATGACGATAGGGATTTATTACCACTACAAAGTATACGTAAGTAGTATGCTAAGTTTCTTCTTTAATCCTCAAATATAGCACACCAATCCATACACAAAATAAAATGTAATCACCCTAAAAACTCATTGGTAATAATTTTATGGCGGAATGTGATTCATCGTTTATAACTAATATACAGTATAAACCTTCTAGCCTTCAAAAAAGACAGATACAACACATATTACACTGAAATCCTACCACAGAAGTATGATTTGTTTATATGCATTCTACGGCATGAATTCAACACAAGATCAATTCATATTCAGAATTAAGCAAAATTCTAAAATTAAAAAATCTGAAATATTTCAAATTAATCAAGCTGCAAACAACTTTCTTAGTTCTATCGAAAGACGTCACGCAATAAGTTGATAATGCCTGGGATAATGGATTCATGAAACATAATCGAAAGACGTCATGCAATAAGTAATATATTTGTGATCCGAAATAAGTTGATAATGCCTGGGATAATGGATTCATGAAACATAATCGAAAGACGTCACGCAATAAGTAATATATTTGTGATCCGAAATAAGTTGATAATGCCTGGGATAATGGATTCATGAAACGGTGTAAGAAATTCTCTTACTCGTTTTTGCCTATTGCAGAATGAAAGAGACACAGAAAAGCAACAAAGGCTCACCTTAAATCCAAGAATAATTTTATTTACAAAAGGGTAAAAAAGGAGTCCATATTGCAAAAGAGTGCCCTCTTTAGCTTCTGCCAAATGGCGGGTAGTTCTTGCCTTGAAAGGCGAAGGTAGTTTTCTTCTTGTTGAAGATGCTGGTAGAATCGGCCGCTCGTAGAAAAGGTTGAGGGTTCTGAAACCCTTCCAGACTGTCGATACGAACAACGCACTTTGCGATCGATGTTCATAAAAATATATGCCCCTTTGCGGGCAATGATAATGAAGTAATTATTCCGTAGATCATTATAGCCTCTGGCTAGTATCCGCATTTAAATGGGCGGAGAAATAAATGGGGTAGAACCCTGCCTTAGTTCATTAGGCACGGAGAGAGATTACGTGCGTCGGCTTTCTCTGACGTCAAGTTGAAATCTGTTTTTTGAAACACAAAATTCCCGCCACTTCTGAATCCTCCGCAGCAACTGGACAACGCAATAACATTGGTCGAAATAATCGCGTGATTGTAAATCACGCGGTTATCGCTCTTGCATTCTGAAATTTCTAACACACTGCCAAAGGAAGGAAGAGAAAGAAATGGATACTCATTTCTTTCTTTTTTATCGGGAAATTAGGATTGTCGCCTATTTGGACAAGTTATTACAATGAAAGTCTGTCCCAAAGGACTTAATATTAACATATAATAGCAATTAAATTCAATGTGTGTCTGTTGTCAATCTGAACTTATAACGATCTCTCTATGGCAAACAGAGAATTTATTAGTAATAAAAGGTATGACTCTACTGATGAGTCTATAAAAGGAATATACAATTATTAACTTGGTGTTTGGTCCGCACAATCCGGACACACCCAATCTTCAAAGGTAACTTGTTGGTCGACCCCGACACAACTAAAATGGTACCCCTCATTGCACGAGTAGCAACCCACCATAGGTGTTGTTCCGTCGTTGGCGAATGAACATGTGGGGCAAAAGAAGGGGCCTCCTTCTTCCGCAAATTCTGCTAATGCAGGTTCAGGATTATGTTTTATCTCTAAAGGATAAATATTTTTTAAGGAATGAATTTGGACACACCCGTCTTTCAGCACTGAGGCCGAACGAACCTTGTTGTCCTTTCCGACCAATAATTTTACTACCTTACCCAACCCCCAGAAGGGCCGGGACTTATTAGGAGCTTTGATAAGAACAATTTCACCCTCTGATATTTTAGAGGTTTCATTTTCTGTAATGTGGGCGTCTACTTCTCTAATTGAGAGCAAGTAGTCATTGTGCCAAATACATTTGAATTTACTGACAAATTCATCCCTCATTTCAAGAGAATGTAAGAGCGAATTTCTATTTGGAGGTTCTGGACAAGGGTCCTCTGAACCGCTAAGATTGATAAGCAGGCGGGGATGATATCCTGTCTGCAAAAAATGGTTGGGAGTCAACCCATCAAGGCCTCTATCAGAAGCTGAAATAAATGTAAGTGGCCTATCATTTATGGCCTTTGGAACATCTGAAAGGGCGGTTAGGAACTCGAAATAACCGACCCTCCTCCTACCCAACAACTTGGAAAGACACTGTTTTACAGTTTTAATTAATCTCTCCCATACTCCACCATAACATGCAGAGTACAGGGGAATTGTATAATGAACAATAGTAGTGGATTTGAAATATTCTCTAAATTCATCAGACACAAATATGTCTGATAATATAATACCCGACGCTATGAAAGATTTAGCATTGTCGGAATACATATGAGTTGGTACACCAAATAAGTTGGTGAACCTAACAAACGCTAACAAGAAGGATCTTGCGCTCATGTCCGGTACCAATTCCAAGTGTATGGCACGTAAACTCATGCAAGTAAACAGTTGGATGTACATTTTGACATCCTCATTATTGTTTTTGACAAAAAAATGTCCAGTAAAATCCACCCCTACACATTTGAAGGGCCGGACAAAATTTACTCTATCAGAAGGCAGTTGAGACCCAGAGGGTGCTTTGTACGGTAGAGAATTAATTCTCTTACATATAACAGTCAGGGAGAACCGACTTCACCGCCTGTCTCCCTTGGGGAATCCAAAAACCCGATAGCCTCACCTTGCTAAGGGTTGAATTTGCTCCCATATGACAACAATTCTGGTGAGCTTCAATAATGACCAATTTGGTCAGGTGGGTATTTTTTCCTAATAATATAGGAAATTTCACTTCATATGGAAAAACCTCGGAGTTCTGAATACGTCCTTGAGTTCGTATCAGTCCCTCCCTATCTAGGAATAACCCAAGGGCCTTAACTCTTGGTGGAGCAGCCCTATTAGAGGGTTGTTGCAAATAAGCAAGTTCTGTGGGAAACGCTTCCCTTTGTAAATGAGAGAAGAGCAACAATTTTGCTCTCTTGACGGTGTCAGTCTTTCGGTGACGTAATTTATCACCGAATCTCACAACTTTTTCTAAGACATTAATAGCCTTAGTTAATGAGGAAAAATCAGATATTTTAATTGGCAAGTGATTCTCGTTAGAAGCAGTTTCATCCGAGATCATACATGTTACCATCTTCCTGTTAACATTGTTAAGACAAGGCAAGAGGGACGTGGGCCAGCTGATTTCAACTTGATTAAGCCAGTCTGGTCCGCAGGTCCAAAATTTTAAAAATTGGTTGAACTTAGAGGCAGTAATACCTCTGATTAAAAGATCAGCCGGATTATCCGACGAAGAACATATCTAAATTTAGGGTTTATCCCATATTTAAGTTTAATGTTTTCAATGAACTTATTAATGTCTGACACGCGATTTTCAATGAATATATTTTTTTCGCAGCCTTTCCATTCAAAATCCATGACAGGGCTACTTGTGCATCAGACACGACAAAAAGGATTTGATATTGATGGGCGCTAGAGCACCCAAAACTTGTGGAATAACTTTAAACGCTAGAAATATAGCTAATAATTCCAAAACAGGTAGTGATTTTCCCTTGATGGGTGCCACTTTTGCCTTGGCGAATATCAAGGAACACTGAGCACCTTGTTTCGCATACACGGAAAACCCATAAGCATGCTTAGAAGCATCGCTAAAGCAAATAATTTCAACATGGAATTCCGCTAGGAGAGTACATCTAGGAAATTCAAAGTTCCCTATACAATTCAGCTCGTTGGCATGTGCTTGCCACATGGCCTTAACTTCTTCTGGGATTTGTTGATCCCAAGACAACTCCTTTTTCCACAGTTGACTAATAATAATCTTCCCCTGCACGGTGACAGGAAGAAGTAAAGATAATGGATCATATAGACTAGAGACTTGAGATAATATCTTGCGTTTGGTATTGGCATTGCCATCTATTACAGATGGAGCGAGTTTAAGGGTATCCCTTTCAACAGAATATTGATACCCCAGCACCTTTTCAAAGTTGGGGGAAGAAGACGAGATAGTACCGTCTTCCATCATTTTATTTTGTATGCCCGTGCAATTGGAGTTGCAGGATTGAAGTTCAAACCCCGCTTCTCCGAGTCTGTCGCGGACTTTATTATACACATGGGTTAGAGTATCTCGGTCACTATTAGTAGTAACTAAGTTGTCAACATAAAATTTATTGGAAATCGAATGTGAAGCCAAATCGGCTTCATATTTTTTGGCATGATGCTTAAGTATAAAGCTTAATATAAAAGGGCTGGCATTGAACCCAAATATAATAGTATTAAAACGGTAGGCGCACAATTTGCCATCTACCTTGAGGAAAAAACAAAATCTATTTTTATCTTCAATAGATTTTAACCTGATCTGTAAAAAAAGCTTTGCGCAAATCGCCCAAAAGCACATATTTTTCTTTTCGGAAAGCTAGTAGAATATCTAGCAACAATGCAGTCATGTTAACACCCGAATAAGCAGCGTCGTTAATCGATACGCTACCTTTACGTTTCAACTAACAAATGAAAACAGGGCGGATCTTTGTAGTTATTCTCGGACCTTCTTTAATTACTGGCCGATGGGGAATCCATTTATAATTCTCATAAGTTCCATGGGGAACAGAGAAAGGTTCGATAATTCCACAGTCTTCGTATTCTTTGAAGACCTGTATATAATCGTTATACAGTCCTTTTCCTTCCAAGGACTGGGCCACCCTATGCATGATTCGCAGTGAAGGCACATAATTGGACTCCACCTTGAGAAGCTTGTCATGCTCCCAAGGCAGCTCGACGTAATATTTTCCTTCCTTGAGAACTATAGCCTCTTCGAAGGCATTTATTTTTTCTTTATCAATTGAAGACAACTGGTTGGCATCCTCGATACCTATGGAGTCCAGAGAAAAAAAACTTTTCTACTCCACGTTCAACAACAGGACCGTCAAAAAAAGGTTGCAGCACATCCTCGTAAGATGCTACTGGCTTTAATACACTATCAATTAAATATGACTGACACACAGGGAGTGTTTTAATAACTTGATCGAAGGCTGGCAATTTTTCCACAACCCTATCATTTTTGTTTAAAAAAATTGACCCCTCACCGAAGGGAATGATATAATTGGGGAGTTTCCAAGCATAACCTCCCAAACACTTAATTAAACTGAGATTATGGATTCTAGGAATAAGATCCAGGCCAGAGATACCGAGAATGTTAGAACCGTTTAGTTCAGAATAACCAGGGCAAAACTTATACCCCTTTTTAGTTAAATTCAACGTAATCTCATCGAATCTGTTTACGTTAAATTTCAAATTTTCAGCAAACAATGCAGAATGATAAAAAGGACGCCGATGTCCAAATTTAATAGACACTTCTTTTGGCAATATCTTATTTATTCACCAATAGTGGCCTAACCGTGATACTAGATGCAAGAATTGTTTTCAACACATGCGACGCCTAGCATTCCCCAAATAGTTACGCATCTGGTATTGATTAGCCTCATCATTATTTCACTTTGGGGTAATGTAGGCAACAATATTTATATATATATATATACATATATATATATATATGCTCTCTTATTTCTGTTTATGTGCTTATTATTTATTCTTTATTATTATTAAACGTTTGCTTTTACTAATCGTTTACTTTTACGTTTTCTTGTTACGAGTACTTTAACGTTTATCACTGTTTTTGCATATACATGTGTGTGTGTGTGTGTATGATCTTACGTATCTTACGTGAAGTCCACTGCTATATGTGTGTGTGTTCTCATTCTTACAGTTTCTTTTGCCTTGGAAGGTTTCTGAGACGTGTATGCGCAATGTAGTGTGAACATACCTGGTTGCTTTGGCCAGCGGATATCTTCTGGTCGCTGGTCTGCCATCTTGCTGGGGAGTGGTACTTACTTCTGCAGACAGATTCATTAATGAACAAGATGGGATTTGAAGCTTCAAATTTTTATTCAAGGCAAGCCTATCATCTCGGACCCTGATTGTCGGGAGGGACCCAATTTTCCGTCTGCTTCATCTGCTGCCTGGACCAACTCCCAGCCCATGTGGTCGTCAACTGGAAGCGAGTTTGATGCCTGTCAAACCTAACCTTCTGACCCTGCTAACTCGCTGATGGGAAATCAAAATATGCTTACATAACTTTCTATTTCTAAACTACCTAGATAGCAATTAAGCTGGGATTCCCAATACTACATTTCTTCATTAACACTACTTTTTATATGTATTTTTCGTTTTATATTCTTTTTTATTTTTTAATTCACTTCCCCCACTTTTCCTTTCCTCGTTCTCCCCGCCAACCTCGTTCTCTCCTCCTAACCTTTAAACTAGAAAAATAACACTCTTAATATTGGGATTATACGTCTGAATTTTAGAGCCGTACATATCAGGAATATCTGTTTAGCAAATAGAAATATGCCATGCTGCAGGTGGTGTGATTGAAAGTTTCGTTCAATAATTAAACACGTAAGAAATGCAAGTGTAACATGATATAGCAAAAAGGTATATCACGTATTTGAGGATGGAATAGAGTTTTGAGGGAGTCTGAATCTGGATTCTATACAAGCAAAATCAGTCTGAATATGGAAGGAAAATCTAAACCATTAAAACCTTCATATCTAGCTGTCTGCATCTCTAAATTTTCATCCTTAAAACTAACTTAGAAAAACTGATCAAGAAGTAATTAGTTAATAAGATAATGGTCTCTCCTCTCTGAAAAATTTCTCTTTAAATAAAACCTTTGAAAACCAGAAAATCTTCATTGTTTTACTACACGTGTAATTTTTGTCTGTTAAATTTATCTAAAGTGAGGGCCAGGCCTCAACCACCACGAGATCAGAAGTCAATTACCCTAATTTAATCGAGCATTAAACAAAAATCCTTGATCACTTGAAAACGAAAACGCAAGTGAGAAAAACTGTGTTTGTGAAAAGAGTGTACGGAATTCTGTTGAACATTAAAATATTACATTAAGTAAACCAAGCAATTTATACCTAGTGTTCTTGGAAACAAAATTATACTTTCTCGATATCATGATGCTGCAAAAGTAAATAATAATGCCACAGTCTAATTTCAAATATAATTAGAACAAAAATTGCCACAGTTTTTAGTTTCTTTTTCTAGATAAGAACATCACAGAGTTACACATTCCTCACATCGTTTAATGCATCTCTGGAGAAAGTTTTTGTAGAAGATGCAGAAATTCAAAAATCAAGCTGCATCATCAGATTATCAGTGTGATATTTTGCAGGGACATATTTGCTGATCTGATCCCACCTCTTAATGTTGATTTTTATTTATTTAATTTTCTATTAAATGAAGTACAATAAGCCTCCTAATGCTGATAACTTTATTTAATTTCCTATAAAATTAAGTGCAATAATCTCCTGTAATTGAGTTAAACATTGCCAGGAAATCTCTCATCTCCATTCCTGTTCACTATTGAATGTACTTAAAACAATCTTACAACGCTTAAGTAGATATTTAAACATGAATACTGGATATAAAATAGATGTTTTATTGAGATGTAGTAAATTTTAGAAGTAAAAACCTGTTAAGATGTCTGATGTATGATATTAAAAGAAACTGGAATCTTAGGGAGATATCAATCATACCATTTATAGGTTCCACAAGGCTTATGAAGAAAAACCTGAAGTCCTTGGCATAAAAGTTGTGTTCTTTCATTGTAAACATTTACTTGAGAATAAAAACTTTTTTATTTAAAGAAAATTATCAACATAATCAAAGGATTCTATTCTTTTCTATTTTTAGAGAAGAGCCACATACATTACAAAAATATGTTTTTTTAGTTTTTCTTATTTTATTTTGTAGGAAATATCGAAACTTACTTGGCTAGCATGTGTGAATGCTTCAAAAGGTCTTGTATCAAAAAAGAAAAAGACTAAAATAGTTACTTTGGCATAAAAGTTGTGTTCTTTCCTTTTAAATATTTACCTGAGAATAAAAACTTATTTTCTTAATGAAAATTATCAACATAATCAAAGGATCAGCCACATACATTACAAAAATTAGTTTTTCTTATTTTACTTTGTATGAAAAGTTTGGTCTTGTAACAAAAACAGAAAAAAAACACTAAGTTACCAAGTTAGTTTTATCATAGGCGATCACTAGAGCGATGCAGACTGTTGCATTTCTATGCAAATGATAAAAAGGTGAATAAAAACAGATGTAAAAAGAAGACGAGTAAGAAGAAGACGTGCAAATAAACTTGAAATGTGTTTTGGATTTGGACGTTTTGACCACAGAGTGTGAGTTTGGGAGTTGAGAATTTTGACAACAGAGTGTGAGTTTGGGAGTTGAGAATTTTGACAACAAGTGTCAAGTTTGGGAGTTGGAAGGTCTAAGATTCAAACCGTCTATCTTGCACTTGGTTCATCAGATATATTTATCAGGTACTTTGTTAAATTCTTTTAAGTAATTTTACTTGCTCCTATGATTACTGGAATAGAGATTTCCCCAAAATTCCAGCTTCTTTTCTATCTACTTAGAAGCATTGATAATCAAATTTTGATAGTGAGCAGTCATTAGAATTCTATCCTGATCATAGTGAAGACATCCTCTTTTAAGCCAGTCTACAAAACATTCCTTATAATAATAATAATAATAATTATTATTATTATGATTTTTATTATTATCAATACAGAAAAGACTTATGATAATAATAATAATAATAATAATAATTATAATAATAATAATTCTTATAATTATTTATTAATAAATCTATAAAAAATCAAGAAAAGACTTTTTCCAATTTTCTCACATGTATTTCATATTACTCAAGGAAGTTGACATTTGTTCAAAAGAAGAACCACATACTTCACAAGAATGTGGTTTCTCTCTGGTTTGAATCTCTTTTGCACTTGGTTCACCAGTTTTTAAAATTCGTTTGTCTAATTTTATTATCTCCTATAATTACTGAAATAGAAATTTTCCAACGATTCCAGTTTCCTTTCTATCTACTTAGAAGCATTGGTAATCAAACTTTAATTGTGCGCAGTCATTATAACTCTGTCCTTATCATAGTGAAGACATTCTCTTTGAAGTCAATCTATAAAGTATCCCTTTTTTCATATAATAATAATAATAATAATACATCAAAAAAAGACTTGTCCCACTTTTGTTTGAGCACTTTTTCCAATTTTCTTTAATGCAAGTTGGAGTATTTTAAACTACTATTTTGTGTGATTTTGTAGCAAATTTGTTTTCTGATTCTGTAATGTTTTTAAGAAAGCCATGTGCAAAATGGTTGGTCAGTCTCCAATATGACTTATCTGCAAAAGAACAGCCACATACTTTACAAGAACATGATTTGTTTCTTTTTTTTAAATAAAAGTTCTCAGAAATCATGAGGCCCACAATCTGCGGCTAACACTTGAACTTTATATGAGATACATAGATATTCGAATGTTCCATTTAAATTCTTTATCTCTCAAACACTGAGTTAGTAAAGAAATTTTCTCCTGTACGTTTTCATATGATTTATCAAAGTTGACTTCAGTGCAAAAGCACAACCACATACAACATGTGAATGTGCTTTGTCTCTCGCATGTGTTTTCATATGACTGAACAAATTTGACTTCCATGCAAAAGAAACGCACACTTCGCAAGCATATGATTTGTCTCGTTTTTTTAAATTTTCTTCCTTTGAAGATCGTAACACTGGGTATGGGGCAGCCAAACCAGCCACCAACATTGCCTCGCTTTCTATTAAAACCAACCAAGAGCTCTTTTTAGTATCCTTGCTCTTCCCTTAAGTGAAATTTAATGAGTATTTTACACTTTGTTCACTAGGAAGATTAGTTAGATACGACTTCAGCTTCTTCTTCATAAGCCTTGTGGCACCTATAACCAGTATGATTGATATCTCCCTAAGATTCCAGTTTCTTTATATATCATACATGAGACATTGATATTTGGTCTGTTTCTCTCTTTCAGAGCTGTTCAGACGTCCATCATTAATGACACTCACTACAACCAAAGTTGTCACTCTGACTTATTCCATATAACTATGTAAGGTTTGACAGCAGCATTTTCAAGGTAGGTGGCTGTAGGGATTACATAGTTGTAATGTATGGTATATATATCATTTCCCACTGTTCTTTAATGTTAATATTCCCAGAACTTGCTACTACATTGCATGTTTATTTTTTACAGATGGTCCAGTGGAGGTACTTACATACTCCATCATGTCTTGCTGTGTAGTAGCCATCTTTTAAAAGAAACTTCCAACTCGATATCAGATGACCCACACTTTCCAATTCCATGTGGCAGAATCTGCATTCTCTCTCTTTTTTTAATTTTTTTCCTTTGAAGATTGTAAGGCTGGGTAGGGGGCAGCTAAACCAGCTGCCGACATTTCGTTGCTTCTTATTGAAAACAACCGAAAGTTCTTTTTAGTATCCTCCTTTTCCCCTTAAGTGCAATTGTCTGGATCTCTTTTGCACTAGGCTCACCAGGAATATTAGTTAGGTAGGACTTCAAGTTTTTCTTCATAAGTCCTGTGGCACATATAATAACTGGTATGACTGTTTCCTGTATATGTTTGTTGCAAGCAATCTGATAATGCAACCAATCTGACTTTTATACAAAAGAACCAAATATTAAATCAGAATATTTTTTCTCTCCTGTATGTGTTTTCCTATGGCGAAATAAAGGAGAATTCCATGCAAAATAACGATATATATCAGAATGGGGTTTGTCTGTTTTAATTTCATTTATATTTTTGATGGGATTCTGCTATATGTCAAACATTCTCCCATTAATTGAGTTACCCCAACGAATAGATCTTTAAAAACAATTTATTGAATTTCTCTTGTACTTGGTTCACAACGTCTAATCACAAGATAGTTTATGAAATTCTTTTTTATTAGCACAGTGTCTCCTATAATGACTGGAATGATTGATAGGTTTTTCTCCTGTATGTATTAGCATATGATGTGACAAACTGGACTTTCATACAAAAGAACCAAATACTTCACAAGAATGTGGTTTCTGTCCCATATGCGTTTTCATATGACTAAGCAAATTTGACTTCTGTGCAAAAGAACAACATATTTCACAAGAATGTGGTTTATCTCCTGTATGTATTTTCATATGATGCAACAAATTGGACTTCAATGCAAAAGAAGAATAACATACTTCACATGAATGTGGTTTCTCTCCCCGAATGCATGGTTATATGACTCAACAAATGTGACTTCATTGCAAAAGAAGAACCACATACTTAACATGAATGTGGTTTCTCTCCCGTATGTGTTTTCATATGACGCAACATATGTGCCTTCTGTGCAAAATAAGAACCACATACTTCACAAGAATGTGGTTTATCCCCTGTATGTGTTTTCATATGACTTAACAAATTTGACTTCCATGCAAAAGAAGAACCACATACTTCACAAGAATGTGGTTTCTCTCCCGTATGACTTTTCATATGACTTAACAAATGTGACTTCCTTGCAAAAGAAGAACCACATATTTCACATGAATGTGGTTTCTCCCCAGTATGTGTTTTCATATGACGCAACAAACTTGACTTCCATGTAAAAGTAGAACCACATATTTCACAAAAATGTGGTTTCTCGCCTGTATGTATTTTCATATGATGCAACAAATCTGACTTACGTGCAAAAGAAGAACCACATACTTCACAAGAATGTGGTTTCTCTCCCGTATGTGTTTTCATATGATTTAACAAATTTGATTTCCATGAAAAAGCAAAACCACATACTTCACATGAATGTGGTTTCTCTCCCGTATGTGTTTTCACATGACTCAACAAACTTGACTTCTGTGCAAAAGAAGAACCACATACTTCACAAGAATGTGGTTTCTCTCCCGTATGTGTTTTCATATGACTCAACAAAGTTTACTTCTGTGCAAAAGAAGAATCACATACTTCACATGAATGTGGTTTCTCTCCCGTATGTGTGTTCATATGACTCAACAAAGTTGCATTCAGTGAAAAAGAAGAACCACATTCTTCACAAGAATATGGTTTATCCCCCGTATGATTTTCATATGACTCAGCAAATTTGACTTCCATGCAAAAGAATAATCACATACTTCACAACAATGTGGTTTATCTCCTGTATGTATTTTCATATGACGCAACAAATTTGACTTCTGTGCAAAAGTATAACCACATAATTCACAAGAATGTGGTTTCTCTCCCGTATACGTTTTCATATGACTCACCAAATATGACTTCCGTGCAAAAAAAGAACCACATACTTCACATGAATATGGTTTGTCACCTGTATGTATTTTCATATGATGCAACAAATCCGACTTCTCTGCAAATGAAGAACAACATACTTCACAAGAATGTGGTTTGAATCCCGTATGTGTTTTCATATGACGCAACAAATGTGACTTCCTTGCAAGAGAAGAACTACATACTTCACAAGAATGTACGTTCTCTCCAGTGTGTGTTTTTATATGATTTAATAAATGTGATCTCTGTACAAAAGAAAAACCACATACTTCACAAGAATGTGGTTTCTCTCCCGTATGTGTTTTCATATGATTCAACAAACTTGACTTCCGTGCAAAAGAAGAGCCACATACTTCACAAGAATGTGGTTTCTCTCCCGTATGTGTTTTCATATGACTCAACAAATTTGACTTCCATGCAAAAGAAGAACCACATACTTCACATGAATGTGGTTTCTCTCCCGTATGTGTTTTCATATGATTCAACAAATTTGACTTCCATGCAAAAGAAGAACCACATACTTCACACAAATGTGGTTTCTCTCCCGTATGTGTTTTCATATGGCTCAACAAATGTGACTTCCTTGCAAAAGAAGAACCACATACTTCACAAGAATGTGGTTTCTCTCCCGTATGTGTTTTCATATGACACAACAACTTTGACTTCCATGCAAAAGAAGAACCACATACTTCACAAGAATGTGGTTTGTCTCTCATGTTTGCTTGCATCTGATTACACAAAAAGTAAAAATCCAATGAAGTTTATGATGGTAGGAACGCTAATAAATTTCAACATAAAAAACATTTAATGAAGAAATTTGTAATTATTTTAATCCTTTTTAAATCATCAATGCAGAAAAGTACTTCTTATCCATTAATGAATTTCTTTTCATTGTTGTAAATTCTGGAAATATAAAATGAATTTGTAAAAATATATTTTATGTGGTAAAATTGTATTATGTTGATTTTTATAAAAATATCCAAAACATTTATTGGTAATGAATTTTTGAAAAATGAGTATAGTTTTATTAAATACTGGTTATTTAACAAAATTATTTTTTTAAATTTAACTAAAAATAATCACGTTTTCTTCATTTTGTGGGTGAAGTTAGATTATTCCTATTATTTGGATTCTTAAGAATAATGTTCTCATCTTTTTCATAATGTTTCAATTTTTTGTCGAATTTTTCCCTTGAACTCAGAAATCTTTACATAATTCTGAATCGAACCCTTTATTTAGTATATGAGATTAGCATGCCCTTGGATTGTTAGTGATGACTGTGTAAAAATTCCTAAGTAATTTTAAATTCTATGTAAAATCTCACTGAGGATTGAAACTTCAACATTCACGAGTATGTAACTTACAAGTGAATTTACTTAGAACTCTTACAATTGCACTATGGCCCTTGCAGACAATCCTAGTATGAATTTGCAGAACTATTTTTTCTAGACACTTTTTATTACTTATTACTAAATATATACATAAACATGTTTATATATATATATATATTAACATTATTTATAATAATAAATGGTTTCTATATCGTGTTAAATATTATACTAGATATGCTTAGTAGTTGATCATTGGAATATGCACTGTTCCCTTAAGCAGATAATGCTTCATTGTTTACCTCCATCTATAATTTCTTCTTTATTACATAACTAGCCTGGGTACCCAGCATTGCCCGGGTGTTTGTAGGTGTGCGTCGAGCAAAACAAATGAAGTTGTAGTAGGCAGGCAGGCTCAGACTGGTGATGCAAAGGTGGAAAAGAAAGTTGAGGTGTGTGTAAAAGTGTTGGTTGAGCAAAAAAAAACAAAGGAAAATTGCGAACACAAAAAAGTGGTAGTAGGCAGGCAGGCAAACCTGTACCGCGAAGGAGGAAAATAAAGTAAAAAAAATGTAACATGTTAGATGTTGTGCCCATCGAAAGTGACATAGGTATAAATTAAAGCTAGACGATCGAAAAGAAAATCCGTTGCCTCTTGAACGTTTTTGCGAGACATACATATATACATACACACATTTAAACAGATTTTTATCCCTTGTATTATAGATGGTAGAGGGTTGCACTTTTCCATCCATATATATTCCACCATAACTGATTTTTCAATTTCTCCACATATTACAGCTTTTCAATGTTTTTTTTTAACTTACTGTTATTGAATAACATGGCTCACTATTTGACGCATGCAAGTGTCGAAGGTGAGAGCATCTGGAAAAAGCATGTCACATATATAAAACATAGAAAAAGGAAAAGGATGAGAGGCCTACAGTCAGCCAGGAATGAGCATCGCACAAGCATTGTTTACTCTACCAACCTCCCGGTTCACACTCTCCATTTCTAGCTAGGCACACACATATGATGCAGTATGAGAAAGAGAAAATAAAATTATTTATATTTTTATACAAAAACAAATCAACATCGCAGTCCACACTCCATCTTAACAAAAATTGATTGTAAGTTGTATTGTTATCTCGTCCTTTCATCAGTAGCATTTGCTATTGTTATCATGGAGTAGCAGCTATTTTCAAATAGATAAGATGGTGGCTACAGCAGGTGGATGGATGATGAAGAGAATTGAAAAAGGCAGTGGGGTCAGTAAGAAGACTGATAAGAGAGAAATCTTTTCTAAGGAAAACAATGCTGTTGGAAAATAAAAAAGACGGTGGCTACAGGAAGTGGGTGGACCATGTAGAGCAGTATTTTAGGGTGACCAGAGCACTGGATGAGGAAGAATATCGGATAGCTCTCTTAACCACATGGGGCCTGGTCGAACAATTCATGACCAGACTCATCTTTGACAATGAAAGTTTAACATGGGTTGATTTGAAGAGGTCTTTAGAGAACTACTATGGAATTGTCGCAAACCCTAACAAACAAAGTCGAATTAGCAAACGTGAGAGGGTAGGTTAGAAGGGGTACCTGACTATATGCACAGGATAGTTAGATGAGAATAAGCCGCTTTTAGTGGGATAGTCCAGAGAAGCAGACTAGTTAAATAACAGGTACTGTGATTCTGTATAGAAGGTCTCAAGTATAGGAAGGTGGAGATGCTTGTGATGAGATACAAGCCACATGATCTTCAAGTGGCTTATCAGAAAGCCTTAGAAGAAGTTAAATGGAGGATCTGGCCTCATGCATACAACGAGTATAAAAACTATCCCCTGGAGGTTTGTAGCAGATACTAGTTGAGGCTATGGGTCTAGCCAGTTCCTGAAGATATGGAGACAGACGTAAAACAGGAAACCAAGTACAGAGTAGGGGACTAGGATTTAAAACTAGAGAGAAGGAAAGAGGCAGATAATTACTATTTTGTTGAGGTGGGCAAGGGTACACCGATGGGATAGTTGATAACATGGGCGCATCATATTCTGTTTTGATTAGAATTGAGGGAAAGAATTATGGAAGTCTGATGGATAGGGAATCAGAGTTGTCAGTAATAAATAGCAGTGTTTGTAATGCAACATCGACTTTGCTTTGACGGTGGCAGGTGAAATTCCTGGTGTATTTAAGATACCAAAACTACACAAACTTATTAAATCTCCAGAAGAGAATTTTGATGACACTGAATTTATCAAAAATATGTGACTATTTTTGCAGAACTGATTCTATGCTTAGGCGACAGAAGTCTGTCTCTGGTTATAAGAGATGCCTTGGATGATGGGAAACCTCATCAAATGCACTAAACCTCTTAAATCAAATATTTTGCCAAATTCTCACCAATGACAATTTTTTTTATTCAATTTTCACCCCGAACAAGGCACAGTGCCACTTTGAAGTAGGGGGCTACTATCAGGGACATAATTTGCGGGGGCATTATGAAGCGAGATGAGTAGAAAGATGTTTGTTCACATAAACGTTAGGCCGAGGAGTTTAAAAGAAGTACTTTTAGGCAATGTGTTCTTGGCCATTGCTATTGGTGATACAAAGGGTTTCTTGTAGTTATTGAAAGAAACAAGCTTTAACGAGAATTAGAATTTTATTGAAACTTGCCGCTCAATACAATTTAAAAATCCATCAAATGGATGTAAAAAAATGCTTATTTAAATGCTCTGATTGACTTTGAGATATATATTCCCTCCAGAGGAATTTAAAATGAAAAATAAAATTTTTGTATGAAAACTGAATAAATCACTGTACAGGTTAAAAGAAAGCGCTCGCAATTAAAATTTTACATTCCATAATTATTTAATAGAACAAGAATTCAAGCAGTGTCCCATAAACTTGCACATAGATACCACAAATATAGGTAATAAATATTTGATTTTGTTTTTTTTAGATTGACGATATATTACTCACAACCATTTTGAGACAACACTTAAAAAGATGTTAAAAAATAAGTTAAACAAAAAATTTAAAATGACCAATCTTCAACAATTGTCATAGTTCCTCGGTATAAAGTTTACCTGTGAAAATAAAACTATAACAATCATGGTACATTGAAAAAATCCTGATGAAGTTTGGAATGTGAGATTGCCAACTACCACCATTGATATTGGTATAAACAAGAATATAGAGATCGAAACTAAATTAACAGGCAATCGATTATACGAGAACTTATTGGAAATCTAATTCATTTGATGACCATCACTAGGCCTGATATATTTTACACTGTAACAAAGCTATCCAAAAACTTATCAAAACTGACAATTAATGACTTAACTCATGCAAAACAAGTCCTTCGTTATCTAAAAGGAACAAGCTTTGTTCATAAGAAATACTCAACACTTGAGATCATGACTGCATTAATTCTTTGCGATTTGATTTACTACCGCCATCTTTGTTCAACATAATGTCTCAACACTTAACAGTAATAAAAGATTTTGCATGGATTTTAGGGCTTTAAATAAACTCACGAAGAAGTATGCCTGAGTGTTACATGTCAATGATGACATATAAGCCCCACTTGGGTCAGCCAAATAATTCCTACAATTAGATCTGAAGTCAGGGTACAGACAGGTAAAATTAAGTAAGAATGATAAAGAGGACACTTTGTTCACTTGCCACTGGGGTTGATTTCACTTTAATGTGATACCATTTGAACTTGCAAACACTCCCGGGATTTCCTGAAATTACTGCCCATAGTCTACAGGGAAAGAAAGATTATGCATTACAATATTTGGATGGTATTTTAATATCCTAAGATACTATGGAAAGTCACTTAGATCACATAGATAGGGTACTACTAGCCAGTTCACATGAGTACAAGCTCAGGGTGAAACCTATCAGTGTGGGGTTTATATAGCCAGAACTGGACAAAGTCAAATCGATAAAATCCCATCTCCAACTCGTGTGAGAAAAGTCAGAGCTTGGATTGGTATGACGTCAAACTATTTCATTAGTATAACGTCATATTATTTCATTGGTATGACATCATATTATTGACTATTTATAAAATAGTCTTCTGAGATTGCAGAGCCGTTAGTTCATCTAATGATGAAATATGTGGGGTTTTAATGTGACGTCATATGTCATTTTGCCTTTGATAGCCTAAAACCGAAGCTCACAGATATGGTTATACTGGCTTACCCTGATCATGAGAAAGATTGTACACAGATGCCGCAATGATGCGATTGAGCATGTCTGTCAAAAATGATCTAGGTGAGTGAGGGTAAAGATGTTAAAAACAAAAAACCTAAACTTAGTGATACACAGACGAGATGGTACTTGAAAAGGCAGGATGCTGTTTGTGTGGACCTCTAGTTGAGACAATGAGAATTCTGGTGGAAATAGATGATAGAAATTATTGTATCATTTTGTTTGAGCCAAAATAGTTTTCAACATATAAGAAGCTTGAGGGTTCATCAGTATCGCCTGACCATCCTACGTTGTTGGGTTTTTATTAAATTAGGGAACAAGAGGAAGATAATTAAATGTTTAGATTCAAAGATGCAGAACAAAAAAGTTCATAGCGAAGGACAAGATAGTGTATTACTTGTCCCAACTCGACAACAAACTATTGATGAGGTTATAGACTTTTCACACAATTAAGCAAAAAATATTTCTGGTTGTGTTTATTTAAGGAGGTGAATGAATACGTAGGAAATATATCAAATGTGCAAAACCAGAGATCTGAGGAAGCAACAACCTCAAATGCAGAAGTGCAATCAGCCTCATTTTCCTTTCATAAATCTGGCATTGGATATTTTCAGGCCCAAAGACATTTTCGTGTAACCAGTACATAGTGACTTTCATTGATATTGTATATTGGTTGGCTGGAGGCTTTTGCGGTTCCTAATAAGAAGCCAGAAATGGTGGTGTCTCTGTTGTTGGATGAAATTCTCCCCAGATTTGGGCACCAACCCAGCTGTTAACAGATAATTGGCTAGAAAACGGTAACAAAGTGATGAAGAAGGCATTGAAGGACCTCAACATACATCATGTGACAACATTTTATTATCACACAAAGAAAGAAATAGAAAGATTTCATAGGATGATGCATGACAGTTAAGCAATATATATATATATATATATATATATATATATATATATATATATATATAAACCAAATGTTGGCAACTGTCAGATCTCATGTGAGCTAAACAACAAATGATGACATTATCACCATACTATTTACTCTACAACAGAGACGTGATCCTGCCATTAGATAATATATTAATGTCTTGTAGAGTATACTATGGTGATGAGTAACACGAGATCGCTCTAAAAGAGATTCATCGATCTTTTACTTTGGTAAGGAATAACATTCAGGAAGTTAGGAAAAAACTGATAGAGAACAAGAATAAGAAAATAAAGTCAGTAGATTTTAAGATTGGAAATCTTGTTTTTTATAAGAACCACCAGAAGGCGCATGTGAAACATCTGTGGGCAACATCGATCGAGGAAAGCCCAATGAGTCGGATAGTGATTGAGCCACAGAACAAACTGATATCCCAATATGGAGAAGTCAACATCAACGGGAAAGGTCGTTGATGGAACGGAGAGTCATGACACATAGCATGACATCAAAAATTGAAAATATTTAGGACACCAGTTATCTCCCATTTGCATTAATTGTGTTGTCAACCAAAATAATACGATCCATTCGGAAAGGTCTAGAGTTGGCTTGGAGTTTGGAAGTGGGGAAGAGGAACCAGTGAGAGGGAATTGTTTTGGTTGGGTAAGATCTATATTCTATTTAAAAAAAATATTCCGTTCTCGGGTTTCATTTTATATGTGACACTATGGAACATGATTCCGGCTAACCATTTTGACAGAGTATGCGAAGCGTTATGAATGAGTTATGAAACAAAAAATTATGAGAAAGACAAAATAAATGAATTTTTTCTTGTTTATAAACTCAAGCATGGAACTCATCAAGTGTTATCTACCGATGTTAAGTTTAAATTATCAGATGATATTCACCATGCACCGGGCGTTTCCCATATTAAAACATTTAACAAAAAAAAAAAAAGAAACTTATTCTTGGAAAGAAAAATTGAGTTAACAAGACAATAACGAGTTTTCCGAATATTAAGCAATGTAATTCCTTATGTTATGAATGGTGGCCACCACTGATAACATAAAGAATTACTTACCTTAATATCCATAAAACTACTTGTTTGCGGCAATTTTAAATGTGATATTCGTTTTCAGCATACCCGGAAACCTATAGAATTCGTCATGGTAAAGATGACTATTAAGATTGAAAGTAAGTAACAAGTTATTAAAACGGCTTAAGGCAGCCCCTCCCAAGATATTATCGTGTGTCCAGAAAGTGGGTGCTCATTTTACATTAAATTTATATAGAAAAGTGATCCTGACTTTTTGAAAAAATAATTTCCTCATGTGATGAAAACTAATTCTCTGCACCACTTTTGAAGTATTTATTCATTTTCAGCATCCTTGAAAACCTATACAAGTCGTCATTGTAAAGAATATTTGTAATTTTTAAAGATTTTAGACATTGACCTTTTTTTATATTTGACTTTTTTAAAACTTGTTAAACCGTTAAAAACATATAAAATTAAATTTATAAAATTATTTATTTATTTATTTTTGGTAAACGATAAAGAAGGTTTTTTTTGTTGTTTAAGTCAATATTGAAAATAAAAACAATCGACAGCGAAAAATTTTCAACGATAAATCAACATTTTCATTAGAACTATTCGCCTTTTTTTTTTTCTCTGATTTCATGTTTCAATAAAGACAGGGACATTAAAAAACAAAAATCAAAAAAATGTTATCAATTCTGTACGTGAAAACACATTCATAATTGGCCACCACTGATAACATAAAGAATTACGTATTGAACGTTTTTTTATGCTTAAGTCAGTATTGAAAACAAAATCTGATAGATTAGTGACCATCCGATGAAAAAAAGATGAAAATAAAAAATACACATACGTGCGCCATGTAGTAATACTTACGTTTTTGTTTTATAATCTGCTTTCGATTAACTTTATCTGCTTTTATAAAGGAAACGATTTTTCAAATGTGATTGACTTTAAAAGCTCAACTTAAAATTCAAGATGACGAATGGAAGAGCAAGTTCGCAGAAAACAAAATTGAAGAGGAAAAATAAAAAAAGAAATTTCGAAATCTGGTAGATTTTAAAGCCGCCTTTTCGTACTTTTATTTATTTATTTTTATATAGATTTCCGATAGTGTTTAAAAGATTAATATATGTATACAGTAATACAAACCCGATTAATCTAAAGTTAATCTATACGAGAAAAGATTAATTAAAGAGATTAAATGTAATAAACTACAGTTGAAGAAAAAAGTTATAATGAAAACTGTTATCACGTTGGAAGAAACTGACAAATACATCAAAGTTTAAAAGTTAAATAAATTCCTTGTAAAACCCAAAAATTCCCATTAAGAATAAATACTATTTTTCTGTGTCTATTTCAAAGATAATTAGTAAAATAAAAGGTAAAAAGATAGGTTTCTTACCGGCTTCCGCCACGAAAAAAGGTTCATCTAAAAGTTGTATCAAGAAGCTGAACATGATGTAAGAACGGAAACGAAACAAAACTTCTTCCGTTTAAAAAAAAAAAAAAAAAAAAAAAAAAAAATACTGCAATAATTAGTTTTAATTATTTTCTCCTGTATCTTCACTTTTCACCGCAACAAAAAATAAAGTAGAAAAATATTTTGTAATAAAAAAAGTTGCATTCAAGATAATTAAAATAATAATTCACCGTTTTGGGGAGTTTTGTTCCTATTTACAATGTCTCCCCACAGGATAAAGTTAGACACCATGGTCGGTTTTTAATGTGGAGAAAAGGAACAAAAATAAAACATTGTCCCAGTCGTGAAGGGTTTCTCCTCCACTGACAGAGAACAAGAAATTGAAGCGCAGCATCTGAAGAAAAGAAACTACACTTTGATCTTGACCCGTTTTGAGGAGTTTTGTTAAGAGAAACCAATCAACCAAGAAAGTGGCAAAGCAAGATAAGTTACTCTTCTACCTTACTGGATAAGTTATCTATTTTAATGCTTTTATTCAGTTTGATAAGTTACTCTTTTACGTACTTGGATAAGTTATGTATTTTAATGCTTTTATTCGGTCCGATAAGTTACTCTTCTACCTACCTGGATAAGTTATGTATTTTATTGCTTTTATTCGGTTCGATGAGTTACTCTTCTACCTACCTGGATAAGTTATGTATTTTAATGCTTTTATTCGGTCCGATAAGTTACTCTTCTACCTACCTGGATAAGTTATGTATTTTAATGCTTTTATTCGGTTCGATAAGTTACTCTTCTACCTACCTGGATAAGTTATGTATTTTAATGCTTTTATTCGGTTCGATGAGTTACTCTTCTACCTACCTGGATAAGTTATGTATTTTAATGCTTTTATTCGGTTCGATGAGTTACTCTTCTACCTACCTGGATAAGTTATGTATTTTAATGCTTTTATTCGGTTTGATAAGTTACTCTTCTACCTACCTGGATAAGTTATGTATTTTATTGCTTTTATTCGGTTCGATGAGTTACTCTTCTACCTACCTGGATAAGTTATGTATTTTAATGCTTTTATTCGGTCCGATAAGTTACTCTTCTACCTACCTGGATAAGTTATGTATTTTATTGCTTTTATTCGGTTCGATGAGTTACTCTTCTACCTACCTGGATAAGTTATGTATTTTATTGCTTTTATTCGGTTCGATGAGTTACTCTTCTACCTACCTGGATAAGTTATGTATTTTAATGCTTTTATTCGGTTCGATAAGTTACTCTTCTACCTACCTGGATAAGTTATGTATTTTAATGCTTTTATTCGGTTCGATAAGTTACTCTTCTACCTACCTGGATAAGTTATGTATTTTAATGCTTTTATTCAGTTCGATAAGTTACTCTTCTACCTACCTGGATAAGTTATGTATTTTAATGCTTTTATTCAGTTCGATAAGTTACTCTTCTACCTACCTGGATAAGTTATGTATTTTAATGCTTTTATTCGGTTCGATAAGTTACTCTTCTACCTACCTGGATAAGTTATGTATTTTAATGCTTTTATTCGGTTTAATTAGTTATTCTTCTACCTACCCGGATAAGTTATGTATTTTAATGCTTTTATTTGGTTCGATAAGTTACTCTTCTACCTACCTGGATAAGTTATGTATTTTACTGCTTTTATTCGGTTCGATGAGTTTCTCTTCTACCTACCTGATTCAGTTATGTATTTTAATGCTTTTATTTGGTTTGATAAGTTGAATCCAAGGGATTTTCTTGCATCACCAGGACGTCAACTTCAGCTGTGATACCTTTCTCAGTGCAGATTGTGACAGTCCCAATGAACATGCAGCGAAAACCTTATAGTGTTCTGTGTGTTTGTGGATAAACATTCATCATACAACTTTGACTCTGGCACTTTTAGCAAAATGGTTAGGGCCCCCACATTTATAGCAGACAGGGCTCTAATGCATAGCGGTAGCTGAGAAGAAATCTATATTGTCTCCATAGGTTTAGATGTTGCATGATTAGTGCTGGCTGCTGTTGTAATTGGTTCTGGTTCCTTAAGGATGTTTCGCGTTTTGACCAATAACTCGTCCGTTGTTAATCTGTCAATACGTGACAACGCTTGATAAAAGCCAACTGACATCCTTAGATCAGCCCAGCGAAAATGGCAAAGCTTAACATTTTGTCGTTGACATCCGTAAATCAGCTAAGTAAACGCTCACCGTTTCAGTGGAATATAGTCGCCGGATAGTCAACTGTTACCATGCAACAAAAGGATCTGTACCAAATGCTGTATATAAGCTCTAGAAGTGTCAGAAGTCGCAATTAAAAAGGAGGTGTTAATTAGACTCACTATCTTTCGAATAATGTAATTTAAACCCTATTTTTTCAATAAAAGGAGCAAAGAGCAAATTTTAAAATCATAAAAGGTTTAATCGAAAAATATACAATATTTTTTAAATCGGTTTTCTTTAAAAAGAATTTCACAAAATTCAACAAATTTTATTTAAATCGAAATATAATAAATATATATAAATTCAAAAAATCACTTACCTATATAAAATACAATCAATGGGTGTTTCCATTTTTTATTTCTAAGAATTTGTCAATATTTATATTTTATATTACATGTACTTCTTAAATAAAAGAATTTTAAAGCAACCATTGGAAAAGATCGCCATTCTGTAAGCTATTACCCAGTGTTAGCGAAAGCAGTGTTTCTTTGCTTTTTTGCAGTTGTCAAATACGGATTGCTTACAGGGCGATAATTAATTATTTCAAAAACGTAAAAACAACACATATGCGTGAGGCGTCGTGACTTGTGCGTGAGATATGGGTCACCGTACTTGCAAAATGATCACATTTATCTTATCAGTTTTTGCTGTTTCAACAAAATCCACTCGACCAATTTTCCATTTTTTTTATTCAATTAAAGAAATACATGAGTTTTTGATTTAATATATTTTATTACTTCCTTATGCAGTGATTTTTTAATCTGAAAAAAATTGTTGTAAGTGTTCAATTTTTTCAGGACAATATTTTTAAAATGTGAGGTTTCACTTTTAAACAAATCAACGTGGTTTTAAAAAAAGGTTTTAAACTTTTTACTTTACAGGTAAATTTGCACAAAACTATTCATTTTTGTTTTAAATTAGATCATTTTATTTATTGATCTTTTATCTTCAATTTGGGATATATAAATCCGAGGGGAGAAAATTTATTATTTTCATTTTTATAGACATTTAAAAAAGGGGGGGGGGATAAAAAAACTTTTCTAGAATATTATATTCGTTTATTGGAAAGAACATAAAATTTCACAGTGACCCTGAAAATATCGTAAAAATTGAACCAATAGAAAAATGTTGATGGATTTTTAAATTTTAACAATTGAAAAATATTTAACTCGTAAAATTCAATTGATTTCATTACGTGAAAAAATAACTGGCTGAACGCACGCAGGCACTTTGTAAATACTGTTTTTTAAAAAAATAAAAAATAATATTACTATTATTTTTAAACAACTTTATTAGTTTATTTTGGAAGTATATTCCATAAAGAAAATAAACAAACCACTTTAAACAGAAAAATTACGAGTTTTTTTTTATATTTTATTCGCAGTTTTGTGTTAGGGGTGTCAAAAATTCTCCCTAAACTCTGATACATCTACTAGTGGTCATTGTTGTAAGTGTAATACTCATCAGAGTAGCAAGCGACCACGTATTTGTGCATTGTGTAGATGTGCGTGCAAACGGTGCCGTGATGGAGGAGGGGTGATCTTGCCGCAGGGAAGTGTTGGGTGGGAAAAGAGGAAAAAAACATGGAACCTGGTGTTTTATAAACTGTGGTCTCGCGAGATCGCGAGATCACAGAGGGCACACATGCAAATGAGATAGGGTGAAAACTACATAAAAAGCAAGCTTGAGTGAGAGGAAGGAAGTGTCGTTTATAGTCACAAGGTTCTTGATTTACTATTGCGAGCGTTGTTGACGATTGAAGTTGAATTTGATACAAGCTATTCCGGCTATTGGTGTGAAAAATGAACCACTCAGTTTGATCTAAAACTGATTCTAGAAGTTGATGGGTCCACATCTGTCGTTACTTGGTTGAGAGGGTCGAGTTGACCTGCAATCTCTGTGAGGTAAAGAGAGTGCACACCGTGATTCCCCTGAGATTGACTGGGGGCGCTCTGAGTGTGTATCAGCAACTTAGTGCCACCGTGAAGGCTTATGTGACGACTATAAAAATGCGCTGTACAAGACATTTGCAATGGATCCTTGCATGGCTTATGAAAGATTCGCCTCCAGGAAGCTCATGCCGGGAGAAACTGTGGATGGATTCTTTGTGGAAATGAAGAAACTTGCCACAATGGAGTATAGGAGAGGACATTGGCATGTGCATTTGTTGCTGGCCTTCCCACCCGTGTTAAGCAATTGTTAAGAGACTCTACCAGAGTGTCCGCAATGCCTATAAAGCACTTGATGAAATGCGCCCGAGCTATCAGCAGAAATGAGGAGGACCTGGGGGAACCAGTTGTGATGGTGACAAAGGCAGCCCAGAAGGAGGCCTGGGAGATTCCCAGTCTGAGCCCCACAACTAATGGAAGATGTTACCACTGTGGTCAGCGAGGTCATTTTGTGAGAAGCTGCACTGACAAAGGGTGGGGGCGACTGCGTTGTTTCCAATGTGGCGGCATAGGGCACCCAGCCCAAAACTGTGCAGAAAATTCGTCAGGGGGCAGGATGTCAGCGCCGCCGTGCTTCCTAGACAAGATCTAAATGATGTGCAACCTACGATAATTGTGTACGTGAACCAAGTGCTCAGTTCTTCTCGACTCTGGCTGTTCATACAATCATAAGTTCCAGATTGTGTCAGACCTGGACTAAAAGGAACATTAAAATCACCACAATAGGTGGTGAGACACAAGCTGTGGAGCCGGAACTATGAAGGTCCACATGACTCTGGTGTGGCCGCGGAAATTAATGCGTTGATTATGCGAGGGGATTTGCTAGGTATTGCTGGGCTACGATGCTATCAAGGCACTGGGCGGAGTGATCAGCAAAAGAGATGGGAGCGTGCACTTTAAAAAAAAAAACCGGTGTCTGTGCAATCCACAGCGATCTCCCTGACCTTAAGGTAGGCTATGACTATAGCCAGCAAGCCTGAACTGCATCATGGAAGTGGACCAAGGAAAGGCACCAACTGAATTAAAGAATGGTGTCGCAGCATAACCTATACCTGACGAGGCTCGTGATGAGTACGAGGAAGAGCTTGAAGCATGGAGCAGAGATGGATGGTTGATCCTCTACCCCAAGAAGCTTGGCCCGCCCAAGGGTCTGATACATTTAATGGTGGTTATCCAGCATAACAAGTCAAAAGTAAGACCAGTGCTGGATTATTGTGAGCTCAACCAGTACATTGAGGCTTACACTGCCGATGCTGACGTGTGCGCCAGCAAACTGAGGGAATGGTGCCAGAAGGGCTCTAATGTGTCGATATTAGACCTGCAGGAGGCATATTTGCAGGTGCGAGTAGATGAGACGCTGTAGCCGTTCTAGACGGCGTGGTTTCGGGGTCAGAGGTACTGCCTAACATGACTTGGCTTTGCTCTGAATGTGGCACTGCAGATCATGAAGACCATTGTAAATGCGGTGTTGTCTCAAGAAAAGACCGTTAAGACACCAATGAGGACATAAAATCTGTATCGTGTGTCAAGAAAAATTGGCTCAGTTTGGTCTGCGGTGCAAGAATCCTGAACGTCTGAGGAATGGAGCGTGCGTATTTGGATTAGACATCTGTGAGAAAGACTGCACCCTACAATGGAGGCGTGGCAGTGAGATTCTAGGCATCCCTGACGTTGTTATGAGGTGGACTGCTTTATCATGGTGTGGAAAACTTGTTGGACATTTATCAGCCTGTCGCTGGCTCCGTGTACCTGTGGGTGTCATCAAACACAGAGAGAATTGGATAACCACAGGTTGGAACGATGTGCTTGACGATGCTCTTCTAACTCTGATGGTAACTGAAACCCTGGAGAAACTCAGCAAGGAGGACCCTGTCCGTGGAAAATTGTGCGTTGATGCAGGCCACATAAATGTGTGGGTCGACACTAGTTCATTGGCATTAGGAGTCGCATTAGAGCAAGAAGGGAATGTGTTTAAAGACGCATGTTGGCTGCGACTCGTGAGTGGTGCTCAGCACATCAACTTAGCAGAGCTGGACGCTGTTGTAAAGGGAATAAATCTCGCACTGCAATGGCAATCGAAGAAACTGCACCTGTACACGGATTCTCTCTGCATCTACCACTGGGTGTCTGACACGCTTTCAGGATGGGAAAGAATCCGCATTAAGGCAGCCAGTGAGATGTTAATCTGGCAAAGGCTAGACATGCTGAAGAGTCTGGTTAACAGTGGCTGTAATGCTGGTAACATCACATTGTAATCGTGCCGACCAACTAACCTGTGTACCTCACAGATGGTATGGAGCCGTGAAGATGGGTGTGGAGCACACTGCTTGATCTCGTGCAGTTGCAATTGGTGTGATTAGCCCATGTCAAATACAGAAGATTCATGCATAGAGCAGACATCCAGGTGTCAAGAGGACATTGTATTTTGCAAGGCATGTGGACCCAGCAGTGACAAAGGCAGATGTCAGACAGATTGTTAGGCACTGTGAGGTGTGTCAGTTTATTGGTCCTGTACCAGAACAATGGCAAAAAGGACGATTGGACGTCAAGAAGGTGTGGCAGCGGGTGGTGATGGACATTGGCCATTAGTGGCAAATCCTTTCTAACTCTTATCAATTGTGGACCCACACGTTTTGCAGTATGGCGACACATGATTAGACAGGACTCGGCAAGTATTGTTTGCATCTTGTCATTCATCTTTTTTTCGCCAGAAGAGATCTTGACAGATAACAATGCTGCTTTTTGCAACCAACAAGTTCGGTAGCTGTTAAATGAATGGGGCGTCCGACTATAGCTACGATGCGCTCATGTGCCACCATGGAATGGTATTGCTGAGAGGAGCCATTGTAGCATTAAGAGAATTGCTGTCAGAAAGTTGTGTACCATTATGGAGGCCACGTATTGGTATAACGTCACGCCAAAGAATGGGAAATTACCTACAACAGCGCCGGCCAATGCCATATACACATAGCGTGTTAGACTAAAGGGGATCTAGCTTGGGTGAGGTCAGCTAGAAACCGGTGCACCACCAAATTCAATCAAGGATGAATCTATGGGGTTATCAGCCAACAGTTGGTCCTAGTTGACGGAACCCCTCGCTATGTGCATGATCTTCGCCCGGCTTTTGAGGTGCATCATACGACTAAAGTGATGAACAATGAATCCTTAAGTGATGAACTACTGATGAACAAAATCAACAGACCACAGATTATAGTTCATCTGACACAGCGGAAACAGAATAAGAACAAGACCCAAAACCAGAATCTGAATCAGAACCGTAATCTGAATCGGAATCTGAACCAGAACCTGAACCTGAATCAGAACCTGAATCAGAACCAGAGCCTATGAATGTTTCCCTTCGCAGAAGTAAGCGGACTAGGAGACCAACTCTGCAGTGCATTCTCTGTGATCATCAGATCAGGTGGAAGTGTAATAATCACCAGAGTAGCAAGCGTCCGCATATTTGTGCATTGTGTAGATGTGTGTGTGAACAGTGCCATGATGGAGGAGGTCTGGACTTGCTGCTGGGAAGTGTTGGGTGGGAAAAGTGAAAAAAAGATGGCGCCTGGTGTTTTATAAACTGTAGTCTCGCGAGATCGCGAGATCACGAGAAAACAGAGGGTACACCTGAAATTAGACAGGGTGAAAAACTGCATAAAAAGCTTGCGTGAGAGGAAGGCAATTTCGTTCACAGTCACGAGGATATTTTGTTACTATTGTGAGCGTTGGTGACGATTGAAGTCAAATTCGATACAGTAAGCGAAAGCGCACACACATATTTGCTGGTCACAATTACCAAATAAATATCCCCTTAAAAAATTACCCCCCCCAAAAAATGTGGCCGTAAAGTGGGTACTCATTTTACGTAAAATTAATATAGAAAGTGATCCCCCTCATTTTCACACGATAATTTTTTAATGTCTGAAAAACTATTTGGTTCCTGAAATTTTAGGCCCTGTCGGTGGGGCATTAGAATACACCGACTGCTCCCCTGCAGAGGGTAAAACTCCCTCAATGGGGGTCCTGGATATGACCTTAAACTATATCCAGTGGTGAGGCCCCAGCTTGCGGGCTTTGGGGAGTGTGGAGCCACCCTTTAATTACCATTGCACCCAGGTCCACTCTGACCCTGAGTGGTAGTACCTGTTAGGGTTCCAACTAGAAGTTAAATAGAAAGCGACTTGAAAACAGCAAATATATTCTATTGAAAATTGTTTCTTCAAAATCTTTGGATTCGGCATTAAATAACCCGAAAAGGGTTGATATGCCGTGAAACAAAAACAACCAACCAACCTGAAATTTTAAATGTTGTTTTTGTTTTCAGCGGCCAGAAAACCCTTAGTATTAGTAATTTTAAATTTGAGGCTGGAACGTTTACTTAAATAGGAGACACGCCCCCCCAAAAAAACTAATAAAAAGAAAACAAAAATAAAAAATAAAAGAAAAACAAAATAAATTTCATTTCGATAAAAAAAGAGACAAAAAAAATGAAATAAAAATGAATCTGTTTCGTTTCATTTCATTAATAAAAAACTGAGAAAAATTGGAGAAAAAAACGAAACGTTTCGTTTCATATTTACATTTCCGGTTCAATGTTTTGCTGTCTTAATTGGAATTCGTGGAAAATTATTCCCTTGAGCCGAATTACACCCATGGTAAGTAATCATTTAAGATTATCGATGGGTTTGTATTACTGTACACATAGATTCGAAAGAGTTGTCAAATAACAAATAAATGTTATCAAAGGCAAGATAAATGACTTTTCTACCTAACTGGATATATTTTTCGTATTTTTATTCACTATAACATGCTTATTCAGCTCGAAAAGCATACAGTGTTTTCCGATGTATTGGAAAATTTAAAATGGCGCCCGACCTTTAACACGGTGAGTTCAGGAAAAGATGTTATAAATAATAAACTAGACAAAATACTGTTAGAAATTCGCTCATTATATGTTACCGTGACATAAGTTGACATATATTCGGTGTTTTTTTAAATAGTATTTTGTCTACTTTATTATTTATAACACCTTTTCCCAAACTTACCATGTTGAAGAGAGTGTCGGGCGCCATTTTGAATTTTCCAATACATCGGTAAACACTGCATGTTTTTCGAGCTGAATAAACATGTTACATTGAATAAAAACAAAAAAAAAATTGTATCCAGTTTGGTAGAAAAGTAACTTATCTTACCTTTGATAATATTTATTTGTTATATATTTGTTTTTGACA
Organism: Euprymna scolopes; assembly: GCF_053919585.1. Lineage (NCBI taxonomy): Eukaryota > Metazoa > Mollusca > Cephalopoda > Sepiida > Sepiolidae > Euprymna > Euprymna scolopes. The sequence continues at coordinate 39,239,170 of NC_136527.1, forward strand.
ACTTTTTCGAATCTATGTGTACAGTAATACAAACCCGCTTTCACCTATCTTATGTTCACCTATTTGTTTCCGCCATTAAATTGCACGTGCAACGTGCAACGAATTAGAAATTTAACACGATAAAAAAAATAGGAAATCTATAAAAAAAAAATATGATAAACTATTGTTCACCAATATCTTTATTTTTTTATATATTTGCTAAACTGAACTGCGCAAGAATCAGATTTACTTTAGACTTAAATGTTTCAAACACAATAATTAAAAAAATCAGGAATCAATAATAAAACAAAAATAAATAAAAATACGAAAAGGCGGCTTTTAAAAACTACCGGCAACGAATTAGAGAATTAATAAATATTAAACTTGTAATCTGTTCTCTCTCATGTAAATATTAAAATGTTAAATAAAATAATACTAATTTTATCCGTGATATTCACCAAATAGATCGGCTCTATTTCGAAATGATTTCTTTTTTATTTTTCCTCTTCAATTTTGTTTTCTGCGAACTTGCTCTTCCGTTCGTCATCTTGAATGCTAACTTGACCTTCTAAAGTCAATCACATTCGAAAAATCGTTTCCTTTATGAAAGCAGATAAAGTTAATCGAAAGCAGATTATAAAACAAAAACGTAAGTATTACTACATGGCGCAGTGGCGCATGTGTATTTTTTTTATTTTCATCTTTTTTTCATTTTTTTCCATCGGATTATTATCGAAGGTAACTAATCTATCAGATTTTGTTTTCAATACTAACTTAAACATAAAAAAATGGTCAATACGTAATTCGGGTTTGTATTACTGATCACTTTCTACGTGAAAACGCATTCATAATTGTCCACCACTGATAACATAAAGAATTACGGGGTTTGTATTACTGTACACATAGATTCGAATAAGTTGTCAAAAAACAAATATATAACAAATAAATGTTATCAAAGGCAAGATAAGTTACTTTTCGGCCAAACTGGATATATTTTTTATGTTTTTATCCAATGTAACATATTTATTCAGCTCGAAAAACATAGTGTTTACCGATGTATTGGAAAATTCAAAATGGCGCCCGCCTCTCTCTTCAACACGGTAAGTTTGGAAAAAGGTGTTATAAATAAAAAAAAACTATACAAAATACTATTAAAAACCCGCCGAATATATGTCAACCTATGTCATGGTAACATATATTGAGCGAGTGTTTAACAGGAAAGAACAAGATAACATTTTTCAATAGTGACGTAAATCCCTGCACAAAATTTGAAAATAGGTGCTGCTTCAGTATAACAGTAGTATGGTACTGAGGAAAGAACAAGATAACAAAACAACTCACAATTTTTGTTAAGAAACATGAAAGAGAGAAAAATAATGAACTTTAAAAATTGGGATCATATATATCTTTTTTTAATCATCTTATGTGCATCACATGCGTATTTATATATTTATATACATATACATTTTGGAGCAGAAAAACAAGGATAAAAAAAATCAAATATCACCTTTTTTATTTTGTTTTTTTTTCATTTTGCCGAACTTTACAGAAATTTTTTTATCGTGTGTTTATGGTTCGTTCAGGCTCCCTTATTCTTTGTTAGAATAACTGATCAAAAATAACGCCAAATGGAACGGATGTTTTGCTGTCAGTTTTTTGTTAAACTTGTATACTTTGTGTGGTATTGATTGCCGACTAACTGCAAGCCTCTCTCGCCTTTTGCCTTTCTTTCTAGGCTGTATGTGATCTGATTTTAGCAGGTGCGCTCACTTTCGATAGCTGCACCTGTGAAATATCATTGTCTTTTTACTATTGACGATATCAATTCTGACAATGTTACTCTGTCCTTCAGTGGATTTGCTACCAGCTGTCATGTCTGTGTTTGCATGTGTGAACATTCAACACGTGACACCAATTTAACTCTTGTCTCATTTATTTTCCAAGTCATGTCATGTCACATGGGGATAACATTATTAAAAGACTCTAATAACACTCTATATATCTTTGAATGTAGCCAGTATCAAAACTTCAATTCTCACAATCTATAAAATGTAAAGAAACTAACAGTATGTTTCCTAAAACAACGAGCAAAAGCAATATGTACTAATAACAATATAATAACAATACATATTAAAATGAGGTGGAAAGTTTAAGAAAACCCTTCCACCAGAGAGCAACACACAAGATGTTTCCAGATAGTCAAAAGTTCTGAATACTTCCCTTATGTTATATGGATAACAGCTTGTATACCATATAAGAAGGACTTGTCAGAAAAATTGAAAAAAATCTGTAATCTATAAAACGTCAGGAATGTCTTCAAGAGTGGTTCGACTCTCCAGAAATATGTTGTGTGCGTCAAGCGGTTTATGGAGAAATCAGTACTAAAATATTTATGTAAATGAGGGAAATTATCCAAATGTGAGCCATGTCATTCACTAACAGTAAGGTTAGAAAAACATTGGAGATTGAAAAATCAGTTATGGTGGAATTTATATGGATGGAAAAGGGAAACGATCTACCCTTATGGGATGAAGTAAAAATTATAAATAGAGAAGAACAATAAAGAGTAATCTGGCTGAAGGAAACCGTATATATTCTGGGTGATGATCAATTACTAAGCCTAGTATAGTATTTAACACAATTTGGGAACCATTAATTATAAATAATATAGTAAAAAGTAGTTCTATACATCCGTATATATGGTGTCTAGTCAAGTGGGAGATATTAAAACAGTCATATTACACAGCGAGGTGGAAGGCTGATATTTTTCTTATAACATCTGTATTAAACGTATAAATCGTATGTATTATTGTTTTGTCAGGGATATGATATCGACATGTATACTGAGTCATGTTGGATCAGAGCTATCACACGGATATATTTTACAGTTCATATATAAAAAGAATTATATATGCTTCATACCTTTTTTTCTTGAAGAGTTCTAGTATTTGCACTTACTGAGCTCAGTGACGAACCATAAAATAACCAGCATCATCCAATTGAGACATCTGTTCTGTCTTTGTGAAACCACAAGAACAACACTTTATATTTTTATTATATAAATTTATTAAAGTTGTCTCAAATCGTTTCACAGGGTTTGCATTTCGTCTACATAGTTATTTTCCCAGCCTGCTTCATGGCTGTCCAGTACGTCTATTCACCTATGTGACTAGACTCCAACTCTCAGACTGACTCTAAACTTTCTGACCTCTGACCTCAGTTCTGTGACATCAACATTCAAAAGCACACGTATCCCTTATGTCTGACCTTTCGACGTCTTCCTGCTCAAGGTTATTTTGTTTATATTTTACCTAGCTAATTCATATAAACGTCTGCAGTTAAAATCAATTGTTACACTTTATTCTATAAACAATAAATAACTCCCAATATAAACTATTTTAAGAATATCATTGAGTAAATAGAAAGACAAATAGATAGATCGATAATAACTAATTAACTTTTAATAATGTTAATTATTCTACATATATAGTGGAGCCGAAATGAAAGTCTGCACTTGTCACTTTTCCAAAACAATAAATTTAAGGAAAATAGCATGTAACTGTTTAAAGAACCTTATACCTCATTTGATTATTCCGTTATATCTCATTAATTTTACTTGTTCATATTTGATGTTAATTGAAGTATCCTGCTGTTCATATCAGTTTAAAAAATAACAAAATCGAGAAGGCAACATTCTGCAGCAAAATATGAGCTTTAACCTAGCTCAAAATATCTAGCTTTTAGGTAACAAAGCATCTCTAAAGATAATTGTTGTCGTTCCAAGTTATACAATGTTGCATTTAGTCTATATGCTTCGACTTTTTCTTAGTGATCTCCACCTTTCTGGTTTATCTAATAAATTAATCGTCATTAATCCTAGGTGCACAATTGCAAGGTGGCAGGGGTTCAGTTTTGGTGTGAGCGTTATTAGTGCCAATGGTCCAGAGTCTATATTTCGCTTTCAAGGTCGAATTAATTCGCCAAAGTACATTAATATGTTGACTAAGCATTTTCTACACTACATCAAGCAACAACAACACAATGATGAAATTTTAAATCTGGAAAAACTTTAGACAAGACTTGAAGAGAAGTGACATGCACTTTTACCAGGTATTGCCACTAATTCAAGGAAAGCCCCCAAATTGCAGACCGCCATTTGCAAGAGGGCTATGATACTAAATATTAACTAGTCCATGATGTTCCTGTTGTATTTGTGTTGCATTAATTTTCTGCAGTTGCATTTAAATAACAATTTTCAACTGCATGGAGTTTCTTTTTATCTTCCTGGTTAGAAGTTAATTTTTTAAAGTTAACACGAACACTACTATTAAAAGTTAAATATAAAAAAGTAAAATTATAGCAGAATAAAAGTTGAATCATATGATGTATAGGTGAATTATAAGTTATATTTAATTTAGCTAAAATTTGTAGTTTCTGAAAAGAAATTACAAGTGCAGACGTATTGATATGTGTGTGTAGTAAAAATTAGGGATAACATTCAGAAAGAAAATAGTTCCTAAAATTTATACTAGGATTATCTGCAAGGACCCATGGTGGTGGGTTAGAGTACTTGGTAAAAATCATTTGTAAGTTAAATACTCATCAACATTGAAGTTTCAATCCTCAGTGAGATTGAAAATAAAATTTCAAATTACATAGGATTTTACGCAGACATCACTAATGCTATGAGATGAGAACAGTATTTTGAAGAATCAAATAGTATGAGTAATCAATCCTCTAATTTGAAAAGTGAAGAAATGTGAAAATTTTAGTTTAATATTTGACAAAAGATAATTTTGTTAACTAATCAGTATTGCATACAACTCTACTCATTTTATTTTGAATTTAATTATAAATGTTGTGGATATTTTTAATGAAAATGAAAACAATAAATTACATTTTACCACATGAATTATATTTTTTCAAATTCATTGTATATTTCCAGAATTTGCAACAATGAAAAGAAGTCCAGTAATGGATGAGAAGAACCTTTCTTCATTGGTAATTTTAAAAGTTTGAAAATAATTCTAAATTCCTTCACAGAATTTATCTAAAGTTGAAACTTATCAGCTTATTATCATACATTTAATTTAATATACTGTTTGTGAAATCAGATGACATCAAACATGGAGAATAAACGACATTCTTGTGTAGTATGTGGTTCTTTTTTTTGCACAGAAACCGCATTTGTTGAATCATATGAAAGTACATACGGGAGAGAAACCACATTATTGTGAAATATGTGGTTCTTCTTTCGCACGGAAGTCAACTTTGTTGACTCATGTGAAAACACATACCGGAGAGAAACCACATTCTTGTAAAGTATGTGGTTCTTCTTTTGCATCAAAGTCAGGATTGTTGCATCATATGCAAACACATACAGGAGAGAAACCACATTCTTGTAAAATATGTGGTTGTTCTTTTGCACGGAAGTCAAATTTGTTGACTCATGTGAAAACACATACAGGAGAGAAACCACATTCTTGTGAATTATGTGGTTCTTCTTTTGCAAGGAAGTCACATTTGTTGCGTCATATGAAAACACATACTGGAGAGAAACCACATTCATGTGAAATATGTGGTTCTTCTTTTGCACAGAAGTCAAATTTGTTGAATCATATGAAAACACATACGGGAGAGAAACCATATTCTTGTGAAATATGTGGTTCTTCTTTTGTACAGAAGTCACATTTGTTGGATCATATGACAACACATACTGGAGAGAAACCACATTCTTGTGAAGTATGTGATTCTTCTTTTGCACTGAAGTCACATTTGTTGCGTCATGTAAAAACACATACAGGAGAGAAACCACATTCTTGTAAAATATGTGGTTGGTCTTTTGCACGTAAGTCAACGTTGTTCGATCATATGAAAAGACATACAGGAGAGAAACCACATTCTTGTGAAGTATGTCATTCTTCTTTTGCACAGAAGTCAACTTTGTTGACTCATATGAAAACACATACAGGAGAGAAACCATATTCTTGTGAAATATGTGGTTCTTCTTTTGCACAGAAGTCACATTTGTTGAATCATATTAAAACACATACAGGAGAAAAACCACATTCTTGTGAAGTATGTGGGATTTCGTTTGCACGGAAGTCAGATTTGTTGCATCATATGAAAACACATGAAGGGGAGAAACCACATTATTGGGTAATATGTAATTCTTCTTTTGCACAAAAGTCAAATTTGTTGAATCATCTGACAACACGTACGGGAGAAAAACCACATTCTTGTGAAGTATGTGGTTCTGCCTTTGCATGAAAGTCAAATTTGTTGCGTCATATTAAAACACATGGGAGACAAACCACATTATTGTAAAGTATATGGTTCTTCTTTTGTACGGAAGTCAAATTTGTTGACTCATATGAAAACATGGGAAAAAATAAACATCCATTGAATCAGCAATTCCAGGGAACTGTAACTGGAAAGATCAGTTGGAAAAGACTTATATACTATACATTATTATCATGTAATCCCTACAACCACCTATCTTTGAAACGCTGCTGTGAAACCTGACATACTTATCTATATTAATAAAACAATACAAGTGTGTGTGTGTGTAATATCTTATAGGTAAACCCTTAAACTACTGGTCACATAACACTGAAATTCTCAATAAATAATATTCATGCACAAAGGATGGTTTATAGCGAGTTATATCTTTGTTTATATTAAAAAAAATGAAATAATACGTAAATCTTACAGTTTTGAATTTGTAAATGCAAAGACAAACCTATATATCTCCTTTTTAAGATTTCATATTTACTTGATTTCAAATATATTTTAAGGCAAAGGGGATGGAAAATAACACACGGAATATGGACTGTGCTGAAATAATATTATTTAGGAAGCCATGCTTAATATGGGGAGGGGAAGGTATTCAACTATTCTGTACTTTCATCTTACAATTTATTAAATAAGAAACAGACATACGGAATATGACCTGTGCTGATGTAATACTATTATTTAGAAAGACATTCTTAATATGGGGAGGCTAGGGTATGTCTTTTTCTATCCTTTATTTTCTAAAATTTAAAATAATTGTCTCAGTCATTTAGAACTTTATCAACTGAAAAAAAAGTGAAGCCAAGCATCAGATCAGATAATACACTTTGATCTTAGCCACGTAACTAAGTAATTTTGTACCAGGCATGGTTTCCTCCTTGAAAAACAAATGAGGAGGGGTGAGATTTCTGAACTGCTGAGAAAAAGCCAGACAATTTCCTTCCATGTTTTATCTCTATTTTTGTTTAGTATTAGTCAACATTAAATATCCGTTTCTCAATCTAATTTCATACAGAATATAGACCATGCTGAAATCATAATGTTATTATTAGGAAATCTATTCTTAATATAAGAGGTATATGTTTTTAACTATTCTATACGTTCACTGAAGAATTTAATAAATAAAAAACTGACATGTGTAGTACGGGCCTTGCTGAAAGAACACTATTATTTAGATGGCCATTCTTAATATAGGGAGTGTATGTTATTAACAATTCTGTACTTTCACCTAACAATTTAAATAAAAGACTGATGTATGGAATACGAACTGTGCTGAAGTAATAACATTATTTAGAAAGCCATTTTTAATATTGGGAAAGTATCTTTTAAATATTCTATGCATTAATATGGATTTGAAATAATAACGTTAATATTTAGAGCCAGTTTTAATATTGGGAAAGTATCTTTTAAATATTCTATGCTTCATATGGATTTGAAAGCCATTTTTAATAAAGGGAGAGAGTATGTGCTTTCACTTAAGAATTTAATAAATAATAAACTGACATTCATAATGCGGATTGTGCTGCAATAATAACTCTATTATTTAGAAAGGCATTCTTAATATGGGAGTGTATGTTATTAACAATTCTGTACTTTCACCCAACAATTTAATAAATAAAATCTCATATATGGAATACAAACCGTGCTGAAGTAATAACACTATTTAGGAAGCCATTTTTAATATTGGGAAAGTATCTTTTAAATATTCTATGCATCATATGGATTTGAAATAATAACGTTAATATTTAGAAAGCCATTTTTAATATGGGGAAAGTATATTTTAAATATTCTATGCTTTTACCTCATAATTTAATAAATAAAAAACTTACATTCGAAATACGGACCTTGCTGAAATCATAACACTATTATTTAGAAAGCCATTTTTAATATGGGAAAAGTATCTTTTAAATATTCTATGCTTTCACCTTATAATTTAATAAATAAAAAAAACTGACGTTCAAAATATGAAACGTGCTGAAATAAAAACACTATTATTTAGAAAGCCATTTTTAATATGAGGAAAGTATCTTTTAAATATTCTATGCTTCATATGGATTTGAAATAATAACGTTAATATTTAGAAAGCCATTTTTAATATAGGACTATATCTTTTAAATATTCTATGCTTCATATGGATTTGAAATAATAACATTAATATTTAGAAAGCCATTTTTAATATGGGGAAAGTATCTTTTAAATATTCTATGCTTCATATGGATTTGAAATAATAACATTAATATTTAGAAAGCCATTTTTAATATAGGACTATATCTTTAAAATATTCTATGCTTCATATGGATTTGAAATAATAACGTTAATATTTAGAAAACCATTTTTAATATGGGGAAGTATCTTTTAAATATTCTATGCATTAATATGGATTTGAAATAATAACGTTAATATTTAGAAAGCCATTTTTAATATGGGGAAAGTATCTTTTAAATATTCTATGCTTCATATGGATTTGAAATAATAACGTTAATATTTAGAAAGCCATTTTTAATATGGGGAAAGTATCTTAAATATTCTATGTTTTAATATGGATTTGAAATAATAACGTTAATATTTAGAACGCCATTTTTAATATGGGGAAAAGTATCTTTTAAATATTCTATGCATCATATGGATTTGAAATAATAACGTTAATATTTAGAAAGCCATTTTTAATATGGGGAAAGTATCTTTTAAATATTCTATGCTTCATATGGATTTGAAATAATAACATTAATATTTAGAAAGCCATTTTTAATATAGGACTATATCTTTAAAATATTCTATGCTTCATATGGATTTGAAATAATAACGTTAATATTTAGAAAACCATTTTTAATATGGGGAAGTATCTTTTAAATATTCTATGCATTAATACGGATTTGAAATAATAACGTCAATATTTAGAAAGCCATTTTTAATATGGGGAAAGTATCTTTTAAATATTCTATGCTTCATATGGATTTGAAATAATAACATTAATATTTAGAAAGCCATTTTTAATATAGGACTATATCTTTAAAATATTCTATGCTTCATATGGATTTGAAATAATAACGTTAATATTTAGAAAACCATTTTTAATATGGGGAAGTATCTTTTAAATATTCTATGCATTAATATGGATTTGAAATAATAACGTTAATATTTAGAAAGCCATTTTTAATATGGGAAAAGTATCTTAAATATTCTATGTTTTAATATGGATTTGAAATAATAACGTTAATATTTAGAACGCCATTTTTAATATGGGGAAAAGTATCTTTTAAATATTCTATGCATTAATACGGATTTGAAATAATAACGTTTATATTTAGAAAGCCATTTTTAATACGGGGAATGTATCTTTTAAATATTCTATGCATCATATGGATTTGAAATAATAACGTTAATATTAAGAAAGCCATTTTTAATATGGGAAAAGTATCTTTTAAATATACTATGCTTTCACCTTATAATTTAATAAATAAAAAACTGACGTTCAAAATATGAAACGTGCTGAAATAATAACACTATTATTTAGAAAGCCATTTTTAATATGGGGAAAGTATCTTTTAAATATTCTATGCTTCATATGGATTTGAAAAATTAACATTAATATTTAGAAAGCCATTTTTAATATGGGGAATATATCTTTTAAATATTCTATGCTTTAATATGGATTTGAAATAATAACGTTAATATTTAGAAAGCCATTTTTAATATGGGAAAGTATCTTAATATTCTATGCTTTAATATTGATTTGAAATAATAACGTTAATATTTAGAAAGCCATTTTTAATATGTGGAATATATCTTTTAAATATTCTATGCTTCATGTGGATTTGAAATAAAAACGTTAATATTTAGAAAGCCATTCTTAATATGGGGAAAGTATCTTTTAAATATTCTATGCTGTCACCTTATAATTTAATAAATAAAAAAGTGGCATATGGATTACGGACTGTGTTAAAATAATAATGCTTATATTTACAAAGAAATTCCTGATATGGGAAGCGTGTGTTTTGAACTATTCTTACAATTTAATAAATAAAAAACTGAAATATGTATTACGGACCATGCTGAAATAATACGGTTATTATTTAGATAACCATTCTTAATATGAGGAGCATATGTTTTTAACTATTATGTACTTTCACCTACCAATTTAATAAATACAAAAGTGGCATACGTAATACGGATTATTACTTAGAAAGCCATTCTTAATATGGGGAGTGTATGTTTTTTTTTAAACTATTCTGTACTTTTACCTAGCAATTTAATAAATGAAAAAACTGGCATACGGATTATGGACTCTGCTGATATAATAACATTTAGAAAACCATTCTTAATATGTAGAGTGTGTGTTGTTAACTATTGTGTACTTTCATCTTACAATTTAATATATAAAAAACTGACATACAGATTGCAATAATTACGTTATTTAAATAGCCATTCTTATTATGGGGAGCATATGTTTTTAACTATTCTGTACTTTCACCCAACAAATTAATAAATAAGAAAAATGACATACGTGATAAGGAGTGCGCTGCAATAATAACGTTATTATTTAGAAAGTCATTCTTAATATGGGGAGAGTATATTTTTAAGTAATCTGTATTTTCTTTTAAGAATTTATTAAATGAAAAATGCCATACAGGATACGGACCGTGCTGAAATAATAACGTTATTATATAGAAAGCCATCCTTAATATGGGGAGTGTATGTTTTTAACTATTCTGTACTTAAACCTAAGAATTTAATAAATGAAAAAATGGAACATGGGATACAGACCTGCTGAAATAATAATGTTTTTCTTTAGAAAGCCAGTCATAATATGGAGAAAGGAAGGTATTTTTGTAAACTATTCTGTACTTTCACCTAACAATATTAGAAGTAAAAATTTAACATACAGAATACTGATTCTGCTTAAGTATTAGCGTTATTTAGAATGCCATTCTTATTACGAGAAAGGGAAGGCATTTTTAAAACTTCTGTACTTTCACCTAACAAGTTTTTAAGTAAGAAACTAACATATGGAATACAGGCTGTGCTGAAATAATAACGTCATCTAATATATTAAATGAGACTGATATATACTTGCAGAAGGCCCAGCATCGCCAGTGATTGAATAAAATAAGTGGAAATATATATTAGCAGAAGACCCAGCCTCGCCAGTGATAGAATGAAAATGGAAATATATACTAGCAGAAGGCCCAGCATGGCCTTGCATTGAATGAAATAGATGGAAATACATACTAAGGCAGAAGGCACAGCGTCGCCACTTGAAAGTTTTTATGAAAATCGATCCAGAAAAGGCATGAAACCACTTGATATGTTTTATGAAAATCGCTCCACACAAGGCATGAAGCTACTAAAAAGTTATTTTTATTAAAATCGCTCCAGACATGGCATGAAGCCACTTAAAAGTTAGTTTTATTAAAATCGCTCCAGACATGGATTGAAGCCAATTGAAATCTTTTATGGGAATCGCTCCAGATAGGGATTGAAGCCACTAGAAATTGTTTATGAAAATTGCTCCAGACAAGGCATGAAGCCACTAGAAAATTATTTCATGGAAATTGCTCCAGACATAACATGAACCCACTAGGAATTGTGTATGCAAATCGTTCCAGACAAAGCATGTTGCCACATGGAATGTTTTATGGATATAGCACCAGACAAGGTATGAAGCCATTTGAAATGTTTTATGGAAATCGCTCCAGACAAGGCAAAAAGCCACTTGAAATATCTTATAGAAATCGCTCCAGATAAGGCATAAAGCCACTGGAAAGTTTTTTTTTAAATTACTCAAAAAGACATGAAACCACTTGAAATATTTTATGGGTATAGCACCAGACAAGGTATGAAGCCACTTGAAATGTTTTATAGAAATCGCTTCAAACAAGGCATCAACCCATTGGAATTTTGTTTTATAGAAATCGCTCCAGACAAGGCATAAAGCTACTAGAAATTTTATATAAGAATCGCTCCAGAAACAGCATGAAGCCACTTGAAAAGTTTTATGAAATTCGCTCCAGACAAGATATTAAGCCACTTAATTTTTTCGTTAAATTCACTCTAGAAAAGACATGAAGCAACTTGAAATGTTTTATGGCTCAAGAAAAGCTAAAAAGCCACTAGACTTTTTATGGAAATCGCTCTAGATAAAGCATAAAACCACTGGAATTTTTTATGGAAATCGCTCTAAATAAGGCATGAAGCCACTTGAAAGTTTTTCTTGCAGTCGCTCCAGATATTGCATGAAGCCACTGTAAATCTTTTATGAAAAACGCTGAAGACAAGACATGAAGTCATTTGAAAGTTTTTATGTAAATCTCTCCAGACAAGGCAAGAGGCCACTTGATTTTGTTTTTTTTAATTGCGCTGGACAGAGCATGAAGCCGCTTGAACTTTTAAAAAATCGCTCTAGACAAGGCAGGAAGCCACTTGGAAGTTTTTCTTGAAATTATTCTAAGCAAAGCATGAAGTAACTTGAAAGCTTTTATTGAAATCGCTCCGGACAAAGCACAAAGCCTCTTGAAATGTCTTATTGAAATCGTTCCAGACAAGACATCATGCTACTGAAAATGTTTTATAATAATCGGTTCAGACAGGGCTTGGGGCTACTAGAACTTCATTCATGAAAATCGCTTCAAACAAGGCATGAATTCACTAGAATTTTTTAAATGGCTCCAGACAAGGCATCAAGCTACTAGAAATATCTTATGTGAAGGTGAACTAGATAAGTTTCTGTTGGGGATCATCCACATTTTTTCTGAATTTTCAATGACGTCTTTTTTCCAAAAAAGTTTGTTGTCGGTAGTGGTGAAAGAATATGTAACACAGTAATGTTGAATTTTATAATGAAGTAACGGTTGTCTAATCACTAACCGTGTCAATGTGTTTATGTATCAATTTGAAAATCCTGCTGAGACATCTTCCAAAAATGACATCATTTTTCTTAAAATTATGGTGCTGTTAGTGAAAAAGGAAAGAACTCCAATAATGTGGAAATTTATGGCAAAGTAAAGGTTGTCTAATCATTAACATAGGCAATGTATTTATGTATTAATTTGGAAATCATAATGAGCCATCTTATAAACATGACCTCATTTTTAAAAAAAATTATGGTTTCCTTGATGGGAAGTGAAGTTATTTCATATATGTTGCACAATACCTGTCGAGAGTGCGTTAAATGGTTTCATATATGTATTTAAATTTCCCGTCTGAGGATAGGTAAACTTATTTTAAATATGTGTTGTACATTACCCGTCCTCACAAAGGTAAAATTATTTCATATACATGCTGTAAATTACCTATCCTATGGAGGATACAATTGTTTCATACATGTTCTAGGTAGGTGAGAATTCTTTTGCTCGAAATAGCAAATTATACATGGACATAAAAATTCCTCTATCCCAAGAATAACAGATATGTTCAAAATCGACTTCAATTTATCATAGTTTATACGGTCCCAAGCAACGCTGAGTGGCCCTGCTAGTGTAAATTAAACACCACTTTTTGGCCACGTGATATTTTTTTTATTTGTTTTGTTGGCCTGCATGAAAGCCGTTTTGGTAAATTGTTATTTATTTTCCACCTTAGCAATCATCTTTAACATTACAACTTCGATTGGTTTTCGGGTATGCTGAAAACGAATATTGCATTTAAATTTGCTGCAAACCAGTAAGTATCTGAATATTAAAAAATGTAATTGTTTGTTATCAGTGGTGGTCAATTAAGTATGCACTTACATATACAGAATTGGCCACCATTGATAACATAAAGAATTAAATTGATTAATATTTGGAAAACTACTTGTTTGTGGCAAATATATGTGCGCACTTGCACACACAAAAATGGTCACCACTGAAAACAAGGATGACACATATCGTTATACAGATTGCATTTTATTTTGTGCCTTTACTGAAAAAATTCTTTTCGCCCACAAAACAAAGGCAAAAGTAACCCCTACATAATTTTTTCATATCATGAAAACTTTTTTTACATAGGCATCCTCACTTTTCAAGGCCAAGAGGCTACTCAAGGATAAAGGTTAAAAGGTGTACAGTAGAAATTGGACCATATAGTAATCGTTTGTAATAGAAATTTGTTAAATTTGTTAACGAGTGGAACGGCTCATGAAGAAATTGTTTACGTTAGTCTTGAAGACAACCATTTGTAGTCAGCTGGAAAGCAGAAAAACGGAAGACAATTCCACAGGCGTGCAGTTCTTAGAAGGAAGCTTTGTTCATGGAATCTACGTTTAGGTTTAGGCACAGACAAAGAGTGGGGGGAATTATTGATAGTGTTTTCAGCTAGACGAGTGTTTCTTGTGATATTTTGGCGAGGGAGGACCAGAGACAAACTCGCAAAATCTCTCCTGTAAGATAAAGGTTGCAGAGAATAGAAAAGGACATCTCTTACGAGGCTACGAAGTCTACTTTGAACTCTATCAAGGCAGGACAAGTCCTTTCTAGCAGCTCCTGCCCAGATGTGGCAACACTATTCCATCTTTGGACGTACCTGTCTCTTATATAGATTGAGAATTGTATCAGCAGTGAGATATCTACTGGATCGATAGAAAGATCCCACCATTTTTCCAGTGGTATTGGCAACATATTTGATGTACGTGTTCCATTTAAGATCAGGAGTAAAGGTCAAGCCAAGAAGCCTGTCAAAACTTGACGCCTCCTCAAGAAGAGAGCCATTCATTTCAATTGATGCCAGATGTGGATCAGAACGTAGATGTAAAGATAGAAGCTTGGTTTTAGATGCATTAAAAGTAGCCAACTCCTTTCCCCATTTTTCCACATGCTCAAGATCAGAAGAGAGAGAATCGGAGAGAACTTGGTCGTTTGCTGTATTAGATGTGCTACCACAGATGGTACTGTCATGAGCATAAATGTCTACAAATGATGTAAGGATGTGATTTGGAAGATCATTAATGTAGATGAGGAAAACGAGTTGGGTCCAGGATTGTCCAGTGAGGGACTCCAACATTAATACTGTGAAGTTTTTTTGCTAAGATGATGGATTACTTCTGTATTTAACACAGATTCCAGCAACTTATTACACACAGGAGACTTATAGGCCTGTACTGAAAGAGGGATGAACGATCACCTGAATTCTAAAATACAGGGCATACTGATGAGATTTTCCAGGGTAATTGGAAGCAATCCTCCTTAAGACAACGTTTAAGCAGTTTAGTACGTATGGGTTGTGGTTGATTTTTTTAGTACTATATTTGGAATACCGTCAGGGCCGGTTGCTTTACTGGAATCAAGGTTTTTGATTAGCTTGGCAACATCACGTACAGATATATGCATATCATATAGCATTTTTTTCTGATACAGTAGGAAATATTGGGGGTTGGCGGCCTTGGTCAACATTTTTTAAGCATATATACGCTTTCAGCACCCTCGAAGACTTATAAAAGTCGTCATTGTAAAGGGTTTTGGTGTTTTTGAAAGATTCTAGACATTGACCAAACCAGTAAACCTTACAAATTAATGAATTAAAAAAATAATCACGATTCTTAAATGTTATGGTGTTAAATGGTAATAAAACGAAAGGAACACAGCACTTTTAGAAACAAACATGGATTCACATATATTACAGGCAAGGCGGGTTGAGCAATATCATTCCTCAACTGTTGGGCGTTTGCACACGACATCCTTGGCCACGTACTAATTAATCTCTGACTGCCGGGCACCGGTACTCGTTATCGGAAGTGACGTCACCAGAGGAAGTGACGTAATGAGATAGTCTATTAATCCCATGGCGGGGCGTCTCCAACATTAAAATATTACGATTCTGATTTTTTTAGATGAGGAACGATTGTTTGTATTATTTAGTTTCTTAAGACTACTGTTCTCATCTTGAGTGTTATTTATTGTGCAAACATTGTAAAAATAATACTTGTCGAATATTTACTTACCGGATTCTGATAGAACAATTTTACTTTAATTTTGTTCTTGGAAAGTAAAGCCGACATATGAGTCAAAACACTTCTGATTGCTGTCTTTTCTCATCATGTCCTTTTTTCTGTCCTTTTCTCTTCTTCCTTTGACATCAGTGTGCACACACTTGCTTTATTTGCATATGTGCTAAGACGGCGGCTTCTCATGTTTTCACTAGTCAGCTATCCTACAGCTGCTGCTGATTTTTTCACATGATCATCATACACGTTATGCAAGTTAAATTATATATGCAGCATTTAAAATTAAATCTGAGTATTATATCTCTAATTTCTTTCATAATTTATTTCAGCTGGTAAGACCCTTCTGGAAAGTTGTTTAATCAAGGTATTTTGAAAGTTGTTTAAAAAAACTGATATTATTTTAGTTTTTCAATAAGTGTGATCCATTATTAATTTTGATTGAAATTTTGATGGAAATTAAGTAAGGAACCGTTATCTCCCTCTTTTTATTTGCATAATCTTTCATTTTTTCTTTCGGCTATGAGTAAAATAACATGGGCATCTATCTTTTAGTTCCCTAGCCATGTGTTTGTTATGAAATTTGGATACGTTTCAAATGTTACCTATGGCGATCATCTGGGAGGATGTAAGCAAATAAACGTGTAATCCCCTTCCTAATCTCGAGGTCAGAAGGGATAAACAATGATTGTCACATCTTGAAGTCAAAGAGGATAAACTGCTAATGATTCTATTTGGATATAGGACACCTTATTTTCATCGGTTGCTAAAAGGAAATCATTTCTCAGAGTAGCATGAAAAAAGCTGATCATTTCCTGACATATTTCACCTACAATCATATGAAACTAACAAAAATTCCTTCTCCTCTCTACCTGCTTAGGTAAAACTCTCCTCTGTTCATATAGGAAGAACAAGAGAAAGAAGAGACAATAAGGATATACAATCAAAAATCCAAATTGAACAATTCTTATGACCATGCAATAGGTCAATCATCTCGCAATCGAGTTACTTAACGTCCTGGTAGTTGGATTATTGGTCCTTGTGATGAGGTTTTGCTTGGGGTCTAAGAGTATATGAAACGTGCTACAGGAGGAAAAGTATTGGTTCCTTTCATGTTTCACCTCTCTTAGCCATCCTCCAAATTATGTGATTAAAAACAAGAAAATACATTTAGACGGTTCGAATTAAAATACATGACTATTACAAAACGTTAAAATTGACATCCACTCTGGTTATTGATAGTCAGTCCTAAAGTGATATGATCACTGTTAAAATGGACCAAAATTCTCTGAGATATGTTATTGATATTCTTAGCTAGTATGGATTGAGCCACACATGGGCTATGTTGATTGTCGGCTGAATGCAAGCTTCTTTTTTTCTTTTGTTTAACCCTTTGGTCGGTCCTGTCAATTTTGGAGCCAAAAGTTTTGAATTCTGTTATCCTGAAAATGCTTTAAGATACGAAAATAAAATGAAATATTCCCATTTTACCTCTAGGAAACTGTTTGTTCTTCACTTATAGAATGTCTCTAAGTTCTATATGTCCTCATCCATTATAAATGGTATGCCAGGAAGCATTTTTTTCAACAAAGTCTGACTCCACATTCACAACACCAAGTTGTAATCCTTGTGCATTTGAAGCCTTCATCTCAGTTCTTCCTTTAGGTTTAACGATAATGTTGCCTATCAAAATGAAATATTCCCTCTAGGAAAATGTTTATTCTTCACTTATAGAATGTCCCTAAGCCCTATATGTCCTCATTCATTATGAATGGGATGTCTGGAAGCAAAGTCTGTCTCCACATTCACAACACCACGTTGTAATCCTTGTGCATTTGAAGTCTTCATCTCAGTTATTCCTTTAGGTTTAACGATAATGTTGCCTATTGTCTTAGCATTGTAACGAAATGTCGTTTTACCATGTATGTAACTAACACCCTCATTGAAAAATAGTACGGTCTGGTTATTTATTGATGACTGAGGTAGCTAACATTGTCACTGGGTAAATAGTTGGTATTGGAGTCCAGGTTGGCCCACAATGAGCAATGACATTTGTTCAACAATGACATGTCATCTCACTCATTCATTAATAATGTCACCAGACTGTACCATTTTTCAGTGGGGGTGTTAGTTTCAACACATGAACGAAGTACCTGGTAAAACAACATTTATGTCATTATACCACTAAGACGATAGGCGACAACCGACCCAAGGGTTAATATCTTAATATGGGAAAACTCCAAGCATGTTGAAAATCATCTGACGGTAAATTAACATTGGTAGATGACACTCGATTACTGCCATGTGTGTTTACTGTTTGAGTTAATAAAAATTCATTTCTTTTTTTGGTACTCTTTCATAAACCCAAATAATAATAAAAAATAATATAAAAATTTGGCAAATTATTAATCAACAAAATTTATTTTCCTTTTTCTTTTGGGTTTTTTTATCTACTTTTTTAAGGAAAATATGAAAAATATGTTTACGAAGGTGTAGTGTATGTATTGCAGTCTGTATAAGTGTGCTCAGAAACAGACCACGTTCCTTTCGCATGGTTTTCAGGGTAGCCATTTGGAATGCCCACAATTAAATGGATTTTATTATTGTGTGAATTTCCAACTTGGATTGTGTTAAAAAAGTATCGTGTGTGCAAAGATATCAATTGTTTGCACTGTCGTGTTGTACATCAACAAGAGAAACCATCCTTAACACAATCTTTTTTTAGTAAGCATTTGCTTTGATGACAATTTCTTGTGTCTTCATTCCTTTTTTATAACATGCATATATTTATTTCTGTGCTTTTTTTCTGTTTGGCGAGTTTGAAACTAAATTTGTTAACTTTTTTTGTTTATTCACTTTCTTCCAATTCGAAAGTTGTCTGCTTCCATTTCAATAGTGTTTTTTATCGGCTTATCAAACGGCCAGCCAATGAATTAAAAAAATAATCAGCAAAATCTGCCGACCCATTAACATCACCGAATAATACGAAAAGCATTTAGTGTTTCAACATTTGAACAACGCTCGGCTTAAACTGATGATCTCTGCCTGTTTCAATTCTGAATTCAGTTCCTGCACAAAAATTGGAAATAGCTGCTCCATTATAACAATAGCATGCTACTGATGAAAGAACAAGATAATAAAACAACTCTAAATCAATATTTGTTCAGAAACAAGAAAGAGAGAAAAAATAAGCTTAAAAGGTTTTAGCACATATATCTGTTTTTTTTGTTATGCCTGTCACACACACACACACACACACACACACACACACACACACACACACACACACACATATATATATATATGTATATATACATATATATACATATTTTGTTATGTTATGCATGTCATACACACACAGATATATATATATATATATGTGTGTGTGTGTGTGTGTGTGTGTGTGTTTCAGCAAAAACACGAGGATAAAAAGAAAATCTTACCTTATTGTTTTCTTTTTCGTTTTTCTCAGCTTAAGGTGATCTTTCTGCACAATCTTCCTTATTCTTTGTTAGAATAACTAGTATAAAATGGCACACTTCATTTTGTATAAATATAGCACACATTTTATTTTCTGTTTCTTTACTGCGTCATATGTGTGCGCCCTGCTAAAGATTAAAAAAAAGCTTACCTTTCACCACTACCAATTCTGACAACCTGACCCCATCGTTCAGTGCATTTGCTACCAGTTGCCATGCATATGGGTACCTTCAACATGCGACACAAAGGAATTAAACTCTTTTTGTTTTTACTTTCCAAGTCATGTGATGCCACATAGAGTTTACATCATTAAAAGACTCTCATAACGCTATAATAATAATATATAATATCTTTAAATATGTAACCAGTATCAATGCCTCAATTCTCACAATATATATTATGCAAAGAAAGTAACAATCTGTTTCCTACAACACTGCACAAAAGCAATATGTACTAGTAACAATACATATCAAAAATCGTTCCTGAATGCTGCTGTCATGTTATGTGGATACCAGTTTGTACATCATACATGAAGGACTTGTCAGAAAAATCTATAAAACGTCAGGATTGTAATCAAGAGTGGTTCGACACTCTAGAAAATGCTGTGCATGTAAAGCCGCTTATGGAAAAAATCATGACAAAGAGATTCCGTGTAAATGTGGAAAATTATACCAATGTAAACCATGTCATTAAATACCAGTAAAATTTAAAAAAAAAACATTGAAAAGATGTAATATGTGGAGAGATTTAAAAATCAGTTATGGCGGAATATATATGGATGGAAAAGGGACACCATCTACTTTTATGAGATGAAGTAAAAATTAAAGATGGAGAAGAACAGTGAAGACAAATATGGATTTAAAAACAGCGGATACGTATTATATGTAGTAACAAATAGGGATAACATCTAAAAACAAATAAATCCCTAAAACTGCTACTAGTATTGTCTGCTAGAACCTGTGGTGCGATGGTTAGAGTACTTGGTAGTAAAATTCAATTGTAAGTTACATATTCATGAACGTTGAAGTTTCAATCCTCGGTGAGATTTAAAATAGAATTTCAAATTATGTATGACTTTTTAATAGAACCATTTGTTTAGTGCATGAGAGTAACATGCTTTTGTGTTGTTAGACTGGAACAATTATCAAAACAACAAACTCTTCTAAATTTTACCTATACTAAAAAAACTACTTAATCCCAGAAAATCATGCAAAGAAAAGTAGTCTTATCACGTATCTGCTACATTCTAAAACGTGAACAACCTCCCAAATTTATACCATGTCATAAACCTTATACAGTGAAACACCTTTTACATGACTGCAAGTGATGGCGCCCTCTCAAACCAGCTCACCATCAACACCGCCTTCTCTCCAGACTACGCCTTTCAGTGTGCCTGTGCTGACTTCTTCCACTACAAAGTTATCAATTACTTAGTCATTGTTGACAGATACTCCAATTGACCCATAATTGAAAGAACCTCATGTGGGGCATCTGCTCTAATAGACTCTCTCCAATACAAAGAATGCCCACACTATCTTTGCCTTTGTATTTTTTGTTAACAGCTTCTCAAGGTAAATCTTATTTAAAAATGAGGAAAGTGTTGCTACAAGTTTTTAAAATATTTGTACTTATGATGCTCTGTTCCTTCCTACCCATTCCCTGCTACCAAACTTATGATCCTCTGTTCCTTCATACCACTTCCCTGCTTCCAAACTTATGATCCTCTGTTCCTTCCCTGCTACCAAACTTTAAACAAATGTTAACGATTTCATGTCTCATTGATCACTGTCTGGTCCAGAAGTGAGTGCTTATTTTATGTTTAGTTGATAAAGGAAAGTGATGTCTTACTTTAAATGTTAACTTTTTATCATTTTTATTTTAAAAATTCCTTCTTTTATATTATCTTGAAGGTGCTATCGTTGCGACTCAAACAAACTGAAACTGTGCTCTTACCAGTCGCTTAGGTGCGGAAGCACAGAAATGTAAAATGCCCTGTTCGTTTTCATACCAAGGACACTAAATTATGGAAGGACGAGCACGGTACACTTTCCACAAAAATCACACAACTTTGCCTACTTTATTAAAGACTCTCTATCCCAAGCATGTTGCAAGGTTGATACTGGAGTTGCTTGCAGTATATGGCCAGTGAAACTCCTCCACAAGAAGCTACCTATGTCGCCAATCACACTGCAAGCAGTAAATCACTCCTACATTTCTACGTACAGTCAATATTCTCGTTCTCTCGACTTGGAATCACAGAGAGACTTTACATGGTTCTTTACCATAGAGGATTTACCTACCCAATTCTAAGTGCGGACTTCTTGCACCACTTCAACCTGATAGTGTATATGACCAGACGTCAGCTGATAGATGCGAATACGGAACTTTCTGTCACTGGTGTGAAGACTAAACCCGCTCTCTATCAGCTGTCTTCTTCCTTGCAGACCTTATTACACTCCTAGCCAGAGTTGACAAAAATCTTGTGGTAAGCAAACTCATGCACACCACAAAAGACCACATCGAAACCAAAGGTGCACCTGTTGATAAACTTAATGCAGCAAAAGCAGAATTCAACCGTATACTGAAAAACATGTATGGGACAGTCAAAGTCATGTATATGTTTTGTTACATTAATCCATTATCCCAGGCATTATCAACTTATTCCTGATCACAAATTATATATTACTTATTGCGTGAAGTATGCCGAGAGTACTAAGAATTCTTTTTGCAGCTGGATTAATTTGACATTGTTCGGAGCTTAAATTCTGAATAAGAATTGATCGTGTTTAACTTTTTCCGTAGAATGCATATAAACAAATAATCATTTTCTGGTAGTATTTCAGTGTAGTGTGTTCTGTCGTTTTTGAAAGCTAGAAGATTTTAACTATATATTAGCTATAAACATGAATCACACTCCACTACAAAATTTTTACCAAGGAGTTCCTTACGGTTATCAAATAGGATGGGCGTGCAATATTTGAGGATTGCAGAATAAACTTAGCTTACTACTTATGTATACTTTGTAGTGGTGATTAATTTGTTTCGTCATTTCCAAAAGAAAAAAACACCCCAATGCTATATATTGGTACCGTATGCCCGTAACAATTTTGTTATGAATTTTGACGAAGGTTAGAGTAGGATAATATGTCAGCAAACAGAAATATGCCGTGCTACAGGTTGCGTAATTATTTAGTTCTCTAAATAACGCATGCAAAGGAAATAAGGAGCGAGACAGGCAAAATGTCTGCGTTTTTTTAATTCCTATCATTAGGACTAACAGAAAAACTGAGTAAGAAGTAATTAGTTCATCATATATTGGTCTCTCCTCCCACGAATAATTTCTCTTTAAATAAAACCTTTAAACCTAGCAAATATTCGTTGTGCTTTACTGGTGAGAGCCAGAGGTCAAGAACCACGAGAATATAACGGCAAGTCAGGGACAACATTTAAATCGACTATAAAACAAAGACCTTGATCGCTTGAAGGCGAAAATAAAAGTCCGAAAAACATGCGTTTATGAAAAGACTACGAAGTTTGGTTGAGCATTAAAATGTAACATAAAGTTAAATAAACAAAGACTATATAACGTTTGTTAAACATTAAATTGTTACATTAAGTTAAATTAACAAAGACTATATAGCATTTGTTAAACATTAAAATGTTACATTAAGTTAAATTAACAAAGACTATATAACATTTGTTAAACATTAAAATGTTACATTAAGTTAAATCAACAAAGACTATATAACTAGTGTCCTGGGCAAGAAAATCGGATTTATTCAACACTCTTGCTTTATCATATGATTTGGAAGATGAAACTGTCCCTAAAAATATTCGCAAATATATAAAATTGTTATGACAGGCGTTTAGTACGTAATGCCTTGGTCTAATTTTTCATATAAGTAGAACAACGAAAATTTTCAGTTATTAGTTTATTCTAGATAAGAACATCACAGAGTTACACATTTCTTGCATCTTTTAAATCAGAAATGAAGCTGCATCATCAGGAAAAGGCTTTCCTTTCAAAAACAATTTTATGTAATGCAAAGTGCATGGCAGAGGATTCCATAGACGTTTGCACTTCTGATCTTTAAAAACGTATGTTGTGCATCAGAATGATATCGTGCAGGGGAGATATTTGCTGATCTGGCACTGCCTCTTGATTTTGATAAGTTTAATATATTTTCTGAAAATTGAAGGGTAATAAGCTTCTGTTAATTGAAGCCTAATAAGCTCCTGTAAATTGTGGATACCGGTTTAAGGCATCTAGAGTTAATACTTCTTTGGTACAGTATGGTAATCAATGCGGTTTTGCTTTTGGAAAGTTGTCAGCAACCTATGAATCCATCAGGTAGTTTCCACAGACCATGCACTAGTCATGAGCTTTTAGGCGATTTGACAAATAGTCAAGTATGAATCTTCAGAAAAGGTTGCATCACAATAGCTGACAGTTGCCTCATCACTGGCAGATGGAGGGCAACCAAGTTTAGGTGCTTCTGTTACAGATTTCATGGCATATTGTAATTCACAATAACAATATTTACAAGAATGTGATGTGACATAATTTCTTTTAATTTCATCAATTTTCTATAGTGTGTCATTTATTTAAAATACACATCTGATCACAGTATGACACTTGGCAGGTTCCATTTAACATTTAACTAATTTCAAACAATTTTAAATCAGAAACAACAATTAGTTCAGAGTTGTAATTTGTCACATGACCCATAAAGATATAAATCATTGCCTATGTTACATTTCTACTAGATCAGACACAAATGTTGGTCAGGGTCATTACTTATTGAACGTCAATCGTATTTAAAAAATCATGCACAATAAACATATATGAAAACAATAATGATAAAAGGCTAAATCATTAAATAGATATTTAGAGATGAAAACTCGATATAAAATAGACGTTTTATTGATATATATTAAATTTAAAAATAAAAGTAAAAAAAATGTTAACACATGACCTGAGCTCTTTTAGGTGGTTTTAAAGATTTACATGAGAATAAAAACTTTGTTTTTAAAAGAAAATTATCAATCCGAGTATCATATTCTTTTCTCATATTTTCGCATGTTTTTAACAGAAGAATACCTACACACATAACAAGTGTCAAATTTACCTGAAAATGTTTTAGTTTACCATACATTTTAGTTAGTTTGAAAAGATTCTCCTGGAACTTACACATGATTTTTTTTAGAATATATAGATATGTATCCCTGTTATCGCTTCATCGATAAAGTTTGGTTTTCTAGAAATTGTGTGTAAATATTTCTTAAGATTTTTTAAACCAGTTAGTATATTTCATACACTTTTTCGCTTTTATTTCAATTTTCATCAGTCGAAGTTCTCAGAAATCAATAGGCTCCCTACCTGTGACTCATGTTTAACTCTATATGAAATACATAGATATTTGAATGTTCTATGAAAGTTCTTTTGTCTTCCATATGTTTCTATGCAAAGAACCACATACATCAAATGAATGTGGTGTGGCTATTTTTTAATCTATTTTTTTTTAGTTTAAGCTGGTGATAGTGCATCCTACCGGATGGCAGGAATTCACCCTTTTTGACATTTCCACCAAATAATCATTTTAAGATTCTCTATTTTTGAGCAACTGATTGAAACTCTCTTGCACTTGGTTCACCAGGTATATTTTTCAGGTAGTTTTTAAAATTATTTTTTCGAATTTCAGTTACTCCTATAATTATTGAAATAGTGATTTTCCAAAGATTTCAAGTTTTTCACGTCGTACATAAAACCTGGTGTTTTGTTATTTTTTACTCTCACTCTTTTTAACCTAGTATTATTGAAGACATTATCTTCAGAGATTGTGACTTTCTACTTATTTTCTCATATAATTATGTCAGGTTTAACAGCTCGTTTCAAGGCATGTAGCTTTAGGAATCGTAGAGAGTCATAGCGGATTGTGTAAAACATGTCCAACTGCTGCTCTCATGATTTGCTCCAGCATTCAATATTCAACATGTTATAGATCGTCATGTGGATATATTTACATATTCTATTTATTCCATAGTAGCCATCCTCTAGAAGAACCTGACAACTCGATGGCAAACGGTTCACCCTCACTGTTTCTGTGTATTTCAAACTTATAAAGTCCTAGATGAATGAATCCAGAAAATACTCGTAAAAATATTGCTTGGCCCATTTTTTCCAATATTCTGTAATGGAACTTCTGGAGTATTTGTAATAAATCTTTTGGATGATTTCTGTAGTAAACTTGTTTTCTAATTCTGTCATATTTGTAAAACAGTCTTGATTAAAATGGTTGGCCACTTGCGTGATAGAGGTTGTTCTGCTGGTTCTTGTTTCATGAAGCTGGAATAGTTGAGGTATCGATATTTAAAGATCATCAGATACTGTTTCTTGTATTTGTTTTCACATGACGTGACAAATCTCTCATATGTGTTAGCATAGTTGCCTTTAGTGCAAAAAAAAAGAACCACATTCTTCACAAGATGTTTTCTCTTTTTTCTCTTATTTTATTTCAGTCAAAGTTCTCAGACATCAAGGAGCTCACCACCTGAACTCTATACGAGATAGATATTCGAATGTTATATTAAACTTCCTTATCTCTCAAACACTGGATTAGTAAAGAAATTGAGAACATAATTTTCCTCTCTCCAATTTACCATTTTCATACGTTGTAGTATACTTTCATTTTGGTCTCTTGGTCTTTTCTGGATTCCAGGACAAGAATTTGTCTAGTCTGCTGGAGTATCCAGCTTTGTGCTATTACTTGAGGTAACATCACTTGGAGAAGGTTCACCATTCCTCATAAAAGCTAATGTGGGTTAGCAATAGGGAGATCTTATTTGGGCAGCGAATACTATGTGATTTTGAATATTTGGTCGGCATTTATTTCTAGGGAAAGTATTCTCAGACCAGGTTGTTTTGATTATTCTGCTGGTTCTTGTTTCATGAAGCTGGAATAGAATTGAAGACATTAACTTCTAAGGTTGTGACTTTCTACTTATTGTCTCTTATAATTATGTCAGGTTTAATAGTTCGTTTCAAGGCATGTAGCTTTAGGAATCATAGAGAGTCATAGCGGATGCTGTTCCCATGACTTGCTGCAGCATTCAATATTCAACATGTTATAGATCGTCATGTGGATATATTTACACATTCCATTTTATTCCATTGTATAGTAACCGTCCTCCCGAAGAACCTGACAACTCGATGTCAAACGGCTCACCCTCACTATTTCTGTGTAGTTCAAACTTATATTGTTCTGAGTGCATGAATCCAGAAAATACTTGTCACAATATTGTTTGGCTCATTTTTCCAATTTTCTGTAATGGAACTTCTGGGGTATTTTTAATAAATCTTTTTTTCTAATTCTGTCATATTTGTAAAACAGTCTTGATTAAAATGGTTGGCCACTTGCATGATAGAGGTTGTTCTGCTGGTTCTTGTTTCATGAAGCTGGAATAGAATCTTGAGGTATCGACATTTAGAAGATCATCAGATACTGTTTCTTGTATGTGTCTTAGTGTGACATGACAGATCTCTCATATGTGTTAGCATATGACATGACAAAGTTGCCTTTAGTGCAGAAGAAGAACCACATTCTTCACAAGATGTTTGTCTCATTTTTGTTTTATTTTACTTCAGTCAAAGTTCTCAGAAGTGAAGTGGCCCACAACCTGGGGCTACCACTTGAACTCTATATGAGATACATAGATATTCGAATGTTCCATTAATCTTTTTTATCTTTCAAACACTGAAAAGAAATTGAGAACATAATTTTCCTCTCCCTAATTAACCATTTTCATACGTTGTAGTATATCTTTCATTTTGGTCTCTTGATTCCAGGATAAGAATTTGTCTAGTCTGGTGTAGAATACAGCTTTGTGCTATTACTTGAGGTAACATCACTTGGAGAAAATGCAAACCCCTGTACAGACACTCGAGGATAGTGTCTAAGTAGGCATTCAAGTTGTTGTCATATGCCTCAACAAATGTGACTTCTGTGGCTTGTTTCTCTCTCTATTTTGCCATAATTTTACCACTTTGTTTTTGCTGTGCATGGGGCATTCTACCGGATGCAAAACATTCTTCCATTGGTTTAGTTACTCCAACAGTGAGATCTTTTTAAGATTCTAATCGTCCCTTGACCTGTTTGTATTTCTCTTGCTTGCTCTTGGTTCCACATTTTTCATTAGCCCAGTTTCTATAATAATATGCATTTGTAAGATTCCAGTTTCATTTTTATGTCATACAAAAGTCCTTGAAATATTGTCATTTTCTTCTCATGTGTTTTCATATGATGAAACAAATTTGACTTCCATGAAAAAGTAGGATCACATACTTAACAAAAATGTTGTTTTTCTCTTTGTTATTTTCTTCCTTTGAAATGTTGGATATGAGGCATTTCCATGCTTTCTATTGAAATCGACCAAGAGATCTATTTAGTATCCTCACTATAAATTTGACTCCACTTCAAAAAAAGAATTACATACTACATTGGAATGTGGTTTGTCTCCTGTATGTGTGGTCATATGCCTCGACAAATTTGACTTCCGTGCAAAGGAAGAACCACATACTTCACAAGAATGTGGGTTGTCTCCTGTATGTGTCGTCATATGCATCAACAAATGTGACTTCCGTGCAAAAGAAGAACCACATACTTCACAAGAATGTGGTTTGTCGCCTGTATGTGTTAGCATATGACACGACAAAGTTGCTTTTAGTGCAAAAGAAGAACCACATACTTCACAAGAATGTGGTTTCTCTCCCGTATGTGTTAGCATATGGCATGACAAAGTTGACTTCCGTGCAAAACGAGAACCACATACTTCACAATAATGTGGTTTGTCTCCTGTATGTGCTGTCATATGCTTCAACAAATGTGACTTCCGTGCAAAAGAAGAACCACAAACCTCACAAGAATGTGGTTTGTCTCCCGTATGTGTTAACATATGACGTGTCAAAGTTGACTTAAGTTCAAAAGGAGAACCACATATTTCACAAGAATGTGGTTTCTGTCCCGTATGTGTTAGCATATGACATGACAAAGTTGACTTCCGTGCAAAAGAAGAACCACATAGTTCACAAGAATGTGGTTTCTCTCCCATATGTGTTAGCATATGACGCGACAAAGTTGACTTCTGGGCAAAAGAAGAACCACATACTTCACAAGAATGTGGTTTGTCTCCTATATGTGTTAGCATATGACGCGACAAAGTTAACTTAAGTGCAAAAGAAGAACCACATATTTCACAAGAATGTGGTTTCTCTCCCGTATGTGTTAGAATATGATACGACAAATTTGCCTTGAGTGCAAAAGCTGAACCACATACTTCACAAGAATGTGGTTTGTCTCCTGTATGTGTAATCATATGCCTCACCAAATATGACTTCCATACAAAGGAAGAACCACATATTTCACAAGAATGTGGTTTGTCTCCCGTATGTGTTAGCAAACTTGACTTCTCTGCAAAAGTAGAACCACATACTTCACCAGAAAATGCTTTATCAGCCATATTGATTGCATCTGATTCCACAAAATGTATATACAATGTAGTAACTTTAGAAAATTTATATGAAAAATGTAAAATTATTTTAAACCTTTTTTAAATCACCAATAAAGAAAGGTCCTTCTTATCCATTAATTAATTTCTGTTCATTGCTGTAAATTCTGAAAATATAAAATAAATTTTAAAAATAAAAAATATTATATTTTGATGTGGTTAACTTAAATTTCTCATGTTTATTTTTATTAAAAATACCAAAAACATCTCTTATTAATGAAATTTAAAAAATGATTAGGGATTTATGCAATACTGGTTAGTTAATAAAATTAATGTGTTTTTGTTTCCAAATATTAAACTATAAATCTAACCATAGCACTACGGGCCTAGTAGACAATCTAGTATAAAATTTATGAACATTTTTTCTGGATGTTATCTATCGATCTATATATATCTCTCTCTCTCTATATATATATATATTGGAAACACAAAAAAGATTGTGCAGGCCAATTCAAACATGGAATATCATGTCCTTGAAGTAACCTCTTATCCTACATAAGGATGAGATTATCCTTAAAATTTCAGCCAAAGTAGGTTACAAAGTGCTCAATCAACACATTAATGTACTTGGCCGAATTAATTCGAGTTTGCAAGCGAACTGTAGGCATTAATAATACTCCACATTAATACTGAACCTCAACCACCTTATAGTATTGAAACTGTGCACCTAGGATTACTTTATCCTCCCTTAGACTGATGTAATGCCTGGAATCAGTGCCTTGCCTGATATTAGATTTTCCTTCATTGCTAAAAATCACTTTCGACCAATATGAAAAGTCATGTGTTTTTATTTCCAAATATTTAACTAAAAATCTAACCATAGCACTACTGGGCTAGTACACAATCTAGTACGAAATTTATGAACATTTTTTGCTGGATGTTATATATATATATATATATATATATATATATATATATATATATATATATATATATATTATTAATGCCTATTATATATATAACTATATATTATTAATGCCTATTATATATATAACTATATATTATTAATGCCTATTAATTATATATATAATGCCTATATATATATATATATATATATATATATTTTATTAATGCCTATTATATATATAACTATATATTATTAATGCCTATTATATATATAACTATATATTATTAATGCCTATTAATTATATATATAATGCCTATATATATATATAACTATATATTATTAATGCCTATTAATTATATATTATTAATGCCTAATTAAATCGACCAAGTACATTAATATGTTGATTGAGCACTTTGTAACCTAATTTGAAATTTTAAGGATAATCTCATCCTTATTAAGGATAAGAGGTTACTTGAAGGACATGATATTCCATGTTTGAATTGGCCTGCACAATCTCCGGACCTCAATCCCATCAAAAACATGACATTACATCAAGTTACACAATATTAAAATTTTAAATCAGGAAAAATTCTGAACAAAAATAGAAGAGAATTGCAATTTTTTCTCACCAGAGTCTCTGCTGAAGACTAATGCAAGGAATGCTGAAAAGATTGCAGGCTATCAAATTGCAGAAGGGCTATACTACTAAATATTCATTGTGTTTGTGTTGTATTTGTGTTACACTAATGTTCTAACTTCCTGATAAAATACAATTTTTCATAATGCAGAGATTCTTTATGCTTGCTCAATTTAATGTTAATTTTAAAATTCATGTGATAGTTTCAATTTAGCTTCAATTTGCAGCTTTTGATAAAATGATCAGTACGGACTTTTTTGTGTTTCCAATATATATATATATATATATATATATATATATATATATATATATATATATATATATATATATATATATATATATAGTGAAAAGTTGGAACAATGAACAGTCATGGGATGTATACATTAACGAAATGTTGGTGGCTGTCAGATTCAATGTGAGTGAAATAACGAAATTCTCACCATGCTCTCCAATAGATATATGATCTTGCCATTACATAATATATTAATGCCTTGTAGAGTATACTAGGGTGATGAGCAACACGAGATCACTCTACAAGAGATGCATCGATATTTTACATTGGTAAGGGACAACATTTTGCAAGGAAAAACTGATATAGAATTCGAATGAGAAAACAAGGTTCATAGATTTTAAGATTGGAGAAAAACATTAAAGATCCGTCAATCAAGGAATGGGAAAGCTGATATTCCAATATGGAGGAGTCACCATCAATACGAAAGGCTGGATGAGGAATCTAACGTGGAGAGGAGAGTCATGGCTCATAGCATAATGACTAAACTTGTAAATAGGGAAGGAAGAGAAATAATTTTTGTTATTTTTTCATGATTTGAGAGGAAACTTGGAGGGGAGCAGAAACCAGTTTGATGATTTTGCACATGTCTGAAAATGATCAGCTTCTCCTCATGCTAATCTGAGAAATGATGCCCTTTTTAGTACGTTTTTTTTTCAAAAATGGAAACCGTCTGCATTGCATAAGTGACCGACAACGATTTTAGGCTTTCTTTCTTGCCTTTCTTTTCTGTGACATGACCAATCCTTTGAAGCACACACACACATGCTAGCCAAGTAAGTTACGATTTTCCATACACAAATTCAGAATATCTACTAATAAAAGCCCCATTTATAATAACTTCCTTTTTAAACTATCAAGTTAATGTCCCCAAAATACAAAATAATTTAATTTTATGTCATCTTAACATTTTAAAACAGAATTAAAATTAAAGGGTCATATTACAATCAACTAAGTAATTGTGGAATCTCTATTATTGAGAGGAAAAACAAAATAAGTTTTCGACATGTAAAAAAATACATGTAAAGAAAAAAGCATATTTTGATTTGTTCGTAGCATTTGGATTAGTTGGATTATTGTTCTCATCTTAAGTGCTATTTTTACAATGTTTGCACAATAAAGATGAGAACTTAATAATCTAAATAATACAAAGAATCATAATATTGTAATTTGTTTAAGAACCATGTTTACTTTTAAAATTTAGTCAACGCTATTTGAAAGGTATGTTTAAGGTTTTTTTGAGAAAACTTAAAAATACAACATAAGTTTCTTCAATTATCAGCATTCTTTAAACAAATGAACAGAAAATTTGATAACTACATTTCCAAATTAATTAACAGGTAAACTCTTTGGTATACTTACATGTGTACACAGTTTCTAATACACTGATCCCTCAGATTGAAAGCACTAGTCGAGAATACAAACATTTAATTAAAGAAAGGAGAAAACGACTAAATATCAAATAGACTAAAAAAATGGCTAAATTCGCTAAATTGACTGAAAAAGTCGATGTTTCCAAAATGGGGGATCGATTTACTAGAACTTGGTATTAGAAACAGAGAACAACTTAAAAATTGTAAACATTGAATTTTCTTTTTGGAAAATCTGTTAGATTAGTGACAAGTACATAGGAGCATACAAATTCAATGCATGCGTTGAACATTTTTTTTACTTTAAACCAGTGAAACTCATTTAAAATTCTTTTTTTTTTCATGGTAAACTATAAAGTTGTTCTGGTCAATGTCTAGAATCCCCCCTCCCCCCAAAAAAGCTTGTACGATTACCACTGTTATAAGTTGTCAGTGGTGTTGAAAATTAATATATGCTTTAACAGTGGTGCAAAGAAATTGTTTTTATTATATGAAAAATGTACTTTTTAAAAAGTGGGTATCACTGTTTATTATAAATTAGTTTTTTTTTCAAGTTTAATTAAAGTTTTATGATATCTGTTTTTATTAAATTGTAAGGTTAACGTACAGAATAGTTACAAAACACCCTCCTCTCCCCATGTTAAGAATGACTTTCTAAAAATATTTCAGCATGGATAAATTAGTGCACTAGTCCCGCTCATTTTACATTAAATTTATATAAAAAAAACTGATCCCCACTTTTGGAAAAAGTAATTTCGTCATATCATGAAATATAATTCTCTGCGCAACTTTTGAAGTATATATCAGGTTTCAGCACCCCCCCCCCCAAAAAAAACTATAAAAGTTTCATTGTAAAGATTTTGATGTAGTTTTTTTTTTAATTACGTCAGATTCTAGGCATTGATCGTTGTTTTTTTATGTTAAAGTATTGAAAATAAAATAATAGATTAATGATAAAAATCCATTGAAAAATTTTTTAAAAGATGAAAACAGAAACCATTAAACAATGAAAAACATATATACATATATATATATATATTGTAAACTATAAAGAACATTAGTTTAAAGTATTTAGAATTTATAAAATTATTTTTTTCTTTCGTACGGAACAAAAACTTGAAGTTGCAATTAAAAATTGATATAAATTTTTAATTACTATGTTTCTTTTTAAATAGCGTATTTTTTCTAATTAATATCTACTATTATATGTTGAATTGCCAAGAAAAAGAAACGTCTTAAAAATTAATTTAAAAAAAATTAAAACAATTAAAATTCCATTATTTCAAAATGTTCGGTTACAACACAGATTTTTAATTAACGGTGTTTAATTTTTTTTTAATATAAAATTATAATATAAACATGCCTCTTGCCAACTATTTTATGGCAAGATTAAAACCGATTGAAAAATATTATTGCACAAAAATAATCATTTTTTAGACCAATCTAGTTTGTCTCATTTTACCAAATAAAGAATAACAAAATTAACCAAATGAACAGTCGTACATATTTCGTAAAACTGTATTTCATATTTAATATAAAACTGTTTATAATATTATTAACCATTAAACTGTGTAAATCTTAAAATCTAACAAAATTACAAAAAAGATTAATTATTAATTGTAGTTTGAAGAAGATAAACTAAGGTTTTAAAAATCATTAAGTCGCTTCTACTGTTCCATATTTCGTATAGTTAAGACAAGTTTGACTTTACGGGATTATGTGCTCCATTCTTCCCAATCGTTTGAAAGTGACTAACGATTATTACGATGGAAAGTAAGTAATAATTTAACAAAACGTTTTAAGGCATTCTAGACATTGACCGTTGTTTTCTTTTGTTTTTGTTTTTTTGTTTTTTTAAATGTTTAAGTCAATATTGATAACAAAAAACAATCAACACCGAAAAATTTTCCACGATAAATCAACATTTCAGGATTATTTGCTTAGTAAATGTAGTTATCTCCCTTACATTTTTAACGTATTCTGCAAATGTGAAAAAGTCGATACTAAATTCATGTAGTAATACTTACGTTTTTGTTTTATAATCTGCTTTCGATTAACTTTATCTGCTTTTATAAAGGAAACGATTTTTCAAATGTGATTGACTTTACAAGTTCTACTTAACATTCAAGATGACGAACGGAAGAGCAAGTTCGCAGAAAATAAAATTGAAGAGGAAAAAAAAGGAATCATTTCGAAATAGAGCCGATCTATTTGGTGAATATCACGGATAAAATTAGTTTTATTTTATTTAACATTTTAATATTTACATGAGAGAGAACATATTACAAGTTTCATCTTTATTAATTTTCTAATTCGTTGCACGTGCAATTTAATGGCGGAAACTGATAGTTTTTAAAGCCGCCTTTTCGTATTTTAATTAATTAATTAATTAATTAAATTATTTATTTATTTATTTATTTTAGATTCCTGGTTATTTTTTTTATTGTGTTTGAAAGATTAAAGCCTAAAGTTAATCTGGAGCTTGTGCAGTTTACCAAACACATTAAAAATGAAGATATTGAAAAAGAACTACGTGCCTAAATTTAAAAAAAGTTATTCTGAAAAATATTTTTACGGCGTCGTCAGAAACTTGAAAGATAAATATTAGTTTTCTGGGACTATTTCAAAGAAAATTAGTAAATTAAAATCTTAAGATATTGAATAAAAAATACACCTGGTTTGTGCAAAAAAAATTAAATAGCCCTCCACCCTCAGCTACATTTTAGTATAGGCAAGTTGTTTTTTAAACGAAATTAAATTTATTAAAATCGTTTTCCCCCAGAAAGATATTTGAATTTTATCATATAGAAAGCAGAATAATGTAAAAAAATTTTCTACTGTTTTTAATAGAATTTTAAATTTTAAATTTTCCCAAAAGTACAAACACCCGACATTTTAGTCTAGAGCCGGTGCCCGGAAAACTCGTCTCCGGAAAACCCGTACCCGGAAAACTCGTGCCCGGAAAAATACCCCCTTTTTGCTAGGGAGGAAAACTGGCCCCTTATTGAATAAATATCGATTGAAAACACATTCTATTACCGTTCTTGAAGGCGGCACCCCCGTAATATACGAAAAACGAAACCATATATTTATTTTTAAATTTTTTTTAGTTTTAACGCATTTTGTGAGAATTTAGAAGAATTTATTCAGTTTAAATAATTCTTGTGTTATTACGAAACAACAAAAAAGAAAAAAACAGTATTATGTAATTTTGGTACCGCGCTTAAATAATAACGTTATTATTTCGAAAGCCATTCTTAACATAGGGAGGGGTAATCATTTAAAAGTCATTACGGGGCATTTGTGCAGTATGCAGACGGTGGCTATTGTAAGAGAGCGATAACTCCAATTTCTTTTTGGTCAAATAACGCGGCAAATAAGTAACAAACAAGATTTTTTTTTCGAACAGAAAAATATTTGAAACCCAAATATTTATTGTATCAAAATGTATCAATATATAATTATAAAAACATTTAATGTATAAAAATGTATCAATATATAATTATAAAAACATTTATTGTTTCAAAATGTATCAATATATAATTATAAAAACATTTATTGTATCAAAATGTATCAATATATAATTATAAAAACATTTATTGTATCAAAATATATCAATATATAATTATAAAAACATTTATTGTATCAAAATGTATCAATATATAATTATAAAAACATTTATTGTATCAAAATGTATCAATATATAATTATAAAAACATTTATTGTATCAAAATGTATCAATATATAATTATAAAAACATTTATTGTATCAAAATGTATCAATATATAATTATAAAAACATTTATTGTATCAAAATGTATCAATATATAATTATAAAAACATTTATTGTATCAAAATGTATCAATATATAATTATAAAAACATTCATTGTATCAAAATGTATCAATATATAATTATAAAAACATTTATTGTATCAAAATGTATCAATATATAATTATAAAAACATTTATTGTATCAAAATGTATCAATATATAATTATAAAAACATTTATTGTATCAAAATGTATCAATATATAATTATAAAAACATTTATTGTATCAAAATGTATCAATATATAATTATAAAAACATTTATTGTATCAAAATGTATCAATATATAATTATAAAAACATTTATTGTATCAAAATGTATCAATATATAATTATAAAAACATTTATTGTATCAAAATGTATCAATATATAATCATAAAAACATTTATTGTATCAAAATGTATCAATATATAATTATAAAAACATTTATTGTATCAAAATGTATCAATATATAATTATAAAAACATTTATTGTATCAAAATGTATCAATATATAATTATAAAAACATTTATTGTATCAAAATGTATCATTATATAATTATAAAAACATTTATTGTATCAAAATGTATCAATATAAAATTATAAAAACATTTATTGTATCAAAATGTATCAATATATAATTATAAAAACATTTATTGTATCAAAATGTATCAATATATAATTATAAAAACATTTATTGTATCAAAATGTATCAATATATAATTATAAAAACATTTATTGTATCAAAATGTATCAATATATAATTATAAAAACATTTATTGTATCAAAATGTATCAATATATAATTATAAAAACATTTATTGTATCAAAATATATCAATATATAATTATAAAAACATTTATTGCATCAAAATGTATCAATATATAATTATAAAAACATTTATTGTATCAAAATGTATCAATATATAATTATAAAAATATTTATTGTATGTTTTTGAGTGATTATCGAGACTCCGAAGATGTGATTATCTCATGTCGGACATTTTTTGTGCAAAATGTAACACTCTACATTACTTGTTTTTTTTTACTAAATATACTCTTTAAAATAAATTGAACCACCAAAAACTTTCAAAGCTAGGTAGAAAACGAAAACTTGGAAAAATCAATTTAATTTTTTTTTTAAACAACAGTAAACAAGTAAAAATATATTTTTTTAATATTATGCGATGTGTATTCTATTTTAAAGACAATATCTCCTTCAAGAACGATCATAAAATGTGTTTTCAATCGATATTTATTCAATAAGGGACCAGTTTTCCTACCTGGTAAAAGGGGACGAGTTTTCCGGGTACGAGTTTTCCAGAGACGAGTTTTCCTAAATTCGATTGATAAACATAGTTTGAAAGCCGCCTTATCGTATTTTGTTTTTATTTTATAGAAACAGATCGTATTTTTATAGATTTCTGATTATTTTTTTTATCGTGTTTGAAAGATTAGATTTTAAAAATTACACGTGAAAAAAAAAGTTATAATGAAAAATGTTTTTACAGCGGCTTCAGAAACTGACAAATTCAGCTAAATTTAGAAGTTAAATAAATTTCCAAGATAATTAATAAAGTAAAGTGTTAAAATATTGATACAAAATAAAAAGCTTAATTACCCCCACCACCACCACCACCAAAGCGAGATTTGAGTACAAGATCAAAACAAGAGACAACAAGTCGCGAATAAATTCTACAGAAGCCAAAAATGGCAAAAAGTTCATTTTATTTTATTACTAGCGGGGTGGGGGGGGGCCTAAGGGCCAGGTTTTGCCCATTCAAAAAATACGATTAAATATAACGTTTTAATTTGTTCAGATTTCCTGTATTACAGTGTCGTGATGTCAGAAGTAATAAAAAATATATTAGGGTGTCATCAGCTAGAATTGAAACCAAAAACTGTAGTATTCAAAGCTGGTGACGTTGCCACTGTACAAACGTGACAGGCATATTAACTGATTAAAAATAAACTAAGATGAATGTACAAAATGTATAATGATTTCTTTTTTTATTCTGACCCTATAGAACTCACAGAAGTGGTGACAGGAACTGACCAAAGAGTTACTAACTTGTAAGAGTGTGACTCTGTGTTTACCTATTCACAATCGAGGTCTATCAATTTTTAGGGCCGAGGTTGCAGGTGCAGGAATCTCTTGAAGTCGAAAGTAGTAGAGTATCTTCAGGACCGTTAAAGGTAAATTTAACGAGATTGTCGATTAATAGAAGGTTTTCACCAAGGCAGTAGGCACACCCTTACATACATACAATAAAAATATAGAAATAACTCCAGAAAATAACGACACTTGACAAGAACTCAAAATCACTGTATTAAGATGAAATAACAACATTTATTTAAGTGTTAGGAATATTAATTCAAATATTCAAACGTGAAAGTTTTCTTGCAACGAGTCTTTATTATGGAGGCTTAGTTAAATGAGGATCTCATGAGAATAGCGTGAAATTTAAAATTACTGATTTTTATGAACAGAGTGTCACACGTGACTTGAAATGAATGTGAATATTTTCTGAGAGAAAAATAGTTATTAAACAATGTAAGGAAAACTTTTGTGATAATTTTTATCATTAAATCCACATTAAATATTTTTATAATTATATTTTTGGTAAAACTATTGAATGAATACTGCTTATTGTAATGTTCGTGAAATAATAAATATATTTTTATAATTATATTTTTTGTGAAACTATTGAATGAATACTGCTTATTGTAATGTTCGTGAAATAATAAATATATTTTTAAGGTATTTCTTACATTAAGTTTATCTCGACAATTCACTTTAAAATCACGACTTATTAAGGGTTTCGTCTATGCTGAATAAGAAAATCTCATTAAAATTTGCAGAGACAAGTAATTTTCGAGATATAAAGACCTGTATTATGCACTATAATTCGCTGGCCTCCATGTTGTATGCACGCGCGATAAACAAATCTACTTCTATGCGACCGACAGTGCCACCTAGCGGAAACAAATCCAGATTTTTTTTCACAACAGAGAAATTAGAAATGTGTATGTGTATAAAGCAAAACAATTACGAATTTACTTCCTTGAGTAATTTCATGTTAAGAACGGCTTTCGGAATAGACACCCTCAACCGCCCCATGTTAAGAATGGCTTTCAGAGTAGACCCTCCCAACATCCCCATATTAATTCTGGGAATTCTGGAAAGAACGGCTTTCATAATAATACCCCGTTTAACTGATCTTTGCCCCCAATTTAACTGATATTCGTTGTTAGCATACCCACCAGCAAATACTATATTATAATAGAGGTGTGGCAGTTTTGGTCGCAGAAAAGTAGATTTGTTTATCGTGTACATGTAAACACAGCGACCAGTGAATTGCAGTGTATACTTAGGTGTATCAGAATTTTTGTAGGAATTTTTGACACCCCTAACACGAAACTGCGAATAAAATATAAAAATCTCGTAATTTCTCTGTTAAAAGGGGGTTGTTTATTTTCTTTATGGATTATACTTCCAAAATAAACGATTAAAATTGTTTTAAAAGTAATAGAAATATTTTTATTTTTTTTAAACAGTAATTAATTTTCCGAAGTCAATATTTTTCAATTTTTAAACTTTAAAAATCTATCAAATATTTTCTATTGGTTCTATTTTTACGATATTTTCAGGGTCAATGTGAAATTTTATGTTCTTTCCAATAAACCGAATATAATATTTTAGACAAACGTTTTTTTTAATTCACGCCCCCCCCCATTTTCAAGCGTCTATTAAAAAGTAAATAATTAATTTACTCACCGAAAAGTAAATAATGAATTTACTCACAAATTGAAGAGTAAATATCAATAAATAATATATTCAAATTTAAAACAAAAAAGGTAGTGTTTTTTTTAGAATTTTACCTGTAAAGTTTGAAGTTTAAAACCTTTTTTTTTAAAACACGTTATTTGTTTTTCTTTTTTTTAATGGAACCTTGGTCATTGCTCCTTTAATTGAAAAAAAAGTAGGGCTTGAATTACATTTTTCGATGAGCTTGGAAAGACGGGGTCGAATAATTCACGCCTCCCATTTTTAAATGTCTATTTCAACTCTTTGCTCTGGGATTTGAGGGCAACGGGTCTTCTTATACCTAATATAGATCTAAAAATATCTATTTGGATCGATGCAAAATTGATAGAGCAAAAACTAAAATAAAAAGAAATTCTATGAAAAACAAAATGAAAATGTGGAGAATCTTCTTTGTATTGGAGTAAGTGGAAGGACAGAAAAAGATACACTAATTTACAAGAAATCAGTGGAGGAAAATTGAAATAATACTCTGAAAAAGCTAGGGGACTTGAATGCCACTTGACAGTCACAAAAGAGACTGAATAGCTGACACGCAGGATTTTTCTTGATATTGGTGCGAATGGTAATGTTCTTGAGGAGTAATTTGCTGATGTTTTACACAAGTTTAAAAGTGTGAGCACTATTAAGATAATGTGCTTGTTGACAACAGAAATGCGAATACTGGCTGTTAAGGTGGACTTGTTACACTTTTAGAAAAAGAAATAGAAAGAAATCTTCACACGATTAGTTGCTACGTACATCAAAACGAAAAAGGGTCAATAATGTACAAATGATTCCCATAATGTACATATACAGTTGGCATTTCTATAGATAAGGTAAACGCATGAATACAAACTTTGCATTTCCAGAGATAAAGTGAACCCTAGATTTGTATTGTGGAAAATTGGGTCGTTAAACCAGGCAAGATGGTTAACATTAGTCATCATGCTCATGTATCTATGTACTCCTGGTACATACCCACAGAATCTTACAACAAACTATATAATTTGATAAATTGTATTGTTAATATTTATGCTATTTGCTAGTTTGATATTAAAAAGTAACATGTTCCACTATCAACAAATTTATATTCATGAAATGATTGACAGAATTAGAAAACAACCTATTGAGATTCGGATTAAATTACATTAAACAAATATCCAATATAATGTCTTTGCATTACTTTGTTAAAATGTTTTATTTTCAATGGTGAAATGTGATGATCCTGAATTGAGAGAAAAAAGTATAAAAATAATTTTAATCAATAGGTAAGTTAATATTTATTCATAAAAAACTTGTTGAATTACTTGTGCCAATTTACCGAAATATTTTAATGATTCTATCTAATTTAAAATATTAAAGCAGTACAGATTATATTTAAAACTTCAATTCAAATTATTTTTTATATTCTTTCAGAAGAGGAAATCAAGCAAAAAAAAAAGACTGAAAAATTACAGTGATCAACTTTAAAACTTTACACTGGACAAATTTAAGTGGTTTATCAGTAAATTAAGTTTCTGAGCCGCCATTAACAGTAGACATTTCTGACAAACAATTTAAAAAATCATTATGCACTGGTGAAAAGCTTGAATCTTCGATTTTTGTTCACATTTTCAAGGTGGGGAACAAGTAATCAAGTTGGTAACAGAAACTTCTCAATCAGTGTATGGCTTTTAAGCAACGCACTAAGGCATACTAGCAAAAGTTCTGTGACGACAATTAAGACCAACATTTGCTATTTTATATGCTTGCTTCCGTATTAGCATTGGACGGAGGTATTTCGGTGCTGTATAACAATGTGGCTGACTTGGAATGGGTTGTCAATAAAGCAGATGATCCTCTGATAATGCGAAAGGGTAAAACCATGGAACAACAAACACTGATAGATAATGACGTAAAGCTCAGTTGTTGTAAAGATGTCGCGAATATGGAATGCAAGTGAATGCAAAACAAAAACTAATATTCGACTAACATCTCCATCATTACTACATTATATGCAAATGAGGGTTTACGTCATGATCATGAAAAAGTAAAGACTATAAGAAATATGCCCTGACCGACATGCATAAAACGAGTGCAAAGGTTGGAAGCATTTGTGAATTATCTGCAAAGTTTTTATTTCACATTTCTGATGTTTGGCCTCCAATTCTCAATTTAACAAAAAAGGTTTTGCCACTTTTTTTTTTCACTTTTCTAATAATTTTACCAAACTTTCTTTACTTTTCTTTTACTTTTACTTTTTTTAGTTCAAGTTTTTGCCAATTAATTCATTTTTGCACCTTTCTTATAAATTTTCTCATACTATTCATATATATATATATATATATATATATATATATATATATATAGACGTGATTGTAAAGATTGGAAGCATTTGTGAATTATCTGCAAAGTTTTATTTCACATTTCTGATGTTTGGCCTCCAATTCTCAATTTAACAAAGTTTTGCCACTTTTTTCACTTTTCTAATGAGTTTTACCAAACTTACTTTTTATCTTTTACATTTTTTAGGTCAAGTTTTTACCAATTAATTCATTTCTAATACGATTCAATCTTCGACCTCCCCATCTTTCACTAATAACATTCAGTACCCGACCCCCATATATTCTAACCCCCCTCATATATATATATATATATATATATATATATATATATACATATATATATATAACAAATAACATCTCTCTCTATATATATAACAAATAACATATATATATATATATATATATATATATATATATATATATATAGATGTTATTTATTTTTGTGATACGTTTTGAATGAATTCAATTATTTACGAAAGTGCATTTTTACCGAAATGCGAGTTTGGAATAATTTTCCCTTTAACCAACTTGGTACCCCCACATGGGAAGCGGTAGGTGTATCAGAATTTTTGTAGGAATTTTTGACACCCCAACACGAAACTGCGAATAAAATATAAAAAAAACTTGTAATTTCTCTTTTAAAAGTGGGTTGTTTATTTTCTTTATGGATGATACTTCCAAAATAAACTATTATAGTTGTATAAAAAGTAATAGAAATATTATTTATTTATTTTTTGAAAAATAGTAATGAAATTAATTCAATTTTACGAGTTCAGTATTTTTTTAATTTTTAAACTTTAAAAATCTATCAAAATTTTTTATTGATTGTATTTTTTTACAATATTTTCAGGGTCAATGAGAAATTTTATGCTCTTTCCAATAAACCGAATATATTTTAGACAAACGTTTTTTTTAAATTCACGCTCCCCATTTTAAAAAGTAAATAATTAATTTACTCACAAAAGTTTTATATATCACAAATTGAAGAGTAAATATCATTAAATAATATATTCAAATTTAAAACAAACAAAAAAGTGTTTTTTTAGAAATTTACCTGTAAAGTCCGAAGTTTAAAACGTTTTTTTTTAAAAGGTTGCTTGTCTTTTTGTTTTTTTTTTGTTTTAAATGAACCCTTGGTCCTTGCTCCTTTAATTGAAAAAATTAGGGGTTGAATTACATTTTTCGAGTAGTTATAAGCTTCAACAGACAATATTTTGCACGCAGTTTCTGACACACCTAGGGGAGTATATTTTAAAAATATAATATAATATATATATATATATATATATATATATATATGTGTGTGTGTGTGTGTATGTGTATGTACAATTTAATAAAGACAGATGTACCACTTTGCACCTTTCTAGTAATTTTTCTCATAATATTCTGATATATATATATATATATATATATATATATATATATATATAGACGTTGTTATATATGTGCGCATATACATTTGAATATATCTGTTATGTATATATGTACGTGTATATATATTTTAGTACATTATTATGTTTGTGGCTCTATACGTTTGTACATATATATATATATATATATATATATATATGTGCTTATATTTTTTCATATGTATATATATATATATATATATATATATATATATCTTCTCCAGTTATTGTGTGCGTATTATAATATGCTAATTTTTAACACAAGTTAATCTAGTATATTTGACCCTACAATTGAATAACTTAATCTAAAGAAGTAATTTAAGTATTTACCTTCCAATGCACTATCCTTGACCCTCAATTTATTTTTTTATAATAAAATTTACCTGGATTATTATGCTTTTAATTCTTACCCATGTAGTCCCCAAACTTATATATTCCTCTTCTATCTTTTTGACTAAAATGATTGATTTATTTCATTATTTATTGCTTTATTTAATTACTTATTCATCTGTCGATTTTTATTTATTTATTGTTTATTTATTTTATTTATTTATTGATTGATTTATTTGATTATTTTAAGCATTTACTTAATATTTATATATTTTTATACATGTTTTCATTTATATCTCATTATAATTCTATTTTTTTAGTCTTAAATTAATTTTTGTACACCTGCCTTTAATTAGAAATAGGACGTATCTTAATCTCCCTTGATAAGCCGTATCTTAAAAACTGCTCTTAATTTTATC
This sequence comes from Euprymna scolopes, assembly GCF_053919585.1. Classification (NCBI taxonomy): domain Eukaryota; kingdom Metazoa; phylum Mollusca; class Cephalopoda; order Sepiida; family Sepiolidae; genus Euprymna; species Euprymna scolopes. The sequence goes on from NC_136527.1 coordinate 39,283,635, forward strand.
CCAATGCTGCTACCCCCACACACCTTCCCTCTGACATGCATTAAATTATCACACATTCCCTCTTTTCTGTCCCTCTCACCCTCTCTCTCCTTCTCTATCTTTATCTCTGTCTTTGAGGCTGGGAATATATTTTATTTTGTTTACTTTCTATATTTTATACTCATATCTTGATAAACATCCTAATCACATCAAACCCCGCCCATCTATTCAACCGCTTGCATCTTTCTTTTTCTTTCTCCTTTGATAATTTTTCTCTTTCTCTTCTTCTGTCTCCGGCTTTGTAATTCAACCCTTTTCCACCTTTGTTATCTCTTTTTTAATGTATTAACAGTTGGCCGTTTATGTTTTGATTTGAATCTGTATTTTGTACCTTTTATATTCAATCTGTCAAGTCTGATTAAACTATAAGATCGTTAATTCCACGTTATTATATTATCTTCTTCTTTTTTTCTCTCCCGCCAACCCTTACTCATTATATATATATTCTCCTCTTTATTCCCCCTCTTTTCTATTTATTTTTTCTTTTTCCCTCCCTCGCCCTCTTCTGCAACCCTCCTCCCTCTCCTTCCTCTGTAGCGCACATCTTACTCTCTCCCACTCTCTCTTTCTTTTTATATTATTTTTTATATTATTTCTTCCCTACTCTATCACGATTACATCATTGCATCATTCTCGCGTTCACATCACTCCCTCCACTCACATTTGTTCATTATCCTGCTCTATTCACTTCATCTCTTTTTTATTTAAATTATTTATTAGAAAGTCTTATTTTCAAAAAAGTTTCAATTAAAATGGAGCACATAAGAAAACGCGCTTGTAAATAAAAACATTTTTAATTATGTACAAAACATATATATATATATATATATAAGACAATCAGATTTTTATGTTTCTTATTTTATACTTTATATATATATATATATATATATATATACTTTATATATATATATAAGACAATCAGAAAGATGCGTTCACATAAATACAAACCAATCCCACAAACTACAACTTCTACACAACTTATTATCTACACCGACGTTGTATATCGCTAATCAGTTTATAATTGTTGATTTTTTATCGATATCCTGAAGCTGCCACAGTAAATGATAATGCTACAGTAAATGATAAAGCCACAGTAAACGATAATGCCACAGTAAATGATAATGCCACAGTAAATGATAATGCCACAGTAAACGATAATGCCACAGTAAACGATAATGCCACAGTAAATGATAATGACACAGTCTAATTTCTAATATAAGTAGAACAATAAAAATTACCACACTTATTAGATTGTTTTTCTAGATAAGAACATCACAAAGTTACACATTTCTTGCATTGTGTAATGCATCTCTGGAGATAGTTTTTATAGAAGATGCAGATATTTAGGAATCAAGCTGCATAATCTGGAAAACCCTTTCCTTTCAAAAGCTATTTTCTCGCTTCTAGAGTGAATACTGCTTTGGTAAAATATGGTAATTGACGCTTCTTGACGTTTTATTGAGATGTATTAAATTAAAAAACAAAATAATAAACTATTAAAACACGAACACGCCATGTATGTTCCTTTGAGTGGTTTTAAAGATTTACACGAGAATAAAAACTTTTTTTTTTAAAGTAAATTTTTCACATAATGAAAGTATCAATTTCTTTTCTATCGGTTTTGCAGGAGAAAGTAACACAGATTTTTAACACAATAATACAAACACACACATATAACAAGAATACCAACAGACACACATATAACAAGAATACCTAAATATGGTTTTTAACTTTTTCAAAATTTTATTATTTGTTAATGGAACAAACTACCAGATGCTAGACATTCACAAAATCTCAAAACAGTACAATTGTGTGTTTGCATGTGGGTCTAAAGTTGATTTCATATAAACAGAAGAGCTACTTTACAAAAAAATATTTTCAGTTTTTATTTTACTTTGTAGGGAAAATCAAAACTTACTTGGCTAACATGTGTGCGTGCTTCAAAGGGTCGGTTGTGTAACAAAAAATAGAAAGAAGGACAAAATGGTTGTTCGCATGTTTGTTTAAAGCTGATTAATAAAAACTGTTAAGACGTGACCTCGGCATAAAAGTTGTATGTTCTTTCATTTTAAAGATTTACTTAAGAATAAAAAAACATTTTTTAAAGAATATTATTAACTAAATCAAAGGATCATATTATTTTCTCTCGCCAGAGAAAAGCCACATACATTACAAAAATATGGCATTTTAGTTTTTCTTATTTGTCTTTGTAGGGAAAATAGAACCTTACTTACCTAGCATGTTTATGTGCTTCAAAGGGTCGGTTGTGTAACAAGAATATAAAAAGAAGCTTAAAATGGTAATACCCAATTGATTTTATGGGTAACGGCCATGACACTGATGCAGAATGTCGCCATTTCCATGCAAAAGAAACAGGTGAATCAAAAAAGACGTGTACAGAATAGAGGACGAGTTAAAAGAAAATGTGCTACGTATGTAGGCATGTGTAAGTAAACTTGAACAATGTTGAGTTTTGGAGTTGGACGTTTTGACAAGAGAATGTCAAGTTGTGGAGTTAACAGTTTTGAAACAGGGTGTCAAGTTGTGGAGTTAATAATTTTGACAACAGAATGTCAAGTTGTGGAGGTAACAGTTTTGACAACAGAATGTCAAGTTGTGGAGTTAATAGTTTTGACAACAATGTTGAATTTTTGAATTGGAATTTGAAGATATTAAAAACGGAGTGTCGAATTAACCTGATGAGTTGAAGTACTCAGTGTTCCTTACCTGGGGCTCACACTTGAACTCTATAAGAGATAAAAAATATTTGTATGTTCTATTAAAGTTGTTTTGTATTCAGTATATTTTTGCATATGACACAACAAATGTTCCTTCTATGCAAATCTCTCTTGCACTTTGTTCACCAGGTATATTTGCCATATATGGTTTCTCTCCCGTATGTGTTTTCATTTGACTTCCACTAAAAAAAAGAACCACATACTTCACAAGAATGTGGTTTCTCTTTTTTTTTTAATTCAGTAAGTTTTAAGGTATCAAGTGGCTCCCTCCTGGAGCTAACACTTGATTCTGTTATGATTAAAATTTATATCCGAGGGCTCTTTTAAGAATAGATGCTGTTCCCTTTATGGCTGCTATTTGTATCTCGTTACAGCTTGGTCTTCCAGGGATCGTTTGTTCCATATTACAATATGTGGGTTGATAGTTTTGTCTTTTATGTATCTGCCCGCCTGTATGCCTATGTCTTTTCTGTTTGATGTTATTGGTGGTGGTTCATGTTCCCAGATTTCCGTTGCTGTCAAGTTGCATCTCTCCACAGATCTTCCAATGGATGTACTTACATACTTTGTTGTGACGGGCAGTGTAAAGGTCATCTGCTAATAAGATTGGACATGCCGCCATTCAATTCCTTGGGCTCTCAATTGCTGAGTGGCAAAACCGGCATTGTCCATTTGCTTGTAATCCGGTCAATTTTTTAATCCATTTGTGAGTAAGCCCTGATCTTGACTGGCTTTAATGAGCCTTTCCTCATTAAATCAAAGTCTCCCGATCTTGAGCGAGTATGTGTTTCATATGATAAAATAAATATAACCTGTGCAAAAAAAGAACCACATACTTCACATGAATGTGGTTTGTCTACCATATGTGTTGTAATATGACTCCACAAATTTGATTCCATGCAAAAGAAGAATCACATACTGTACAAGACTATGGTTTCTCAACAGTATGTTTTTTTCATATGACTCAATAAATTTGACTTCTCTGCAAAAGAAGAACCATATACGTCAAAAGAATGTGGTCTTTCTCTCAGATGTTTTCACATATGATTTAACAAATTTGATTTCCTTGCAAAAGAAAAGCCACATACTTAAAGAGAATGTGTTTTCCCTTCCATATGTGTTTTCATATGACGCAACAAATGTAACTTCTGTACAAAAGAATATCCACATACTTCACAAGAATGTGGTTTCTCTCCCGTATGTTTTCACATGATTCAACAAATTTGTCTTCCATACAAAAGAATGACCACATACTTCACAAGAATGTGGTTTGTCTCTTTTTTTTTATTTTTCTTCCTTTGACGATTGTAATGCCGGGTATGGGGCAGCCAAACCAGCTGCCAACATTGCCCCGCTTTTTTATTGAAACCAATCGAGAGCTCTTTTTAGTATCCTCGCTGTTCCCTTAAGTGCAATTGTCTGAATCTCTTTTGCACTTGGTTCACCAGGAATATTAGTTAGGTAGGACTTCAGGTTCTTCTTCATAAGTCCTGTGGCACCTATGATAACTGGTATGATCGATATCCCCTTTAGATTCCAGTTTCTTTTCATATCATACATGAGACCTTGGTATTTGGTCTGTTTCTCTCTTTCAGCTCTGTTAAGACCGCCATCATTAGGAAACCTCACTTCAATCAAGGTTGCAACTCTCTCTGACTTATTCCATATATGTCAGGTTTCACAGCAGCATTTTCAAGGTAGGTGGCTGTAGGGATTACATGGTCGTAATGTATAGTATATAAATCATTTCCAACTGTTTTTTCAGGTTGATGTTCCCAGGACTTGCTGCTACACTGGATGTTTAATTTTTTACAGATGATCCAGTGGAGGTACTTGCATACTCCATCATGTCTCGCTGTATAGTAGCCGTCCCCTAGAAGAACTTTGCAACTTGATATCAGATGACCAACACTTTCCAATTCTGTGTGGCAGAATCTGCATTTATTGTCATTACTGATCCCTGCCATCTTCTTGAATGCAATCCCTGGTCTTGGGCAGCCATTATGACCCTTTCCTGATCGTGGTGGAGGGATCCTCTTTTGAGCCAGTCCAAAGAACCTTCTTTATCTATGTATTCCCGAGAAAGTTCCCCCAGAAAATACTTTGCACGTTGATGTTGTTCCCATTCTTTAAGGTTCATCTGTTGAAAGGTCTCGGTATATTTCTGCCGGCTCTTTCTTGCTATTTCTGTGGCACACTTGTTTCGTGTTTCGTCCTCATCTGAGAGACAACTCTGACCAAAATGTTTGGCCAGCTGGGTGACTGATGTTGTTCTGCTGGCTCTTGTCTCTTGATGTTCATATACTATTGAGAGGGTGTCATTCTGGGAGCTTCTCAGATACTGACCGGTGCTCACAATAGTTGCCCTATGTTGATGATTAATCTCTGAGAGTCCCAGACCTCCTTCTCCCCTGGGTACATACAGCGTTTTTAATATGATTCAACAAACTTGACTTCCATGAAAAAGAAGAACCACATACTTCACAAGAATGTGGTTTCTCCCCAGTATGTGTTTTCATATGATTCAACAAAGTTGACTTCTGTGCAAAAGAAGAACCACATACTTCACAAGAATGTGGTTTCTCTCCAGTATGTGTTTTCATATGATTCAACAAATGTGACTTCTGTGCAAAAGAAGAACTACATACTTCACAAGAATGTGGTTTCTCCCCCGTATGTCTCTTTATATGATTCAACAAATGTGACTTCTGTGCAAAAGAAGACCTACATACTTCACAAGAATGAAATTTGTCTCCGGTATGTGTTGTCATATGACTCAACAAATGTGACTTCCATGCAAAAGAAGAATCACATACTTTACAAGAATATGGTTTCTCTCCAGTATGTGTTTTCATATGACTCAACAAATATGACTTATGTACAAAAGAAGAACCACATACTTCACAAGAATATGGTTTCTCTCCCGTATGTCTCTTCATATGACCCAACAAACTTGACTTCCATGCAAAAGAAGAATCACATACTTCACAAGAATATGGTTTCTCTCCCGTATGTCTCTTCATATGACTCTGCAAATTTGACTTCCGTGCAAAAGAAGAACCACATACTTCACAAGAATGTGGTTTTTCTCCAGTATGTGTTTTCATATGACTTACACAATTTGACTTCCTTGCAAAAGTGTTACCACATACTTCACAAGAATGTGGTTTTTCTCCAGTATGTGTTTTCATATGACTTAAAAAATGTGACTTCCTTGCAAAAGTGGAACCACATACTCCACAAGAATGCGGTTTGTCTCCCATGTTTGCTTGCATATGTATCCACAAAAAGTGAATGCAGTTATGTGTATGATGATAACAAGCTCATAAATTTCAACTTTAGAAAATTTATATGTAAAAATTTATAAGTTTAAACAGTTTTTAAATCACCAATGAAGAAAGCGCCAACTTATCCAAAATCGATTTCTTTAATTGTTGTTCTGGAAATATAAAACAAATTTTGAAAAATACATTTCATGTTGTAAAATTGAATTTATGCTGATTTTTATTTAAAATATCCAAAACATTTATTTATGACATTCAAAATAAAATTCAATACTGTTTTCAAATATTTAACTAAAATGTTTTTACGTTTCTTCAGTTTAGAGATGCGGATTCATTATTCATATTACTGGTATTCTTCAGAATGCTGTCCTCATCTTTGGTGTTATTTTATCAACTTTTCTATGTTACCTCCGATCTTATTCAGGTGTATTTTATCCAACTTGGGAAGTTTCCTTCCCCACTAAGGAATCTCTACATAATTCTGAATGGAAAACTTTATTTAGTACATGATATTTGCATGCTCTTGTATTGTTAACGATGACTGGGTAATATTTTTAAGTAATTAAAAAAAACTATTCTAAATCTTACTGAGGATTGAAACTTCAAGGTTTAGTGGTATGTAACTTACAACTGTATTTACTAAGTAATCTAACCATAGCACCATGCGTCCTAACAGACTTACCTAGTATAAATTTTAGGAACTATTTTGTTATTAGTTATTACTACATATTATAATTTGTTTTTTGGAAAAAGAAATCCAGCATAGTGCTCAATTATAAGGAAAATCAGAAAATAAGAGTGCATTTATATATATATATATAATTTACAGAAAATATTAGAGGTCACAAGTCATTGGTACCGTCGGTTTCAAAGCCGATAATTAGGACCGTTTTAGATACTCATATCAAGCTCTCTTCAGCCAATTAACCAGAAGAAGAAATATATATTCATCACGAGTTCATGTTTTACTCTCGTTTTGAGAACCCCCCTCTTTTATATTTATTGGATGGTGATGATTTTATTAACTTTAAAATTAAATTATATTAGATTTAAAATCTAATTTCAATTAAAAATTTTATGTTAAGTACTTTTAATATTAAAACAAAATTAATTTTAAAATTATATTTTTGTACATATATATATATATATATATATATATGTATAGACACATCTTACTAATATTTACTATATATATATATTTATATATATATATATATTTATATATATATAGACACATCTGATTAATATTTGATATACATATATATATATATATTATTTATAATCAATGGTTTTCATATCATGGTAAATACTTTATCCTCTTGTTCTAATAAAAAGAGTTTCTGTTCTCCATCCATATATATTCTGACATGACTCACATTTGTATAATTTTCCACATTTACATGAAATCTCTAAGTCATGATTTTTCCATAAGCAGCTTGACATGCACAACATGTTTCTGTAAAGTTGAATCACTCTTGAATAATATCTTGTGTCTAGCTCTCTGGTGGATTGTTTTCTAAAACATTCCACCTAATTTTGATATTGTTATTAGTACATATTGTTTTGCTCTGTGTTGTATGACACAGACTATTACTTTGTTTACATGATATAGATTGTGACAATTGAAGTTTACATACCAGTTACATATTAAAAGATATTAAGGAATGACAGCTGGTTGCAAATGCACTAAATAATGGGGTTATGTTGTCAGAATTTATATCGTCAGTTGTAAAAGAGCAACTACTTGACGCATACAATGGTAAAACGTGAGCAAAAAGCAGGTCACATATATAGCACAGAGAAAACAGACGATAGGCCTACAGTCAGCCGGCAATCAACAGCACACAATCGTTGTTCCATTTACCAACCTCCTAGTCCACACTCTCCATCTCTAGCTAGGTGCACACATATGAGGCAGTAATGAAACAGAAAAAATAAGTTTGTATATTTTTATACAAAAACAAAATGTACATTTTTTCTAGGTGACAAAAATCGACTGCGCAACATGTTAGGAGTATAGGAAGGTGAAGATGGTTGTGATGAGACATGAGCCACAGGATCTTTAAGCAGCTTATCTAAAAGCCCTAGCAAAAAGTATGAAGGCGAGCCATGGAGTTTTGTCACATACAGAAATTCTGCAAGAAACATATCCGTGACAACCAGGGATACTTCATTAATTCAATGCCCAACGACCAGAACAATAGCACAATAGTTGGTAACATGGGCACATTAAATTCTGTTTCAATTAGAATTGAGAGAAAGTTAAAAAATTCTGGTGGATATGAGAGCAGAGGTGTCAGTAATAAATAATTCCCATTAATTGTAAGATAGGGATAGCAGGTCAGTCGATCCACCAAGAATTCTCGGCTGCAACACAAATGTGATACTATATCACTGGCCCAAGAAAAAGCGGTGAGGATGTATTTAGATTTGGGAGCGATAAGAATATTTGATGAGTATATGGCTCTGGAAGATGATGCTCATATTTCATATATAGTTCAGTTAGCACATGAAATTATGGGTCACATAGAGTACTACTAGCCAGTTTACATGAGCACAACCTCAGGTTGAAAGTCATATAGTGTAAGGTTTGATAAGAGATAACATTCAGGAAGTTAGGAAAAAAACTGATAGAAAACAAGAACAAGTGTGGGCAACGTTGATTGAGGAAAGTCCAATGAGTTGGATAGTGATTGAGCCACAGAACAAACTGATATCCCAATATGGAGAAGTCAACATCAATGGGACACATAGCATGACATCAAAAATTGCAAATATTTTGGACACAAATTATCTTCCATTTGCATCAATTGCAAATTTCTGGCAAAAGAACTGACCCATTAAATTATCGCCCTATTAGCCTCCTCCCACTTTTTGCCAAAATATTTGAGACCTTAATTAACCATGCTCTAGTCCAGCACCTTACAGATGCTAAACTTCTGACCGACCGTCAATATGGATTTAGACAAGCCCGTTCCACGGCAGACATCCTCACTGTAATCTCTGAACGCATATACCATTTTCTGGACAAAGCGGGAGAGGGAAGAGCGGTAGCTCTAGATATATCTAAGGCTTTTGACAGGGTATGGCATGAGGGTCTCCTTAGGAAGATTAGATCTTACGGTATCACTGGTAGAATACTTAACATAATTAAATCCTTCTTAGATAAGAGAAAAATCCAGGTTGTCCTCGACGGTCGTACATCTAAACAATATGATATAAATGCGGGAGTGCCCCAAGGATCTATCCTGGGACCTCTGCTGTTCCTGATATTCATAAATGACCTCCCCGACAAGATTACCTCTGAGATGGGTATATATGCTGATGACACCACACTCTATAGCAGGCACGACAGGAAAACAAACAAACATATATCTAAAGTAATGGCAGAAACACTAGAGGATGACCTCCAATCAGTAGTGGAATGGGGACAAAAATGGATGGTCACGTTCAATGCCACCAAGACAAAACTGGTTTCATTCAATAATTACAAGAAACCTTCTCTACCACCTATAGCAATGGCCAACGACTCTTTATCTGAGAGTACGTCTCTCAAGCTCCTTGGCCTAACGTTCACTGGAAACATGAGTTGGAACAGTTACATCGAGGGCATTGCCAGGGCCGCTGCAAGGAAGGTGGGCTCTCTCTACCGTGCTAGAAAACTTTTAACACCCGAAAGTATCCTGTACCTCTATAAGGCCACTATTCGCCCATGTATGGAGTATTGCTGTCATATTTGGGCCGGTGCATCGGCTACTAGTCTCTCGCTCCTTGACAGGGTTCAAAAGAGAGTCGCAAATCTGATAGGCCCTAAACTGGCATCAAAACTCCAGCCTCTGTCCCATCGTCGAAACGTTGCATCCCTCTGCCTGTTCTACAAGTATTATAATGGTGAATGCTCTGAAGAACTGCAAGCACTTGTGCCCCCACGACGTGAACACCCTCGACAGACCCGACAAGCTGCTAAATCCCACCCCCACACTGTAGAGATCCCTAGATGTAAAAGATCCTTCTACTCCAGTAGTTTCTTCCCCAGAACTGCTAGACTTTGGAATTCCCCAACTGTACTGACATGTATAAGTTCAAGTGCAACGTGAACCAACATCTCGCTGCCCTAATCCCTACATAGTACCCCAGTAGATGTTTCCCCTGATAGTAGCCCCCTACACCAAAGTGGCAATGTGCCTTGTTTGGGGTGAAAATGTAATTAAAAAAAAAAAAAATTGTGTTGTCAACCACAATAATAGGATCCATTTGGAAAGGCCAAGAGTTGGCTCGGAGTTTGGAAGTGGGGAAGAAGAACCAGTGAGAGGGAATTGTTTAGGTTGGGTAAGATCTATATTCTTTTTTTTTTAAATATTCTTTTCTCAGGGTTTGTTTTATACGTGACACTTTGGAAGATGATTTCGGTTAACCATTTTGTCAGAGCATGCGAAGCATTAGGAAGAAGTTATGAAAGAAAAGATTATAAGAAAGTCAAAAGAAATTGTTTCTTGTTTATCAACTCGAGCATCGAAGTCATCGAGTGTCATCTACCGATGTTAATTTTAAATTATCAGATGCATGTAATAAAAGAAAAAAGAAACTTATTCTTGGAAAGAAAATATTTAGTTAACAAGACAATAACGAGTTTTCCGAACATTAAGCAATGTAATTCCTTATGTTATGAATGGTGGACACCACTGATAACAAAGAATTATTTAGCTAAATATCCATAAAACTACTTGTTTGCGGCAATTTTAAATGTGATATTCGTTTTCAGGATATCCGAAAACCTATAGAATTCGTCATGGTAAAGATGACTGTTACGGTGGAAAGGAATTAACAATTTACCAAAACGGCTTCCAGGCAGCCCCTCCCCAAATATTACCATGTGGCCAGAAAGTGGGTGCTCATTTTACATTAAATTTATATAGAAAAGTGATCCTTATTTTTGAAAAAATAATTTCCTCGTGTGATGAAAACGAATTCTCTGTACCACTTTTGAAGTATTTATTCATTTTCAGCATCCTTGAACACCTATAAAAGTCGTCATTGTAAAGAATTTTTGTAATTTTGAAAGATTTTAGACATTGACCTTTTTTTATATTTAAATCATTAGTGAAAACAAAATGTGATTCTTTTTTAAACTTGTGAAACAGTTAAAAACATATGAAATTAAATTTATAAAATTATTTATTTATTTTTGGTAATCGATAAAGTTTAAGTGAGTTCAAAATAAAAACAATCGACAGCGAAAAATTTTCAACAATAAATCAACATTTTCATTAGGATTATTGCTTTTTTTCTGATAACATAAAGAATTACGTATTGACTTTTTTTTATGTTTAAGTTAAGTCAGTATTAAAAACAAAATCTGATAAATTAGTGATCATTCGATAATAATCCGATGAAAAAATGAAAAAAAGATGTAAATAAAAAATACACATACGTGCGCCACTGCGCCATGTAGTAATACTTACGTTTTTGTTTTATAATCTGTTTTCGATTAACTTTATCTGCTTTTATAAAGGAAACGATTTTTTCAAATGTGATTGACTTTACAAGCTCAACTTACATTCAACATGACGAACGGAAGAGCAAGTTCGCAGAAAACAAAATTGAAGAGGAAAAATAAAAAAAAAAGGAAATAATTTCGAAATAGAGCCGATCTATTTGGTGAATATCACGGATAAAATTAGTATTATTTTATTTAACATTTTAATATTTACATGAGAGAGAACAGATTACAAGTTTCATCTTTATTAATTCTCTAATTCGTTGCACGTGCAATTTAATGTCGGAAACTGATAGTTTTGAAAGCCGCCTTTTCGTATTTTTATTTTATTTTTTATATATTTCAAAGATAATTAGTAAAATAAAAGGTAATATTGACGGGTTTCTTACCGGCCTCTACGACGAAAATTCTTCGTCTCAAAGTTCTATCAAGAAGTAGAACTTGAAGTAATACGAAAACATGAAATCATATCCTACGGAAACGAAACGAAACTTTTTCCGTTTTTGCCCCCTCCCCCCTGTTTTAAAAAAATATATACTGCAATAATTAGTTTTACTTTTAATTATTTTCTTCTGTATCTTCACTTTCACCGCAACAAAAAATGGTAATCGTGAAGAAAGAGAGAGCCTGTTTCCTCCGTTTGACTATAGGTGGCGTTACTGTCTGTCTACCCCGTTACGGACCCTTGAAATAAAAATAAATGTTTTTGTTATATTTTAATTTTAAACATGTTTTTTTTTTTTTTTTGCAAACATATTTAAGTTTTATTTTTTTTTCAAACATATTTACGTTTTTTTTTTTTTGTTTTTGCAAACATATTTAAGTTTTATTTTTCCAAACATTTACGTTTTGTTGCTTGTTTATTTTCAAACATTTACGGTTTTTTTTTACGTTTTTTTTACGTTTTTTTTTTTTTTTTGCAAGCATAAACTAAATGTTTTTGCTATATTTTTCTTTTAAACATATTTATGGGTACAGCCGTTTTTCTGCGAGTATTTTTTACGCTCTTATGATAAAAAAAAATCAACGTTTTTTTTTTAAATCTTTTTTATGGACCCCTCCCTTTTTTTCTTAATTTTTCTGCACTTATTTTACCTTTTCCGCGAGTATTTATATATATATTTGAAAAAGGATATTGTAAAACTTGAATCTTACTTGAAACTACTATTAAAAAATAGCGCGGTACAATAAGTGCATACGCAAACTTTTCAAAAAGAAAAATATTTAAAAAATATTTAGTTTATGCTTGCAAAAAAAAAAAAAAAACGTAAATGTTTGAAAATAAACAAGCAACAACACGTAAATGTTTGGAAAAATAAAACTTAAATATGGTTGAAAAAAAAATAAAACTTAAATATGTTTGCAAAAAAAAAAAGAAAAAAACATGTTTAAAATTAAAATATAACAAAAACATTTATTTTTATTTCAAGAGTGGCATTATAAACATTTTGTGCTTCCGTAACTGGGTGAACAGACAGTAACGCCACCTATAGTCAAACGGAGGAAACAGGCTCTCTCTTTCTTCACGATTACCACAAAAAATAAAGTAGAAAAATATTTTGTAATAAAAAAATATTAGGTGCATTCAAAATAATTAAAAATAATTCAACGTTTTGGGGAGTTTTGTTAAGAGAAGCCAGCAAACCAAAAAAGTGACAAAGCAAGATGAGTTACTCTTCTACCTACCTGGATAAGTTATGTATTTTAATGTATTTTAATGCTTTTATTTGGTTCGACAAGTTCCTCTTCTACCTTCCTGGATAAGTTATGTATTTGAATGCTTTTATTTGGTTCGATAAGTTACTCTTCTACTTACCTGGATAAATTATGTATTTTTAATGTATTTTAATGCTTTTATTCGGTACAAAAATCGCCTATGGCCGCCGTGTTACATTACATAAAACGTGCGGAAAATATATTTTCAGTAGCGTGAAAATTTGATTTTATCCATTATAAGGCATCGATAGTTCGAACTGAGTTGTCTCCTCATTTATTCATTGTATAATAAAATGTTCGGGTACTTCTATAGTTTAATCAATACATTAAAAATGAAAATATCGAACAAAGTTTAAATTGTACGCATCCGTTATGGATGAAGTTCCCAGAAAAAAAAAATTCACTTAATTTCATCAATTACTTTTTTGTTTTTTACACCGAAAAAAACAATTTGTTATGTTACCGAGCAAACGGTTCGAATTTTAGGAAGAAAAGCTCCTGTTAAAGGTGGGGAGGGAGTGTCGGCGCTTTAAATTGAGTTATCTCCCCTCGGCTTTTCTAAATATCCAAACAAAAATTTAAAAAATTCAAAGGTGTCTACCTTCAACGTGCTATCATAAGAACATGTTTTTCCGTTGTAAAAAAAAAAAAAAAAAAAAATACTCGATCAAATTAAGTGAAATTATTTTGGAGATCTTCAGTTGAAAACGGATACGTACAATATAACCTGTTTTCGATATTTTAATTTTTTAATGTCTTAATTAAACTTTACAAGTGCCGATGTTCGTTTTCAGCATACCCGAAAATAAGTTTTTTAAAGTAGGTTTTGTGTTGGTCTAGGTAACAATTACCAAATACGTCCCTAAAAAAAAAAAATTACCAGACCCCGCTCCCCCCAAAACGATGGCCATAAAGTGGGTGCTCATTGTACGTTAAATAAATATAGAAAAATGATCCGCCACTTTTTGAAACTATAATTTCTTCATACCTTAGAAACTATTTGTTTCCTGGAATTTAAAACGTTATTTTCGTTTTCAGTGCAACCAAAAACATTAAGTAAACATTTTAAATCATTTTTTGAGGGTGGAAGATACTGCACCTTTACTCCATTTCATTTATTTATTTATTCTCAGTGACATATCATTCAAATGAAACCAAACAATGATGGTTACACAAAGAGATTCGACCCCCTTACAGAAGGTTCCCCTCGTGTGTCTCGCTGTGTGGACGACTCTATCTTGTGGGATGATGATATGGCACTATCCTTTTGGCACACCATTAGATACATCATGCTATGTGCTGAAAATGGAATAATATTTAACCCAGAAATATTCCAATTTGCAAAAGACAATGTAGAGTTTGCTGGCTTTAACATCAGCCTAACAGGGTACAAACCATCTAAAAAATTACTTGAGGGTATCAGAAACTTCCCATCACCGACAAACATTACAGGAGTTAGAGCTTTCTTTTATCTGATTAACCAAGTTTCGTATGCGTGTGCCCAAGCACCCATCATGTTGCCCTTCAGAGAACTACTGAAACATAACAGCAGGTTTTACTGGGAGGATACATTGGAACAATTCTTCCAGCAATCCAAGGAAACAATCCTAGAGAGCACCCAGGATGACGTTCGAACATTTGAAATAAATTGCCCAACATGTCTGACTACAGACTGGAGTGAAGTAGGAATAGGATTTACCCTACTCCAAAAACATTGTGCATGCCTGTCCACAATGGACTATCGTACCTGAACCTCGTGGAAACAATAGAAAAGAGATTCCCTGAACACAAGAATCTTCTACAGCCAAATGTTAGAGAATTCTGGAATATGCGAAGCGACCTATAAACGGTTCAGTCTTTAGTATTCTAGGAAGGCCACATATTAATTCAAAAAAGCCGACGTCGCAAACTTATCGACCAACTCCATGTTGGCCACCAGGGGTCAACAGTATGAGAAGCAATGCCAAGCAATGTTTTTTTTTTTGCCTAGTATCGGAGCACAATTGCAGGAAAAGCGCAATCAGTACATGTGTAATGTAATTGCCCCATCAAACCATAAAGAACCGGCAATAGAACCTGTCCACCCAGACTACCCTTTCCAGTCGACAGTAACAGATATTTTAAACCTGGTTGGACGGAAATATATGATATATGCTGACAGATATTCACGTTGGACAGAGGTATCCTCAATGCAACAAGACTCCAGGATCTCCACAGTATGCAACATCTTACGCAGGTATTTCGTGAATTATGGTGTGCTGGAGGAAATTGCTTGTGAAGGTGAACCCCCATACAACTCTGATGAGTGGAGGATATTTCTCAAAACATGGGGCATATCCCTTCGAGTCTCGTCGGCATATTATCCACAAAGCAATGGAAGAGCCGAGGCAGCTGTCAAGCACATGAAGAGGATATTAGCAACAAATATTAGCCCCAATGTTTCACTGGATATGGACGAAGTAGCAAAAGCACTGCTACTGCGTGAGAGGGCCATTAACCAGCGGTTCCTCAACAACACAAAACACACTGAAAACAGGCAACAACTCAACCCACTAAGAATCGGGAAACATGTGCCAATTCAAAACCAACATGGACACAAACAACACTGGCACGATTGTTGAAACTCTCCCCCACAGACAATACCGCATATTAGTTGATGGCAGCAGGAGAACCACAATCCGAAACCGCCGTTATCTTCGCAAAATAAGCACAGATAGCCGTAACCTGGCTTATGATGACACCCTACCAGATGACCTGCCAAACAACAGAATCAGGACGCATTCCCCACAATCACCTATAATACCAAACCCAGTCCACCCAGACAGCCAACAGCACCCTCAAATACAAATAACACTAACCCCACATTCCACACCAGGTACTCAAAAAATGACAGATATAATACAGAACAAACGATCTGAAGCTAGGTCTATAACTATCCGTAACAGACGATTACCGTCTAGATTTAAGGACTTCCAGCTTGGATAAAAATAAATAAATACATAAGTAATAAGTAAAAAAAAAAATCAAATAACATGTAAACATAATACCGAGTTATGTCCCCTTGACCCGAGCTCTCCAGGAAGGAGAGAGAAAAGCACTGTAATGGCGGACCCAATTAATGTATACACGTACGTCGCTTATCGAGATTAACTATCGTGCTTTGTTGTTTTTCCCTTACGAGTGAGACCCTTCCCTCATAACCATACATTCTTTTTCTCTTTCAGTTCGTTACCTTGAAAAACGGATTTTGGTAACGACCCCAGAATTCCGTCAATATTTATAAGCAAAAGTTTGTACTCATGTCCAGGCAACTACATCTAAAGTTTCAAGTGTTTAGACCTAAAATTTGCGGACACACACACACATACATACACTGACGCACACACACACACACACACACACACACACACACATTTTCACTTTTATAGATATATAGATTACAATAATTTAAAAAGTTGTTTTTTATAGTTAGGATAAGTGTTCATAAAAAATAACTGTATTGGATTATTTGTTCACAAGTTGGGGATCAGTTTATTCAACGGTGATGGTAAACCTGCAAATTTAGTTGCACCTTTAATACGAGTTGAAGATCCAGTGTTTACTTTTATTCAAATAATACATATAATATTAGAAGAAAAACGATTGTTTTTAAATAAAATTGAAAATAAAGTTCGAAATTCATTAAATAAAAAGTATTTTTACTTACCAAACAGTAGAGTTAAGTTTCAAGATAAAATCTTAAACCGTGTGTTCGTTAAAAAAACAAACTAATCTTAAAATTATAAAAAAATACAATGATTCTAAAAAGTTTTTTTTATAGTTGTCAATTTTGTTAGAGATAATATATAACCAGAAACACGAATATTTTTTAAAACAAAATAAACGATTGAATTATCAAATAGTAGAGTTAAGTTCCAAGATTAACTCTTAAACCGTCTTTTCAGTTAAAGAACATACTTTTAAAATATAAAGAAATAACCATAATTATAAAAGTTGTGTTGTATGATTATATATATATATATATATATATATATATATATATATATATATATATATATATATATATATATATATATATAATCCAAACACTACGCTATCATTTGAATTTATGGTTAAGTGTTAGTTTTACTCATTAAAGCAAAAACTAACTGAAAGAAGGTGAGAGAAAGAGAGGGAAGGGGGTAATAAGTGAAACAGAAAGGAAAAAAAATCATGGATTACATAGAAAATGCGAGCATGAAAATTTATATGGTTAAGATTAAACATGGAAAAGTTGTTTCGGGACTACAGGTGTTGTTGTTAGTCCCACGAACTCAAAAATAAAAAATAAAAAATAAAAATAAAGTGTAAAATCGAGTTGAACAATCAAACAAAGATGACTGAGGTGGATAAATGAATTTTATACAATTTTCTTTTTAAATTGTCAATAAGTGAACAGAGCGTGAAAATTAATATGGTTAAGATTAAAATTGGAAATGTAAAAGTACTAGTTGTTAAAACTTAAAAAGGAAAATAAAGATATTCTAGTTAAAAATATAATAAATTTATAACTCAAATTATATTAACATTAAAAATTGATTATCTAATATTAAATTTAATTTTTTTTTCCTCAATGCTGCAATATTTTAAGTTTTAAATTTATTATATTTTTTCCAGAATATCTTTTAGAATAAGAAAAACACGAATATTTTTAAAAGTGAAAATAAAGTTCGAAAACATTCGATTAAAAGTAGTTTACTTAGCAAAACAGTAGAGTTACGTTTCCAGATTAACTTTTAAACCATCTTTTCAATTAAAAAACATTATTTTTAAAAATTTTGAATTACAATAATTATAAAGTTGTTTTCTTTTTTTAAGTAGTTGTTTATTTTGCATATATTATCCCCTTAGTTTAGTCCCTTCAGCAGTTATCTCCCTTGGCCGGACATTTTTCTTATAGAGTTTCCCCTGACTCGACACCGGCAGGTTGACCGGTCTTTTGTTCCCTAATTATAGTCGGCAGCCTTTCTAGACCCACATGTGTATGTCTTTTTTCTTCTGTTGTCCTTCGCCGTTTTAAATCATCTCCGGTAAGAAACATTATATATCTCCTTCTTAAAGACTTCTTTTAATACTTTTATTGTTATTTTAAATATTATTTCATCTTAACTACGAACTTTATTTTCTTTACCCACATGTCCGACCCCCTTACTTCTATCTGTGTTATTTATTTCCTTACGCATACGACTCCCCATTCAGCTTTTTCTAACTTTTCGTTTCTTATCTTTTCTCTTTGTGTTCTCAATAATGTTCTGTGTTTTTTCTTTCAGTTTTTTCCCCATATCTACTCTCAATATACGTGTGTTAATTAAAAGAATTAAAAATAGAAACAAATCGAACTTTCTAGGGTAATAATAACTTCCGGTGAATGCTGAAAAAATATCCAGTAAATAAAAATGTACGTCTAATTTATGTCCGTCTAATTGCTGCTGCTCCTGATGATGATTATGAAGCAACTTCGTTTAAAGCCACTTCCGGTGTTTTCCAGTGGACATTATCGTGTGCTATTTAATATATATATATATATATATATATATATATATATATATATATATATATATATATATATATATATATATATATATATATATATATATATATATAAAGGAGATTAGAACAATAGTCTAAAGAGAAGAGTGTATTTTAAACGATGGTACAAATTATTGATTTTGTTGTTCCCTCTTGTGAAACGGATTTTTAATTTAATTCTAATTTGAATTTTAAATTATCAATCACATTACTGAATATATATATATATATATATATATATATATATATATATATGTATATATATATATATATATATATATCTTTATATATATATATATATCTTTGTTAAAGAAAATATTATATTTGTTAAAGAAAATACAATAATGTTCGGACAAGTGATCTTTTCATAAGAATTTGTAAAATAGCATATGTGCATAAAATAAAATTAGAATTATATTTAGTAATTTACACTAGTTTTGGGGATTCAAAAACAAGAAAAAAAATCGAGTTTTCAATCATTCACATGCTGTTTGTTTTGTTTTTTGTTAAAGATTTTTGTAAAAAATAATTAGGGAAATATTTTTTTTAAAAATAAAATACGAATCAAAAGTAAAAAGAAAAACACTCTGGTCTAAAAGAATGCCCGGACAGTCCCATCGACATTTCTAAGTATGGGCGCCTCGGGCGACTAGCAGTTATCTAATGCCTTTCGAAGTATTCTAAACCTTTTTTTAGTCATATGTCAAATATAGAAAAGTAAAAAAAGAAGCGTAACGAAAGATTACGTGACTCAGTGTGAGAAAATAAAACGCTATTGTTTCAGTTGTTATTTTTTTTTTTTTACTGTTTTGTGTTAGTATTATATTATAATACTTATAAAAATATTACTTTATGAAATATTTATTTATATTTGGCAAGGATGACTTGAGATGTCCACAAGATAGCATCTGTGAACAAATGTAAAAAATGGAACGGAACGCACATTTAAGTGAAACGAGATTATCGCGTCGACTGTACAGCCTAAAAAAAAACTCGATTACTGAAACTGTGTCAATAACGGTTAGTCCCCTCCCCCCGAAAAAAACTAATAATAAAAAAAACTAATAATAATAAAAAAACTTATAATAATTAAAACAAAAAAACTAATAATAATAAAAAACTAATAATAATAAAAAACTAATAATAAAAAAACAAACTAATAATAAAAAAAACTAATAAAAACTAATAATAAAAAAAAACTAATAATAATAAAAAAATACTACTAATAATAAAAAAAACTAATAATAATAAAAAAAACTAATAATAATAAAAAAAACTAATAATAATAAAAAAAACTAATAATAATAAAAAAACTAAAAATAATAAAAAAACTAATAATAATAAAAAAAACTAATAATAATAAAAAAACTAATAATAATAAAAAACAAATAATAATAAAAAAACTAAAAATAATAAAAAAACTAATAATAAAAAAAACTAATAATAATAAAAAAGCTAATAATAATAAAAAAACTAATAATAATAAAAAAACTAATAATAATAAAAAACTAATAATAATAAAAAAACTAATAATAATAAAAAAAACTAATAATAATAAAAAAACTAATAATAAAAAAACAAACTAATAATAATAAAAAAACTAATAATAATAAAAAAAACTAATAATAATAAAAAAACTAAAAATAATAAAAAAAAATAATAATAATAAAAAACTAATAATAAAAAAACTAATAATAATAAAAAAAACTAATAATAATAAAAAAAACTAATAATAATAATAATAAAAAACTAATAATAATAAAAAACTAATAATAATAAGCCTGTATTACTTTTTAACTAATCTATAGTTTTTATTTTTGTTTTGTTTTCGGTAAATAAAATTTGTTTTCTTAGAGGTTTTGGTGTTGCTGACAATCAGTCTGATATTCAATCCTGTCGTAAATTTACTGTTTGCATGCTATTAACTAGTGTTGGGACGATTCCTAAATTTTTTCCAATTCCAATTCCAGGAAAATGTTGATTAACGATTCCAATATCAAGTACGATTGCAATTCCTGTGAAATTGTCGTTTTGAAATATACCATTATATAATCGAAAGTTTTTGTGTAGTGAAAAAATTTGGTACAGCAAAGAAACAATTTGAATTTTTTTCCTAAAATTTCTTTTATTGAAGATAAAAATCAAAACAAATGTTTTACCCATGAATTAAATATGCACTATGAAAATAATAACAATCAATTTCAGGAGTTATTTTATATATTAAAAAATATAAAGATAAAGGGCGGACGTACATGAATGCTACCCCTTTAGCGAGATACGCATCAGCTCCGATGTTTTACATTCTTCAACTGAGGGAGCAATTATTATTTTTACAAGGAAAGAATTTTTGCATGTGTGACCTAGTTTTTTTTTAATTTATTTTGGCTTGATTTTTTTGTTATGATTTTATCTGTTTTCTTTTTTTTGGATGCATATTTTTTTATTGTCGCAGTTTATATAAATATTAACAGGAAAATTAGTGCAACTCAAAATGGAATCCGCACTATTTTTTAAATATTATTTTCAAGTTTAATTATGTTCACAGGACTATAAACCATTCACAAAATTTTGTGGATCCGCTTACTGGTGTTTGCACCAACAATATTGAAGCCTTGTATTGCATTAAAAGAAGACGGAAATACATATCGGGATCAGTAGGATAAATGAAATGATCTCGTGTCGATGAGGCCATGTATAGAGAGGCTTATAACATGAAAAGTGAAAAAATATTAGATAATTTTGAAATATTTTTAAAAGCATGTTAATGAAAAATATGGTAATTAAAAAAATCCCAATAAGCTTTGGGAATAAAACATGTTTTGGGCAATTTAAATTTTTATTTTTTAATTTTGAATAAAAATAATTAATAAAACAGAAACAATAGAGCTCTCGTCGAGTAGTTTTTATTTTATTCACGAAAATAAAAGGTACTGATGCACTTATTGAGCCGTGCTGAAATAATGACATTATTTAGAAAGCCATTCTTAACATGGGGAGGGGAGGGTCTTGTGTACCCATTCTTTACTTTCACCTGACAATTTAATAAAAACAGGTATCGTAAAACTTTAATTAAACTTGAAAATACTATTTAAAAATAACGCGAATCAATAAGTGCACTAGCACCAAATAACATTTCACTGTGTTTCGATCTACGACATTCAATGAGAGGTACGTACACGATAAAGCTTTTTATTTATTTTTGTTGATCGCCACAAGTGCTCATTTTGACTTTCACCAATTTTCCTTTAAAAAACAATTAGGAACCCGTCAAACATTGGGCGAGGCACTTAAATCATTAAAAACGGTAACATAAGTGTATAAGCACCAAATTTTATTTTTTATTTTTTGCTTTGCTTTCATTTTATTTTTATTAAATCCGACAAATAAATAAATAAAAATAACAAAAGTATACAAAATCATTAATAAGAAAAGGGTATCATAAAACTTTAATAAAACTTGATAATATCTAAAAATAGCACAGATTTCGTTTTGACTTTCACTAATTTTCCTATTAATAATTATATAAACTCCGAAAAAATATCCCCCCTAAAAAACAAACAAACAAAAAACATAAAATGATAATAACAAAAATCGGTGTAACTTAGATAAGTAGGTCCGACATACGAGCTTCATTCTGATACGTCGACAATTTAGGTTAACAACCGGTGCAGGTACCGAAAATTTACCGTTTTGAGTGAAGATGGATATATAAAATATTGTTAAAATTAATTTCTTAATTTTACTTAAAAACAAAATGTAAACATATATAAAAATATTTTAGAAAACAATTTCTTTAAATTGATTGTAAAGCATTTTTAAAAATAATTATTGAAAAATATTGTAAAGTGTTTACATAGCTGGTTCTTTGGGATAATAGGGGCGTCTGAAACCTCCCTTCCAGAACCAAAAAAAGCTTAAGTGTTTTTACTATTATAAAACTTTGTTTTTTTTAAATGTTTGAAACACAAGTAGGGGTTAGTTAACTTAGAACAACAAGTGCGCATGGCAGAAATTATTTAGGCTTTAAATGTATTGTAATCCTTTTATGCTAGTCGAAAAACGTTTTTCAGCCGGCATATCACTTCCTATGTACTTGTCTCCTTACAAGGGCTGAGTTAGACACAAGGTTGTTTTTTTTAATGTAGGGAAGCATTTCTTACTAAAAACGAAATGGTGAAATATAAAAGCAAGTTAAGCTAAAAGTAAAAAAATAAATTAATTCAAAGAATTAAAGAAAGAAAAAGATTCAAAGAAATTTCCAACCTCATTAAGATAAATAAAGATTACCTTTAAAGTAGTCAATCAAATTCTTGTATATCAACTTAAATATGTTATGAAAAGTTCTATGACGTTTTTATCATAAATTTTTGTGAGCATCAATCTTACTTCAGACAAACAGTTCAACTTAAAAATATAAGACAATCGTGTTATATAGTTTCATTATAATTATTCTTATTATTATTGTTGTTATATTTCGTTGTTATTGTTATTATTGTTTGTTAGGAAGTCTTATTAAAAGTGAGTCTTAGAGAGTCTTATTAAGAGAGATGTTGCATTCTGTGTTCGTGTTATGAAGAGATTCATATATATAAAATGTTCATACTTAGAAGTGTAGAAGCTCTTTGTGTGAGGAGACAGTGTTGAGACAGTCTTAGTGTTCCCATTGTAGATATGAGATGTGAAGACATTTTAAAACACAGGATATATAAGGCATATAATGACAATTTCACTTTACCTTTTGGTAGAATTACAACACAAAGACGACGTTTATAAAAACACATGACGCGTTTATTTCCATGGACTGGTCGGTGGTTTTCTTAGTCAGGAATTCAAAGTTTTACATTCTATGTTTCAAAGGTGACCGTCTCGCTTCCAGACGTTCGACTGTCCATCTCTCGACTCCAGACTGTCGTCCTCAGACTCTCTCTCAGACTCTCTCTCAGACCCTCTCTGCTTAACTCTAAGGTTTCTAACTATATCGAGAACTTCTCATTTTCCATGACGTCATACACATGTTAAAACATGTGTCTTCTTTCACGTGTTCTGGAAATGCATGTCCAAAACTTTTTCCTTTGTTTACAAAAGGAATTTTAATTTATATTTCCAGTAACCTATATTTCCAATATGTTAAAACATGTTTATTAAATTATCTTATAGTTGCATTCTTCAATTGAATTTCATAACAGAATTGACAAATGCACATTCATTTTTTTTTAAACTATTTTATCTCTAAGCTAAACAATGGTTTGTTTTTACATTCCATTTTCTAATTCTCTCTCGTAATCTATTTCTAAACCTAAATTATGAGGTTCGAATTTCGTCTATTCTATTTCATTTTCATTTTAACTAAATTTCTCTATTTTTATACTTACATGAAAAGGGGACAGCCCTTATCATGTAACAATCGTAATGAAAGAATCGTAAATCTAAGGCAGTTTTTAATGATGTGATTCCGATTCCCCCCCAAAATACATGATTCTTACGATTAATTATTCTGATTCTGATTAATTGTCCCACCACTAATATTAACCCCTGAACCCTGGGAGTATGCACGAGTGCGCAGTAGCATACACAAATTAACATTATTCATCAACGAGTATTTTTCCTGATATTAAGACGTTTATTATCCAGTGTATTGTGCGTTGTTTTCATTGGTCGCAAAAACAACACATGGCGGACAGAGCACATTGCGACCAGTGAAAACAACATGCAATACACTGGATAATAAACGCCTTAATATCAGGAAAATTACCTGCCATCACTTTAAAGAAAAGTGTGGAGGTTAACTTAATATAAATTCATTTATGCGCTCGTGCGTAGTCTCAGAGTTTAGGTGTTAATACCATGCAAATGGTTAATTTGCGATCGGCTTAAATATCAAATTCGTTGTCAGCGACCCCAAAACCCCCTAAAAAACAATTGTTTTTTGTTGGAGCTATTATAGTGTTAAACTAATTTTTGTTGTTGTTTTTTCTACTAGTCTAAGTTTCACGTAACAATTTAATAAAGAAAACATACCGGCCAGAAATGAAATGAATATAGCGCAGTCAATTATTTGTAAGTAAAAAAAAACTTTGTACACTTAATTTTTGTATGAAAATATAAAAACTTATTTTCTCTTTCTTTACTGCCTCATATGTATGCGCCTAGCTAGAGAGAGAGGGTAAAGGGAGCAAGGATTGTGCAATGTTGATTGTCGGCTGACTGTAGGCCTCTGATATTTTCTTTTTTATGTGACCTTTTGCCTTTTTACCACTGCTTATATAAATTCTGTTTAGTGTTTCTGTTTCTGTCATGCGTTTGTGTGTGTGCACCTTCAACACGTGATACCAAGAAAGTAAACTATTGTCTCTTTTACTATCGAACTCATGTGATTCAACGTGGGTTAAGATCATTAAAATACTTTCATAACACTCTAAACATTTCTTAATATTATTAAATATCTAGCCAGTGTCTAAACTTCAATTGTCACAACAATGTAAACAAATAGCATGTTTCCTACAACACTGAGCAAAAGCAATATGTACTAATAAGAATACATATCAAAATGAGGTAGAAAGTTAAAAAAAACACTCCACCAGATAGCAAAACAGAAGATAGTATTCACGAGTGATCTGACTATCCAGAATCATGTGCATGTCAAGCCATTTATGGAAAAATCATGACTAAGAGATTCCATGTAAATGTGGTAAATTGTGCAAATGTGAGCCATGTCATTCACTAACAGTAAATTTTCAAAAATTGGGGAGATTAAAAGATCAGTTATGGCGGAATATATATGGATGGAAAATGGAAACCATCTGTAGCAGTCGCAGAGAACTATGTTCTCTTGTGATTCAAATTACTAAGAGATTCAATGTAGATGTGTAAAATTATACAAATGTGATCCATGTCATTCACTAACAGTAAGGTTGGAAAAACATTGAAAAACTGTAATATGTGGAGAGATTGAAACATCAGTTATGGCTGAATATATATAGATAGAAAAGGTAAACTATCTACCTTTATGGGATAGTAGAAATTATAGATTGAGGAGAACAATGAAGAGTATGATGACGTAAAAAACCTGTGCATATTCTCATGATCAGCTACTAAGCATACCGAGTATAGCATTTAACACGATATAGGAATCATTACTTATAAGTAAATTATTATATATATGTACATATAATAATAATTAGTAAAAGAGTTCTATACATCTATATATATATATACATCTATATATATATATATATATATCGCAAAAACGGTCAACAGAGATTACAGATTTTCATGCGATCAGAATCATTTTAAAGTTCGATCCTTTGGACGAGAAGAATTGGCTAAACACATTAATTCCTTTGTGCTAAACAGGACACTTTTCTACAGGGAGAGGTAACAAAAAATCGTTCCTTAATGACTAGTTATCGTGTATGCAAGCACAACAACGTCTTTTCTTGACTTAGTTTAAATATAAAAAAAGGATCCGATTGTGCTGATGCACTGATAACTCAGTTGGTTAAGGAGCAGCGTCATAATCTTAAGATTCCACATCCAAACTGGGATGTCAGATTTTTTTCCGACTTTTAAAGTTTTAATAATATTTATGCACTTTCTTCATTTTTTTTCATCACATTCGTTGTTTTTTTGTTTTTGTTTTTTTGTTTTTGTTTTTGTTTTAAAAAAAGGTTTCAACATCGTTCGCTTACATGTTCGTTTTTTCCATCGTTTTTCGCTATTTTTGCTTGTTTTGTTTTTCCGATTTTTAAGAAGTTTTAAAATCGTTTTTGTTCTTTTTTATCATATTTAGACAGTTATTAATATCCTTATTCTTTATTTTCCATTTTGCTTTGATTTAACCCCTCCCCCAGACACACACCTCCAATCACCCTGGTAACACCGGGTACCCTCGCTAGTACATAATAAATTCAATTTTATCACATTCAAGGTGTGTTTTAAAATTGATTTTCCATTTTGTTTTAATTTACCCCTCCACCTCCCAAACACATCCAAACGCCCTGACAACGCCAGGTACACCGACTGGTACAAGGTAAATTCAATTTTACCACATTCTAAAATTTATTTTCCATTTTGCTTTGATGTACCCGCTCCCCCCCACACACACACCTCCAATCACCCTGGTAACGCCGGGTACCCTCGCTAGTACATAATAAATTCAATTTTACCACATTCAAGGTATGTTCTCAAATTTATCTTATATTTTGTTTTCATTACCGCCTCCCCCATACACACCTCCAAAAACCCTAGCAACGATGGGTACCCCCGATTGTACAAAATAAATTCAATTTTACCACATTCAATGTATTTTCTAAAATTTATTTTATATTTTCAGAATTTTCAACACTGAAAACCAATTCATTAATGGATAAGAAGAATATTTCGCTGCAAGTAACCATGAGAGCTAAACCACATTCTTGTGAAGTATGTGGTTCTTCTTTTGCACTAAAGTCAAATTTGTTGCATCATATGAAAACACACAAAGGAGAGAAACCATATTCTTGTGAAGTATGTGGTAATGCATTTGCATTAAAGTCAACTTTATTGAGTCATATGACAACACATACGGGAGAGAAACCACATTCATGTGAAGTATGTGGTTCTTCTTTTGCACAAAAGTCAAATTTGTTGACTCATATAAAAACACATACGGGAGACAAACCACATTCTTGTGAAGTATGTGGGTCTGTTTTTGCAAGGAAATCAACTTTGTTGAATCATATGAACACACATACAGGAGAGAAACCATATTCTTGTGAAGTATGTGGTTCTTCTTTTGCACATAAGTCAAATTTGTTCCATCATATGAAAACACATACGGGAGAGAAACCACATTCTTGTGAAGTATGTGGTTCTTCTTTTGCACTGAATTCAACTTTGTTGAGTCATATGACAACACATACGGGAGAGAAAGCACATTCTTGTGAAGTATGTGGTTCTTTTTTGCACAAAAGTCAAATTTGTTGACTCATATGAAAACACATACAGGAGACAAACTACATTCTTGTGAAGTATGTGGTTCTTCTTTTGCACAAAAGTCAAATTTGTTGACTCATATAAACACATACGGGAGACAAACCACATTCTTGTGAAGTATGTGGGTCTTCTTTTGCAAGGAAATCAACTTTGTTGAGTCATATGACAACACATACAGGAGAGAAACCATATTCTTGTGAAGTATGTGGTTTTTCTTTTGCAGTTAAGTCAAATTTGTTGCGTCATATGAAAACACACACAGGAGAGAAACCATATTCTTGTTAAGTATGTGGTAATTCATTTGCACTGAAGTCAACTTTGTTGAGTCATATGACAACACATACGGAAGAGAAACCACATTCTCGTGAAGTATGTGGTTCTTCTCTTGCACAAAAGTCAAATTTGTTGACTCATATAAAAACATATACAGGAGACAAACCACATTCTTGTGAAGTATGTGGGTCTTCTTTTGAAAGGAAATCAAATTTATTAAGTCATATGAAAACACATACAGAAGAGAAACTTGATCCTCTAAGTAAGCTTCTAAAGAACTACCAAGGTGCTTATAATCTAAGCTACAGCCGCCAAAGAGAATCCTCCAAGTTAATAAACCATTTATTTTTCATGGATGATCTTAAGCTTTATGCTAGCTCGGATAAGGATTTAGATAATCTACTGAAAATTGTCCACACTTTTTCTAATGACATCAAAATGAAGCTCGGACTGGATAAGTGTGCTATGTGTACTCTGAAAGCTGGCAAGAAGATATCTTCTGAAAATATACAGCACGATGAAAATAGTGTAATCAGAGAACTGGATGAACAGGAAACATACAAATACCTCGGCATTGATGAAAATGAGTCCATCCAGCATTCAAAGATGAGAGAGAAACTAAGCCAAGAATATTTACGCCGGGTAAGAAAAATCTGCAAAACTGAAATCACAAACAAGAACAAAATTACGGCAATTAACCAACTTGCCATGCCAGTACTAACATATAGTTTTGGCATTATTGACTGGCCTCAGAAAGACATAAATTGGCTTGACACAAAGACAAGGAAAATGTTAACCTTGTACCGAGTTATTTATCGAAATCAGTGCATGTCTCGTTTGTACCTACCCAGGCGAGAAGGAGGTATGGGACTCTCGGAAGTCAATCATCAACACAGAGCCACAATCGTCAGCATAGGTCAGTACATAATAAGTTCCTGTAACCCCAAGCTTATGAAAATTAAAGACCATTATCAGAATCGAGCAAGTAGTACAACATCTATAACACAACTTGCCACTCATTTTGGAAAAGATTGCCTTACAAATGATACTGAGAACCCAAACAAGCCTGCCACTGACATAGCCCAGAAAAGTCGGAAAAAATACACTAGCCAGTTCCATAGTGTTAAAACAGAAGAATGGACCAACCATAAACGGGCAAAATACCTACCGACTGAACTATCCCAAGAATATATTGATAGGGATTGTTCCCTGGACTGGCTCAAAAGAGGATCCCTCCATTACGACCAAGAGAGGTTGATATTTGCTGCACAAGACCAGGGCCTCATGACAAACGCCTTCAAAAAGATGTGTGGTCTAAGCAACAATAATAAATGCAGGTTCTGTAGCACTGAGGTTGAGAGTGTGGGCCACCTGATTTCTGGTTGCAAAGTCCTACTTGGAGACGGTTATTATACAGATCGCCATAACGGAGTTTGTAAATACCTTCACTGGAAGATATGTAAGAAACTCAACATTCAGTGTAGTAAAAACTCCTGGGAACATATACCCGAACGAACAGTTGGGAATGACAACTACACTATTCACTATGACTACATAATCCCTACTGCTACATATCTTGAAAACGCAGCTGTTAAACCAGATATAGTGATTTGGGACAGAGCAAACAAAAAAGCGACCGTAATAGAGGTCAGTGTACCCAATGATACAGGGCTTAACAGAGTTGAGAGGGAAAAGATAACAAAGTATCAAGGACTTATGTATGATATGAAACGAAATTGGAAATTAAAAGACGTTTCAATTATACCAGTCATCATAGGAGCAACTGGGCTTATGAAAAAGAACTTTAAAAAGTACATAGCAAGCATACCCGGTGAACCAAGTGCAAGTGAAATACAAACGATTGCACTGAAAGGGACGGCTAGAATCCTGAAAAGATCTCTTGGTTGGACTCACAAATTTAGGGGCAAATGTCAGACATCTGGTTGGATGTCCCATCCCCTAGAAGAAAAGTTTAAGAAAAATGAAAAAAAAGAGAGAAACCACTTTCTTGTTGAGTATATGGTTCTTTTGCATTTTGTTGCATTATATAAAATACATACAAGACGTCCCTAATTATGTGGCTTTAAGAGAGTAGAGAGGGAGAAAATATGAAAATACTAAGGACTTGTGTACGACATTAAAAGAAATTTGAAACTTAAGAAGATATCCATCAAACCTTTCATTATAGGAGCAATCGGACTAATAAAAAAGAATTTCAAAAATGAGCAAATATACCCGGTGAACTAACGGCAAGAGAAATAGAAAAAAATGCATTTGAAGGGATGGCTAGAATCTTAAAATGATCTCTCGGTTTGAGTAAATAAACTAATGTCAGAATGTATGGCACCTGGTAGAATGCCTAATCTCAACTAAACTAAAGTTATGAGAACATTGGAAAACACACCTATTATTATTGGGTATGTGGTTCTTCTTTTACACAGATTTTTTAAATTTTTTTATGTCGTCATATGAAACACATACAAGAGAGAAACCGCATTCTTGTTTAGTCTGTTTTTTGTATCATAGTCAACTTTAATGGGTCATATGAAAACACATATGGGAGACAAGCCACTTTCATGTGAAGTATGTGGTTCTTCTTTTTCACGGAAGTAAACTTTGTGTTGTTATATGAAAACATATATGAAAACATACAGGAGAGAAACTACATTCTTGTGAAGTATGTGGTTTCTCTTTTGCATGAAAGTCAACTTTTTTGTGTCATATAAAATCACATACGGGAGACTGTTCATGTGAAATATGTGGGGTTTTTTTTGCATGGAAGTCACATTTGTTGCGTCATATGACAACACATACAGTATGTGGTTCTGCTTTATAACAGATGACAACTTTGTTGAGTCATATGAAACACATGCGAGAAACAATAGTTGATGATTTTCCAAAATTAATATCTTAAAATGGTATTCAAGCATCACAAAACAAGAACCAGCAGAACAACGTCTATCAGGAAACTGCCAATCATTTTTCACAAGACTTTTTTACCAATATGACAGAATCAGCAAACAGACCTGCTACAAAAATCACACAAAATAGTAGTTAAAATACTCTACAATTTGCATGTCATAAAATTAGAAAAATGGGCCAACCAAGAGTGTGACAAGTCTTTTCTGGGTTTATTATTATTATATAAATAAGGAAGACTTTATAGACTGGCTTTATCTGATGAACTAAGTGCAAGAGAGATTTAAATTATTCTACAAGAAGAGACGGTAAGAATCTTAAAATGAGTGCTCGGTTGAACTGTGTGAGATAAAGGTTGAATGTCTGGTATCTAGTAGGATGCGCTATTACCAGTTTAAGCAAAATAATTAAAAAAAGAGACAAACAAGATTTATTGTATAGAGATGGGAGAATGATCTCGACATATCAAAACTGGATACCAAAATACTGTATGTTACATAGTTGTGTACCATATCCCCATACAGAGATATGTACTTGTGATGGAGGGTTCATGTACACGTGAGTATACGTGTTGTGTGATTGTGACGTGTCAGTAGTGTGTTAATAATGCCTATTGTTATTACTAATGTATATAGTGTCTATATTGTGGTTTCTGAACCCCAAATTATTTTGTTGTCTAACTAAAATATATATGGTTAAACTAACAATTTATCAGGTAAATTCGACACTCGGTTACGAAAACGTCCAAATCCAAAACAGGACATTATTTCAAGTTGACTTGCACATAACTACTTATGTAGCACGCCTTCTTCTAACTCACCCTGTTTACGTTTTATTTACCTTTTTCATCATTTGCATAGAAATGCGACAGTCTGTGTGGTTCTAATGACTGCCTACCATAAAACCAATTGGGTAATTGTTTTAGTCCTTTTTTTTCGATTTTTTTACACAACCAACCTTTTGAAGCATAAAACCAATTGGGTAATTGTTTTAGTCTTTTTTTTTCGATTTTTTTACACAACCAACCTTTTGAAGCATAAAACCAATTGGGTAATTGTTTTAGTCCTTTTTTTTTCGATTTTTTTACACAACCAACCTTTTGAAGCATAAAACCAATTGGGTAATTGTTTTAGTCTTTTTTTTTTCGATTTTTTTACACAACCAACCTTGTGAAGCATGTACACATGCTAGTCAAGCATGGTTCGATTTTTCCTACAAATTAAAATAAGAAAAACTGAAAATATTTTTGTAATGTATGTGGCTTTTCTTTAAAAAGGCCAAAATAAAATGATCCTTTAATTATGTTAATAATTTTCTTTAAATAAACAAAGCTTTCATGTAAATCTTTAAAACGAAAAAAACTTTTATAAATTTACTACATTTCAATAAAACGTTTATTTTATACAAAGTATTCATGTTTAAATATCTACTTAAGCGTTTTGCAGTTTTTCATTGTTGTTTTCACATATATGTTTATTGTGCAAGATTTTTTTAATACAATGACGTTCAATAAGTAATGCCCCTGACCGTGGCTACCGAGAAAGAAGGCCGATGCATATAACAGCGTAACGTCACTTCCTAATTAAGTTGTAGGTATAGACAGCTCCTACACTCGGAAAATAATTATTATAATTGCACATTTGGGATAATTTTAATCAAAATATCGTAAGTGAATTCGTGTTTGAACTTTTATTTTTATTGGAGAAAGTCGAATATTTCATTTTATTTATTTTTTTACTGCAAAACAAACAATTTTGGGGTTTGTATTACTGTACACATAGATACGAAAAGCTTGTCAAAAAACAAATATATAACAAATAAATGTTATTAAAAGCAAGATAAGTTACTTTTCTACATAACTGGATATATTTTTCGTGTTTTTATTCAATGTAACATGTTTATTCAGCTCGAAAACCATACAGTTGTTACCTATGTATTGGAAAATTCAAGATGGCGTCTGACTCTCTCTTTAACACGGTAAGTTCGGGAAAAGGTGTTATAAATAATAAACTAGACAAAATACTATTAAAAAACACCGAATATATGTCAACCTATGTCACGGTAATATATATTGAGCGAGTTTCTAACAGTATTTTTCTAGTTTTATATTTATAGCACCTTTTCCCAAACTTACCGTGTTAAAGAGAGAGTCGGGCGCCATTTTGAATTTTCCAATACATAGGTAAACACAGTATGTTTTTTTAGCTGAATAAACATGTTACATTGAATAAAAACACTGAAAACATATCCAGTTAGGTAGAAAAGTAAGTTATCTTGCCTTTGATAACATTTATTTGTTATATATTTGTTTTTTTGACAACTTTTTCGAATCTATGTCTACAGTAATACAAACCCCAATTTTTATATAATATTTTTCAGTCCGTTCTTTTAATAATACATAAAACTTTTCACTGAGTATTTTCCAATATTTTAAAGTAAGAATTTTTCACGGCAGTGTTTTTTTTTTTTTACGATTGGTGAATTATCAATATTTTAGCACGGGGCGTAATTCATTTCTTTGAAATATATTTAAAACTTCAAGTTTTTGTTTTTCTTAACATTTTAACTGTAAATAATTTTCATAACGAGTTTGTTTTACTATAGACATAGATTTAAAAAAAAGTTGTCAAAAAACAAATATGTAACAAATAAGTGTTATCAAAGGCAAGATAAGTTACAAACACGCCGACATTTTTCTTTTTAAAATATATTGATAAACATTGTATAATTTTCGAAGCGATTACACGTTTTAACGTGAGTAAAACCACTAAAAACCTTCCCAGATAGGTAGAAGAGTAACTTACCTTGCCTTCGTTAACATTTATTTGTGATATATTTGTTTTATTGACAACTTTTTCGAATCTATATGTACAGTAATACAAACCTAAAATTTAATTTAACTTGAAAATAATATTTAAAATACACATGCGTCACTGCACAAGCATCCTTATTTTTATCATAATAATAATAGTAATAATAATTTTTTATCACTATTATTATTATTATCATAATAATAATAATAGTGATAATAATTAAAAAAACAAACTTATTATTACTATTATTATTATTATTATCATAATAATAATAGTAATAATAATTTTTTATTACTATTATTATTATTATCATAATAATAATAGTAATAATAATTTAAAAAAAACTTATTATTACTATTATTATCATAATAATAATAGTGATAATATTTTTTTAAAAAAACTTATTATTATCATAATAATAATAGTGATAATAATTTTTAAAAAAACTTATTATTATCATAATAATAGTAATAATAATTTAAAAAAAAACTTATTATTACTATTATTATTATTATCATAATAATAATAGTAATAATAATTTAAAAAAAAAACTGGTGTAGATGACATCGACTGGCGCCACACCACATCAACTAGTTGTGAAGGGTCAGGGAGGATGGAAAGACCGAGGTGAGAGAGTACTGACCAAATCTCCACTGGAAGTGTGCAGTTCAAATCTGGTACCTTGGGGAGGCATTTTCTCACCCACACCCCAGGAAAAACCAATGGCCGATGCCAACGAGAAATCAGTGACAACGGCTGTTGCGATAACGTGCAATCATCTGCACAAGTGGTCAAAAGGTAGAGAACAGTGGAAATCTGGGGAGACTTGTCACTTGGTCTCCAGGGAACACCATAGGTTACTGCCAGTGAGCAATCACTGATGATGGCTTGTGAGACAAGAAAAAACATGGGGGAAAATGGACATAGAAGAACAGAAAACCAAAACATTAAATATAATTTCTGTATTTAAAGTAATAGTTATTTAAATATTTCAACATATAATCTTGTGGAGAAAATCCAGCTTCCTAATAAGGGGCACTCTGGATAGGAACAAAAATAATCTCAGTCATGAAAGATTTCTCCTCCACCGACCGAAGACAGAAAAGGTAAAGTGTAGCATCAAAACAGATACTACACTGTGATCTTGTTCCGAAGGCCAAAAAAATATTTGTTTAATGTTTTTTTAATTGTTTGTTCTCTAAATTCATAATTCAGTTTTATCAGTATTAAATTGTATCTTGCTTTAAAATTACTTAATTTTACATAGATAATGTTTCTATTTTATATTGAATAAATTTATTATAAACAGGTTATTTTGAATAAAGTTCAGTTTCAGTATTAATCGAACTGTGTTCCTTTTTCTTTTTAAAAATGTTTTATTGCTCTTTTACAAATGGCCCTCATATAGTACTGACAGTTTGACAAATCTTACCTACATTGCCTGCAGACATTTTTCAATTAACAGGCCTTCTTCTTACTCTAGTGCTCTAACTCTGTTAGTGCGGGAAATTTATTCACTGAGTCCCGTGAAGGTTATCCCACGTGGTTCATGTTAATAAGCCTAGAAAAATCAGGACATGAAAAAATAAAGACAAGGAAATACTTTTAAGAATAAAAAAATATTGACATTTTATTGAGGGAAAAAGAAAGCATAAGGGTTGGGGAAAGAAGGCAGCAAAGCTGCAAAGTTCAATTATTGAGAAAAAAGTTTATATGTTCAATTTATAAGAGAAAATACAGTTCATATGTTCACCAATTCGACTGCCAAAAATGTCCTTATGGCAAGCACTAAAGGCTTAATTAACACTAGAGAGAGAGGGTACAGAAATAAGAGAAAATTAGAATAAGAGAACTTACTGCGTAAAACAATGATTTCCTTTTTTTTAACCTTTCTTTTTTTTTTATATATATATGTGTGTGAGTCCTTTTTTTTTACATATATATTTTCTTCACGCCACTTGAAATCGATCTGTCCTCACTTCAGTGACAGAATCCTTGAAAGTTCTTTTGAAAATAATCCTTGAATTTGAAAACTCAATGTAAAACCTTCGTTCGTCCTTCTTGTCAGATGAAATTCTCACTGGTTACAACATGGAAAGACATTTCGGTTTCCACACGCCGACATTTAATCGCATCTCGTGCGTCCAGTTTATAGATCAATTCTTCTTAGAATTGATTCATTCTTTTCTTTTCGAGTCAACCAACTTGATTCGACTCTTACTGAAACTCATTATTCATTCCTATGAACAATGAAATAACTTTTACTATTTTTAAGACTTGAATGTCTGAGTAGGACCAGAGCTCGTAACTTGCGTGTTACCCTCGTGGAATCTCTGTCCAAAACTGATTTTCGTTCCGCTGTCTAGTGCACTTGTTGAATTTTCGCGGGAAAAATATCTCTTAGTAGAACCAATTGTGGCGTGATTCTTTCAGCAACAGCAGCAGCTCGTTAAAAAGACGTAAAGTTAAAGAAGGAAAGAAGGGAGGAAAGATAAAAGACAACGACGAAGAGAAGGAAGAAATTAAATTTCTGACATTAGCAAAAAAAGGGGTACGTTGGGTCGTCACCGGTATATATCCAGAAGTTTGTTTACGTATAATTTATTTTAGAGTAACCACATTGTTTAACAAATAAAAGGATTAAATGTGTTTTATTTTAGTTAAGTTTTATTTTATAATTGAATTTTTAAAACATTAAACAATACAAATAATACGCTGTTTAACAAATAAAAAAAAAAATGAAAAATGAAGTTTTAAAATGATTAAATGTGTTTTATTTCATGATTTGAAATTTTTATTTTATAGTTTAAAATTTAAAACATTGAATAATAAAAAGATGTGGGGGAAAAAGACTATTTAGAGGGTAAAGTAGATTACCCAGTGATAGCGTAAGCTCCGAGGGGTTGCAAAGGATGCCCTATGCGACCCCCCCTACTTGGTCGAGTAACTAAGTTGTGCCAACCGTTCACCAGAGACACAATTCTTTTATAACAGAAGATTTGTGCCTCCCACTACTCCTCCAAGTCTTAGTATTCCGCCCTCGAGGCCGGCGCCACAACGTAAGCAATCTCCTTTTTTTTTTTTTTTTTTCTCACAAATAAGATTTTGGTTTGATTTTACATTTTATATTGTTCTCGAGTGCAACTGATGGATGCTTCGCCACAAGAATTCAATATTTAACTTCATCTTTCATTATTTCGTTTCGAGAACAAAACCAACATTTTATTGTTCAATGTTTTTATTTTTAAATTATAAAATAAAACACATTTAATAATTTTAAAACTTCATCTTGCATTATTTCTCTCTTTTTTGGTACTAGTGCATGAGCTGGCCTGGGCGTGGCTTATCACTCGCTCGGATTTCTCCGTAAAATGACGTCACATGCTGCCATCTAACGGAGAAAAAGTTAATTCATTTTACAAAAAAAAAACTTGTTGAGCTTTGCTTAAATTATTTTTGAAAAAGACATTCAAAAAAGTATTTTATTTCCAAAAAATTAAATTAAATTTTGTGAAAGAAGAAATAAATTTTTCAACTTAATTTATTTGACAAAAAAAAACAAATTTGTTTAGCTTTTTTCCTTGAAAACATTACGACAAGTTTTCTTCTATTTGACTCCCATGCATGTGAAAAATAATTACGGTAAGTTTTTCTGTTATTATTTGACAATAAAAATTACTTTGCAACTTACCTGCATCATTTATTTTTCTATTTAAAAAAGTAGTAATTATTTTAAAAAAACAAAAAAAAAACAGGGTATGTTTTTAGCCACGTTTTGGTTTCGTGAATTTGGCCTTTTTTGAAATTTGGCCTTCTTTTTTTTTTTTTTGCTTTTAATTTGGCTTCAAATTTGGCTTCTGTTTTCTTTTTTTTTTTTAAATAATTTTACCACTATATTAATTTTATAGTAATTAAAGAAAATGCTATAATTAATTTTTCAAGCAGTTTCGTGTTGAAATATTCTGGAAACTTGTATTTGGCGCTGTTTCCGCGTTTTTCTCGCTCTGTAAGCCCCCCCCCTCGTCCATTTTCTCCGTTAGATGGCAGCATGTGACGTCATTTTACGGAGAAATCCGAGCGAGTGATAAGCCACGCCCAGGCCAGAGCTCATGCACTAGTACCTCTTTTTTATTTGTTAAACAACGTGGTTAATTTTAATTAAACTTTAATCACAAGATTATATTTTCAATAATCACGTAAATATTAACGAACTTCTGTTTACGATATACCGGTGTCAATCCAACGTGTCCCCCCCCTTTTTTTTTTTTTTGATAACAGGGTTGCCCAGTTTTCATTATAACTTTTTTTTCATGTGTAATTTTTTTTTTTTACATTTAATCTCTTTAATTAATTTTTTTCTATTATAATCTTACAGATTAACTTTGGGCTTTAATCTTTCACACACAATAAAACAAATAATCGGTAGTCTATTTAAAAAAAATATTCTAAACTATTTTTACCTATCAGTTTCCGCCATTAAATTGCAATTGGAAAATGAATAAAGATGAAACTTGTAATCTGTTCTCTCTCATGTAAATATTAAAACGTTAAATAAAATAAAACTATTTTTCTCAGTGAAATAGATCGGCTCTATTTCGAAATGATTTCTTTTTTATTTTTCCTCTTCAATTTTGTTTTCTGCAAACTTGCTCTTCCGTTCGTCATCTTGAATGTGTAGGGGACTAGGATATATATAAATACCCCAATCCCGTTACAAGAGAATAATGAAACGAATGAGGAATTGAAGGAGACCAAGACTCAATTACTGGAGAAGGTAAGCGTGGTTTATTTGCTATTGAAAGAAATGAACGTTTTAGTTACAATATGTCCGCGCGTATGTGGCCAATGTTCGTTACAGGACTGGTGTTGTTGCAAGAAGGGAAATGTGTTTTCATCTGAAGTTCGGGTCACTATTGTTTGTTCGCGCGTGGGAAGAGAAATAAATGTTGTAGGAAAATTGAGAATAGTAGTCCAGCGTGTGTATGCATTGATAAGGAATTAACTTCTGTGGGGGTAGTATAATTAAACAAAGCGTACTTATCTTTTCAGACGACGGGGGTGGTAAGTGGCGGCCAGTCGTGCTACTTCGGTGATATGTGTCAGGCTTTTAACTGGAGAGCGACGACTACATTTATCAAGCTAGCAGCGCGGCGTTTTTGCCTCCTGTGTTTTTCTTCTTTTTCTTCTTTGGTTTGTGTAAGATAGGCATTGTTAGAATTGAAGGCGTCTCGGCTCATAACGTGAGAGCGGAGTTGGCTTCAGTTCACTGGTGCCTTATTTCTTCTTCTTCTTCATCTCTTTAGGTCGGGTGGAAGAATGTCTGTGCGTTCACTGACGCAGCTGGGCGAATCTCCTTTTCTTTTCTTTTTCTTCTTCATTTCTTTAGGTCGGGTGGAAGACTGTCCGTGCGTTCACTGACGCAGCTAGGCGAATCTCTCTTTTCTTTCTTTCTGGTCCCCTCCTTTTATAGTCGTAAACCGGCTTCCAGCGGCTGTGATAATTTAGGCCTTTATTTTCGGCGGGGAGCTCTGCCATTGGTTCATAATTCTTTTTATGGTTTCTTATTTTTCTTTTTCCAAACGGAAGCGATGCGTGGAGCCATGTGCAAACGACGATTTTTTATTTTGTCTCTTATGCTGGAGACGTTAGCATCCGGTTGGCATGTTCCCACACACATCGCCACCCGAAATAGCGGAGCTATTCCGAGAGTGCCCGAGAGGATTTTGGTGGATTGGTTGGTTGGTTGGTTGGTTGGTTCGTTGGTTGGTTGGGTTGGTTTGTTGGTTGGTTCGTTGGTTTGTTGGTTGGTTGGTTGGTTGGTTGGTTGGTTGGTTCGTTGGTTGGTTCGTTGGTGGGTTGGTTCGTTGGTTGGTTGGTTGGTTTGTTTGTTGGTTCGTTGGTGGGTTAGTTCGTTGGTTGGTTCACCATTTATGACTCGGAGGGTTTTTTTTTTTTTTTTTTTTTTTTTTTTTTGGGAGGCTGAGGAGGTTGAGGAGGTTTTTTTTTTTTTTTTTTTTTTTGGATAGTTTCATTTAGAAGAGGTAAAGTGTTCCTAGAATGTTTGTAGGTGTGTATGCATGCTTCGTTCAACCTCATCCATCTCATTTAAATAAAGGGGCGGGGGTCACCATATTTGTAGGGTATTATAATTAAACAAAGCGTACTTATCTTTTCAGACGACGGGGGTGGTAAGTGGCGGCCAGTCGTGCTACTTCGGTGATATGTGTCAGGCTTTTAACTGGAGAGCGACGACTACATTTATCAAGCTAGCAGCGCGGCGTTTTTGCCTCCTGTGTTTTTCTTCTTTTTCTTCTTTGGTTTGTGTAAGATAGGCATTGTTAGAATTGAAGGCGTCTCGGCTCATAACGTGAGAGCGGAGTTGGCTTCAGTTCACTGGTGCCTTATTTCTTCTTCTTCTTCATCTCTTTAGGTCGGGTGGAAGAATGTCTGTGCGTTCACTGACGCAGCTGGGCGAATCTCCTTTTCTTTTCTTTTTCTTCTTCATTTCTTTAGGTCGGGTGGAAGACTGTCCGTGCGTTCACTGACGCAGCTAGGCGAATCTCTCTTTTCTTTCTTTCTGGTCCCCTCCTTTTATAGTCGTAAACCGGCTTCCAGCGGCTGTGATAATTTAGGCCTTTATTTTCGGCGGGGAGCTCTGCCATTGGTTCATAATTCTTTTTATGGTTTCTTATTTTTCTTTTTCCAAACGGAAGCGATGCGTGGAGCCATGTGCAAACGACGATTTTTTATTTTGTCTCTTATGCTGGAGACGTTAGCATCCGGTTGGCATGTTCCCACAAATGTTAACTTGAGCCCCTAAAGTTAATCACATTTAAAAACCGTTTCCTTTATAAAAGCAGATAAAGTTAATCGAAGTCAGATTATAAAACAAAGACGTAAGTATTCCTACACGGCGCAGTAGTGGCGCAGGCGCACCAGCAGTGACCATTCGATAATAATCCGATGAAAAAAAAGATGAACATAAAAAAATACACATACGTGGTGTGCTGGTGACCAGCACAGCACCACACCAACACCACGTATGTGTATTTTTTATTTTCATCTTTTTTTCATCGGATTATTATCGAATGGTCACTAATCTATCAGATTTTGTTTTCAATACTGACTTAAACATAAAAAAATGGTCAATCCGTAATTCTTTATGTTATTAGTGGTGGCCAATTCTGTATGCGTTTCCACGTACAGAATAGATAACATTTTTCTTGACTTTTATTTTTTACTATTCCTGTGTCTTTATTGAAACATGAAATCAGAAAAAAAAAAACTTTTGGCTGAAAATAAATAAATAAATAAATAAATAATGCCCTCCTGACTATGTGGCCATAAAGTGGGTGCTCATTTTACAGTAAATCTATAATGAAAAGTGATCCCCCACTTTTTGGAAACAGTAAGTTTTTCATATGATGAACACTGTTTCTCTGTACCACGTTTAAAGTATATATCCGTGTTCAGCACCCCCGAAAAACTTTTAAAAGTCGTCATTGTAAAGAAAAACATAATAATTTTATAAATTAAAAAAAGAAAATGGTCAACGTCTAGAATCTTTCCAACTCCAAAAATACCTTTACAAACGCGACTTGTGTAGGTTTTCGGTGGTGCTGAAAACGAATATATACTTCAAAAGTGGCGCAAATAATTAGTTTTCATGAAATGAGGAAATTACTTTTCAAAAAATGGGATCAATTCAATGTAAAATGAGCATTCATTTTCTGACCACATGCGGATGGAGGGGGGAGGGGCTTGCCTAAAAGCCGTTTTGGTAAATTGTTATTTACTTTCCACCTTAACAATAACATTTAACATGACGATTGCTATAGTTTTTCAGGTATGCTGAAAACAAATATCGCATTTAAATTGACCTCAAACAATTAATATTTTTCAGATATTAAGCAATGTAATTCTTTGTTATCAGTGGGAGCCAATTCTGTATGCACTTGCGCGTACAGAATTGGCCACCACCGATAACATAAGGAATTACATTGCTTAATATTAAAAAAAACTACTTCTTTGTGACAAAAATATATGTGCTTACATGTGCAGAAATGGTAACCATTGTTAACATAAGGAATGACACGAATCACATTTTTTTCTTTATTTTTACCCTTTAATGTCCTCGTATCTTTATTGAGACATGAAATCAGACAAAAACAAAAAATGTTAGCCCAAAACATAACAAAAATGCTCCCTGTTACTTTCATAAAGTGTGTGATCATTTTACATTAAATGAAAAATGATCCCCCACTTTTTGAAAAGTAAATTTGATGAAAACTATTTCTCTATGCCACTTTTAAAGTATATATTCATTTTCAGCATCCCCTACAACTAGACATTGACTAAAATATTGACCATTGCTTTTTGTGGTTAATGTCTAGAATCGTTTCAACTCTAAGAATTTCTTTACAATGACGACTTTTTTATGTGGCGCAGAGAATTAGTTTTCATGATATGAGCAAATTACTTTTTCAAAATGTGGGGGATCACTTTTCTATATGAATGTAATGTAAAATGAACACCCATTTTCTGGCCAAATCGTGATAATATATATATATATATATATATATATATATATATATGATTAGTTTTTTTTGGAAAAAGAATTCCAGCAGAGTGCTCAATTAAAAGGAAAATCCAAATTTTAAGAGCGTACTTATATTTTGTGTACAGAAAGTTGTTAGTTGAGACAGGTCATTGGTACCGTCGGTTTCAAGCCCGATAATAAGGCCCGTTTAAGGTATCCTTATCAAGCTCTCTTCAGCCAATATATATATTGCTGTCTGAAAGCCGTTTTGGTAAATTGGTTTCTTACTTTCCACCTTAACAATCATCTTTCACATGACGACTCCTAAAGGTTTTCAGGTATGCTGAAAACGAATATCGCATTTAAATTTGCCGCAAACTAATACTTTTACGAATATTAAGCAATGTAAGTCTTTGATATAAGTGGGGTCCAATTCTGTATGACATTCGGTTCTTGTTTTCTGATTTCATTAATTAAATGTTTGTATTATCGTCACATGGTTTCAACATGAGGGATTGATGTATTAGAAACTGTAAACTCGTCAGTATACCAAAGAGTTTTGTGTTAATTTATTTGGAAATGCAGTTATCGAATTTTCTGTTTGTTTGTTTAAAGAATGCTGATAAATAAAGAAACATTTGTATATTTAAGTTCTCTCAAAAATACATTCAACAATCCTTATGCTATATTTTTAACTTTTCTAAAAAATAAATTCAACAAACCTTACAAATAACTTTGACTAAATTAAAAAAAAATTATCATGATTGTTAAGCAACTTACAATATTACGGTTCTAAATTTTTTAGATGAGAAATGATTCTTAGTATTATTTAGATTATAAAGACTACTGTTCTCATCTTGAGTGTTATTGTGCAAACATTGTAAAAATAACACTTAAAATGAGAACAATGATATGAACAAATCACAATATGTTTTTTTACGTGTATTTTTAATTTCGAAAACTGCCTGCCTGGACAGAGTTCAAAATAGACTTCATAGCTCCGTTGGGGATGCCCTTTTCTGTTCTCTGCAATATCTTTCCCACCAAAGAGGCGTTGCGAGCCTGTCTTTGTTTTATCATTATTTCCAAGGCAAGTGCTTTTCTGAGCTCCAATCTCTGGTCCCTTCTTGCCAATCTTTCACGAAAAAAAAGCGTCTAGCAGAAACCACTGTCAATAATTTCCCCGCTCTTTATCTGTGCCTATATAATAACGTAGATTCCATGAACAAAGTTTCTTTCTTAGAACTGCACGCCTGCGGAACTCTTTATCTGCTTCCCAGCTGACTTGAACTTGGTTGTCTTCAAGTCCAACATAAACAAATTCTTGATGAACTGCCCCTTAAGTAATCCAATTTACCAAATTTCCATTACTAACAATTGCAATATTATCCCATTGACTACAGTACACTCCATAACCCTTATCCTCAAGTAGCCTCTGGGCCTTTATAAGTGGTGACTCCTATCTAAAAAAATGAATATTACGAGTCCTTTAATTATATATATATATATATATATATATATATATATATATATATATATATATATAAATATATATTTTTTTTTTCAAATAAACAAAAAACAACATTAAAATAAAATTAACAACGAACATTGTACAACATTTAAAATCAGTGTGAAATGAATTCCATGAGTAAATTTTTCATTCACTATATGTGCATATTATTATTTTATGCACATATTTTTTATTCAGTATGATATGTGCATATTATTATTTTATGCACATATTTTTTATTCAGTATGATATGTGCATATTATTATTTTTATTTTATGCACATATTTTTTCTTCAATATATGTTGATACTATTATTTTTATTTTATTCACATATTTTTATTCAGTATGATATGTTTATATTATTATTTTTATTTTATTCTCATATTTTTTATTCAATATGATATGTTCATATTATTATTTTTATTTCATGCACATATTTTTTATTCAGTATGATATGTTCATATTATTATTTTTATTTTATGCACATATTTTTTATTCAGTATGATATGTTCATATTATTATTTTTATTTTATGCACATATTTTTTATTCAGTATGATATGTTCATATTATTTTTATTTTGTTCACATATTTTTTATTCAGTATGATATGTTAATTTTATTCACATATTTTTTATTCGGTATGATATATTGATATTATTATTTTTATTTTTTGCACATATTTTTTATTCAGTATGATATGTGCATATTATCATTTTTATTTTATGCACATATTTTTTATTGAATATGATATGTTCATATTTTATTTTATTATCATATTTTTTATTCAATATGATATGTGCATATTATTATTTTTATGTTATGCATATATTTTTATTCAGTATGATATGTGCATATTATTTTTATTTTATTCACACATTTTTTATTAAATATATGTTAATATTAGT
This sequence comes from Euprymna scolopes, assembly GCF_053919585.1. Lineage (NCBI taxonomy): Eukaryota > Metazoa > Mollusca > Cephalopoda > Sepiida > Sepiolidae > Euprymna > Euprymna scolopes. The sequence continues at coordinate 39,328,409 of NC_136527.1, forward strand.
TTTTTATTTTATTCACATATTTTTTATTCAATATGATATGTTCATATTATTTTTGTTTTATTCACATATTTTTTATTCAATATGATATTTTCATATTATTATTTTTATTTTATTCACATTTTTTTATTCAATATGATATGTTCATATTATTATTTTTATTTTATTCACATATTTTTCATTCAGTATGATATGTGCATATTATCATTTTTATTTTATGCACATATGTTTATTCAGTATGATGTGTTAATATTATTATTCTTATTTTATTCACATATTTTTTATTCAGTATGATATGTGCATATTATTATTTTTATTTTATGCACATTTTTTTTATTCATTATGATATGTTAATATTATTCTTTTTCTATTCAGATATTTTTTATTCAATATGATATGTTCATATTATTATTTTTATTTTATTCACATATTTTTTATTCAATATGATATGTTCATATTATATTTTTTATTAAATATGATATGTTAATATTATTTTTACCTTATTCACATATTCTTTTTTCAATAAATGTGCATATTATTATTTCTATGCTATTCATATATTTTTAGTCAGTATTTTATGTTCATATTATTATTTTTATATTATGCATATATCTTTATTCAGTATGATATGTTGATATTATTATTTTTATTTTATGCCCGTATTATTTATTCAGTATGATATGTTAATATTAGTATTTTTATTTTATTCACATATTTTTTATTCAGTATGATATGTTAATATTATTATTTTTATTTCATTCACATATTTTTTATTCAGTATGATATGTTTATATTATTATTTTTATTTTATGCACATATTTATTTTTCAGTATGATATGTTAATATTATTTTTATTTTATGCATATATTTATTATTCAGTATGATATGTTCATATTATTATTTTTATTTTATGCATATATTTTTTATTCAGTATGATATGTTAATATTATTTTTATTCTATGCACATATTTTTATTCAGTATGATATGTTAATATTATTATTTTTATTTTGTTCACATATTTTTTATTCAGTATGATATGTTAATATTATTATTTTTATTTTATGCATATATTTTTTATTCAGTATGATATGTTAATATTATTATTTTTATTTTATTCACATATTATTTATTCAGTATGATATGTTAATATTATTATTTTATTTTATGCATATATTTTTTATTCAGTATGATATATTCATATTATTTTTATTTTATGCACATATTTTTTATTCAGTATGATATGTTAATATTATTATTTTTATTTTATGCACATATTTTTTATTCAGTATGATATGTTAATATTATTATTTTTATTTTATTCACATATTTTTTATTCAGTATGATATGTTTATATTATTTTATTTTATGCACATATTTTTATTCAGTATGATATGTTAATATTATTTTTATTTTATGCATATATTTTTTATTCAGTATGATATGTTAATATTATTATTTTTTTTTTATTCACATATTTTTTATTCAGTATGTAATGTTAATATTTTTATTTTTATTTTATTCACATATTTTTTATTCAGTATGATATGTTCATATTATTATTTTTATTTTATTCACATATTTTTTATTCAGTATGATATGTTCATATTATTATTTTTATTTTATTCACATATTTTTTATTCAGTATGATATGTTCATATTATTATTTTTATTTTATTCACATATTTTTTATTCAGTATGATATGTTCATATTATTTTTATTTTATTCACATATTTTTTATTCAGTATGATATGTTAATATTATTTTATTTCATGCACATATTTTTTATTCAGTATGATATGTTAATATTATTATTTTTATTTTATTCACATATTTTTTATTCAGTATGATATGTTTATATTATTTTATTTCATGCACATATTTTTTATTCAGTATGATATGTTAATATTATTATTTTTATTTTATTCACATATTTTTATTCAGTATGATATGTTAATATTATTATTATTTTATTTTATGCATATATTTTTTATTCAGTATGATATGTTCATAATTTTTCTATTTTATGCACATATTTTTATTCAGTATGATATGTTAATATTATTATTTTTATTTTATGCACATATTTTTTATTCAGTATGATATGTTAATATTATTATTTTTATTTTATGCATATATTTTTTATTCAGTATATGTTCATATTATTTTTGTTTTATGCACATTTTTTTATTCAGTATGATATGTTAATATTATTATGTTAATTTTATTCACATATTTTTTATTCAATATGATATGTGCATATTATAATTTTTATTTTTTGCACATATTTCTATTCGGTATGATATGTGCATATTATCATTTTTATTTTATGCACATATTTTTTATTGAATATGATATGTTCATATTTTATTTTATTCACATATTTTTTATTCAATATGATATGTTAATATTATTTTATTTTATTCACATATTTTTTATTCAGTATATGTTAATATTATTATTTTTATTTTATGCACATATTTTTTATTCAGTATGATATGTTCATATTATTAGTTTAATTTTATGCACATATTTTTATTCAGTATGATATGTTAATATTATTTTTTTTATTTTATTCACATATTTATTATTAAGTATGATATGTTAATATTATTATTTTTATTTTATTCACATATTGTTTATTCAGTATGATATGTTGATATTATTATTTTATTTTATGCACATATTTTTATTCAGTATGATATGTGTATATTATTATTTTTATTTTATTCACATATTTTTTATTCAGTATGATATGTTCATATTTTTATTTTATTCATATATTTTTTAATTCAGTATGATATGTTGATATTATTATTTTTATTTTATGCACATATTTTTTATTCAGTATGCTATGTTAATATTATTATTTTTTATTTTATTAACGCATTTTTTATTCAATATGATATGTTGATATTATTATTTTTATTTTATGCATATATTTTTTATTCAGTATGATATGTTCATATTATTACTTTTATTTTATTAACATATTCTTTATTCAGTATGATATGTGCATATTATTATTTTTTTATTCACATATTTTTTATTCAGTATATGTGCATATTATTTTTATTTTATTCACATATTTTTTATTATTCATATATTTAGTTTTCTTTTATGGTTTTCTTTTATGGACATATTTTTTATTGTTTCTGTTTTCTGTAGTTTTTCATTTACATCAACAAAATAATATTCATACATTTTTGCTTAAGAATAATTTTTTTCTGCAAGCTGCAGTTTATACTAATATCAATTTTATATACTTTTTTTATGTTACTGTCTTGTTAACTCAAGTCGTTACAGTTTAATTATTAATATTTTTCCTTCTAAGAATAAGTTTTTTTCTTTCGTTAAATGTCAACCTCCAACGATGTTGATTGACCTTTTTCACTTCAACATCCTGCATCATCCTCTGAAATCTTTCTACTTTGCCATTACTTTGGGGATGATAAAATGATGTGGTCACATGATGTATGTTGAGGTCTTCCAATGCCTTCTTCATCATGTTAATATTTTCAGGCCCATTTTCTTGCAGCTAGGAGAGCAATTTGACATTTTTCCTAATTCACTCTAAAATACTGCTCTACATCAATCATTCACTTCCAGTAGCTACCGTCCCTTCTATTTTTGACTTCTCACTATTTTACTTAGAAGAGATTCTTCTCTTATCATTGTTAATGACCCAACTGTTTTTTGCAATTCTGAAGAGAGTTGCTGCACAAAAGTTTTAAATATAATCTGGTCTATTAAAACAAAAGCTACTGACGAAAGAACAATACAACAATACAAGTCAAAATCAATTTTTGTTAAGAAACACGAAAAAGAGAAAAAATAATAAACTTTGAAATTTTTTTAGCATATTTATCCGTTTATTGTTTATCTTTTGCGTGTCACATATATTTATATATATATATGTAAATATATATATCAGATTTTTCGAGGATAAAACAATAGAATGCCACCGACCTTATTGTTTTGTTTGTTGTTTTCCTCAACTTCACGTTGTGTGTTTAAAGGTTGATATGCCGTAAAACAAAACCAACCAACCAACCAACCAACCAACCAACAAAACCCTTCTTTACTGTATGTTTAAAGTTCGTTTAGGCTCCTTTATTCTTTGTTAGAATAACTGGTCAAAAATGGCACCAAATGGAATGTATGTTGCGCAGTCGAATTTTCATAAACAAAAAACTTGTATGCTTCGTTTTTGTCCCAAAAAATAAAAAAATCATTTTTTGTTTCTCTACTTTCTCATATGTGTAAGCCTAGCTAGAGATAGAGAGTGTGGATCGGAAGGTGAGTAGATGAAGCCATGCGTGTACGATGTTGACTGCCAGCTGACTATAGGCCTCTCTCGTCTTTACCCTTTTTCTCTGGGTTATAAATGTGACCTGCATTTTGCAGATGCGCGCACCTTCGAATAGTTGACATCAAATCTTTGATTTTTCACTACTGAAGATATCAATTTTCACAATTTGATTCCATCGTTCAGTGCAATTGCTACTAGCTGGCATGCGTGCGTGCACCTTCAACATTATTAAACTCTTGTCACTTTTATTTTCGAAGTTATGTGATGCAACATGAGGTTAATATCACTAAAAGACTCTAATAACACAATAATAATAATAATAATATATACAATATATAACACCCTAAATATTTCTTGATATCTTTAAAGAAAGTAAAAGTCTGTTTCCCATAACAGAGAGGAAACATGACCAACAATATATTTTTTTAATTGCATGAAATGTCTTTTCCTGCCAACATTACTTTTAATGTCATGGTACTGCACTAACACTTTTTTTAATATACAACAGTACATATCAGCTTATCAATAGTTTGTTGTCGGGTTGTAACAAGTAATACACTATCTCCTCTATCACTATTAGTTTTATTTTGGAGGATTTACCGTTCTTCATCCACATCTTTAAATCTAAAATTTACTTATCTGCATCTTGTTCCATAATAAAATTTAAACCCGATAGATGATTTGTGACAGACATGCCCCAATCGCATAATTGTATTCATCCGTGTACAGTCCGTAGTCTTTCTCAGAATCTGGATAAGTCAATGTAACAATACCTGCAAGCTTCGTTTTTAGGCTTTTTTGAATATTCATTGTTAAACATGAGTTTATGAGTCCCTGTAGCTAGGAGCGCTATATGTGATTCTACATTGGGTTAACATCATTAAAAGGCTTTTTTTGAAATATTCATTGTTAAACATGAGTCTATGAGTCCCTGTAGCTAGGAGAGCTTTATGTGATTCCACATGGGGTTAACATCATTAAAAGGCTTTTTTGAAATATTCATTGTTAAACATGAGTTTATGAGTCCATGTAGCTAGGAGAGCTTTATGTGATTCCACATGGGGTTAACATCATTAAAAAGCTTTTTTTGAAATATTCATTGTTATACATGAGTTTATGAGTCCCTGTAGTTAGGAGAGCTATATGTGATTCCACATGGGGTTAACATCATTAAAAGGCTTTTTTGAAATATTCATTGTTAAACATGAGTTTATGAGTCCATGTAGCTAGGAGAGCTATATGTGATTCCACATGGGGTTAACATCATTAAAAGGCTTTTTTGAAATATTCATTGTTAAACATGAGTCTATGAGTCCCTGTAGCTAGGAGAGCTATATGTGATTCCACATGGGGTTAACATCATTAAAAGGCTTTTTTGAAATATTCATTGTTAAACATGAGTTTATGAGTCCATGTAGCTAGGAGAGCTATATGTGATTCCACATGGGGTTAACATCATTAAAAGGCTTTTTTGAAATATTCATTGTTAAACATGAGTCTATGAGTCCCTGTAGCTAGGAGAGCTATATGTGATTCCACATGAGGTTAACATCATTAAAAGGCTTTTTTTGAAATATTCATTGTTAAACATGAGTCTATGAGTCCCTGTAGCTAGGAGAGCTATATGTGATTCCACATGGGGTTAACATCATTAAAAGGCTTTTTTGAAATATTCATTGTTAAACATGAGTTTATGAGTCCATGTAGCTAGGAGAGCTTTATGTGATTCCACATGGGGTTAACATCATTAAAAGGCTTTTTTTGAAATATTCATTGTTAAACATGAGTCTATGAGTCCCTGTAGCTAGGAGAGCTATATGTGATTCCACATGGGGTTAACATCATTAAAAGGCTTTTTTGAAATATTCATTGTTAAACATGAGTCTATGAGTCCCTGTAGCTAGGAGAGCTATATGTGATTCCACATGGGGTTAACATCATTAAAAGGCTTTTTTGAAATATTCATTGTTAAACATGAGTCTATGAGTCCCTGTAGCTAGGAGAGCTATATGTGATTCCACATGGGGTTAACATCATTAAAAGGCTTTTTTTGAAATATTCATTGTTAAACATGAGTCTATGAGTCCCTGTAGCTAGGAGAGCTATATGTGATTCCACATGGGGTTAACATCATTAAAAGGCTTTTGTGAAATATTCATTGTTAAACATGAGTTTATGAGTCCATGTAGCTAGGAGAGCTATATGTGATTCCACATGGGGTTAACATCATTAAAAGGCTTTTTTGAAATATTCATTGTTAAACATGAGTCTATGAGTCCCTGTAGCTAGGAGAGCTATATGTGATTCCACATGGGGTTAACATCATTAAAAGGCTTTTTTGAAATATTCATTGTTAAACATGAGTTTATGAGTCCATGTAGCTAGGAGAGCTATATGTGATTCCACATGGGGTTAACATCATTAAAAGGCTTTTTTGAAATATTCATTGTTAAACATGAGTCTATGAGTCCCTGTAGCTAGGAGAGCTATATGTGATTCCACATGGGGTTAACATCATTAAAAGGCTTTTTTTGAAATATTCATTGTTAAACATGAGTCTATGAGTCCCTGTAGCTAGGAGAGCTATATGTGATTCCACATGGGGTTAACATCATTAAAAGGCTTTTTTGAAATATTCATTGTTAAACATGAGTTTATGAGTCCATGTAGCTAGGAGAGCTTTATGTGATTCCACATGGGGTTAACATCATTAAAAGGCTTTTTTTGAAATATTCATTGTTAAACATGAGTCTATGAGTCCCTGTAGCTAGGAGAGCTATATGTGATTCCACATGGGGTTAACATCATTAAAAGGCTTTTTTGAAATATTCATTGTTAAACATGAGTCTATGAGTCCCTGTAGCTAGGAGAGCTTTATGTGATTCCACATGGGGTTAACATCATTAAAAGGCTTTTTTGAAATATTCATTGTTAAACATGAGTTTATGAGTCCCTGTAGCTAGGAGAGCTTTATGTGATTCCACATGGGGTTAACATCATTAAAAGGCTTTTTTTAAATATTCATTGTTAAACATGAGTTTATGAGTCCCTGTAGCTAGGAGAGCTTTATGTGATTCCACATGGGGTTAACATCATTAAAAGGCTTTTTTTAAATATTCATTGTTAAACATGAGTTTATGAGTCCCTGTAGCTAGGAGAGCTATATGTGATTCCACATGGGGTTAACATCATTAAAAGGCTTTTTTAAATATTCATTGTTAAACATGAGTTTATGATTCCCTGTAGCTAGGAGAGCTATATGTGATTCCACATGGGGTTAACATCATTAAAAGACTCTCATAACACCCTAAATATTTCTTGATATCTTTTAAGTATCAGTGTGTTCCTACAACACAGAGTAAAAGTAATATGTACTGCAAAAATCATGTTAATATGGAAAATTATGCAAATGTAAGTCATGTCATTCATTAAGAGTAAGGTTAGAAAAACACTGAAATGCTGTAATATATGGAGTGATTGAAAAATCAGTTTTGGCAGAATATAGATGAATGGAAAAGGGAAACCAGCTACATTTATATGGGATGAAGTAAGAATTGTAGATAAAGAAGAACAGTGAAGAATAAAATGACTTAAAGAACATCACATAATCTGCTGATGATCAACTACTAAGCATACATAGTATAGTGTTTAACATGATATGGCAACCTTAATTATTAATAATAGATTATATATTACTGAATGTATTAAATGAAGGTTTTATTCATAATTCTGGATAGATTTCTGAGTTCAAGAGAAAGGTTGGCAAGTTCGAGAAAATACACCTGAATAAGATCGGAGTTAACACAAAAACGCTGTGAAAATAAACCCAAGATAAGAACAGTATTCCAAAGAGTTAAATAATATGAATCCTCATCTCTAAATTGAAGAAACGTAAAGATTTTTAGCTAAATATTTGAAAAAAAATTTGTTACGTAGCATTATTTCAAAAACTATTGTCATTTTATTTTGAATTTCATTAACATAATTTTATTTGCCACATGTGATGTATTAGTTTCAAATTTATTTTGATTCCAGAATCTGCAATAATTAAAGGAATCCATTACTGGATAAAAAGGACCTTTTTCCATTGATGATTTAAAAAGGTTGAAATATAAATTTCTTCATATGAATTTTCTAAAGTTGAAACTTATTACTCGGCCTATCATCATACACTCCATTTCATACTTTTGTGGAATCAGATGCAAGCAAACATGGGAGACAAATCGCATTCTTGTGAAGTATGTGGTTTTTCTTTTACACGAAAGTCACATTTATTGAGTCATATGAACACACATACAGGAGAGAAACCACATTCTTGTGAAATATGTGGTTCTTCTTTTGCACAGAAGTCAAGTTTGTTGCGTCACATGAAAACACATACGGTAGAGAAATCACATTCTTGTGACGTATGTGGTTCTTCTTTTGCATCGAACTCAAATTTATTAACTCATATGAAAACACACATGGGAGAAAAACCACATTCTTGTAAAGTATGTTTTTGCTCTTTTGCAGAGAAGTCCAAATTGTTGCGTCATATGAAAAGACATACGGGAGACAAACCATATTCTTGTGATGTATGTGGTTTTTCTTTTGCATGGAAATCGAATTTGCGGCGTCATATCAGAACACACACGGGAGAAAAACCACATTCTTGTGAAGTATGTGGTTCTTCTTTTGCAATGAAGTCAACTTTGTTAAGTCATGTAAAAACGCATACGGGAGAGAAACCACATTCTTGTGAAGTATGTAGTTCATCTTTTGCATGTAAGTCAAGTTTACTGAGTCATGTAAAAACACATACAGGGGAGAAATCATATACTTGTGACGTATGTGGTTCTTCTTTTGCATGGAAGTCAAATTTAGTGACTCATATAAGAACACACACGGGAGAGAAACCACATTCTTGTGACATATGTGATTCTTCTTTTGCACAGAAGTCAAGTTTGTTACGCCATATGAAAATACATGTGGAAGCCTTACATAGAAATATAGGACAAGTAGGAAAATGTGGCAACCCTAGTTGAAGTAAGCGTCCCTAATGATGCTGGCCTTAACAGAGTAGAGAGGGAGAAAATAACAAAATACCAAAGATTATGTTCGACATGAAAAGAAACTGAAATCTTAAGAAGGTGTCAATCTTGCCAGCAATTATAGGAGCAACCGGGCTAATGAAAAAGAATTTCAAAAACTTTCTGCAAAAGAAATACAAACAATAGCCCTTTAAATTAAATCGTTTGAATAAACTAAACTGATGGGAGAATGATTGGCATCCAGTATAATGCCCCATCCCCAGAAAAAACAAATTGATCAGAAAATCAAAACAAAAGAGACAAACCACATTCTTATGAAGTACGTGGTTCCTTTGGACAGAAGTCAGATTTATTGTGTCATATTCTGATAATCTTCCGAATTCCAAACCTTAAAGTTGTATACCAGCATCATGAAGCAAGAGTCAGTAGGACAACCTCTATCACATATTCAGCAAATTATTTTTTACAAGACCATCTTACAAATATGATAGAATCAGAAAACAAGTCTGCTATGGAAATCACCAAAACGAGTCTTTTAAAATATTCCAGAACTTTCATTACAGAAAATTGGTATAATGACCCAAACAAGAGCATGACAAACAAACTTATTCACCCAGCACTTTATAAATAAGGAATGTTTTATAGACTAGCTTAAAAGAGGATAGTGCCACAATTAAAAACGGAGCAATTAAAGCTGACATAAAAAAATGAGATAAGAAGGAAAAATAATCAATGTTAGAAGTTGATTCCCCCAATATTATTTGGTTAAACAGAGAAAAAATATAAGGAAATACCGGGGTTTTATGTACGACATAGAAAAAAACTGTAATCTTTAGAAAATCTGTATTCCAGTAATTATAGGAGGAACTTAAATAAGACAAAAGAATTTTAAAAACTACCTGGCAAATATACCTGGTGAACCAAGTGCAAGAGAGATTTGCATAGAAGGAGTATTTATTTTGTCATATACAAAAATATAATGAATACAAAAGAACTTTAATAGAACATGCAAATATCTATGTATCTCTCATAAAGTTAGAGTGTGAGCCCTAGGTAGGGAACCTTTAATTTTTTAGTACTTCGCCTTATCAGGTTAATTTGACACTCTGTTTTTAAAACGTCCAATTCAAAAAGTTAACATTCTGTTATCAAAATTTCCAACTCCAGAACTTACACTTTGTTTTCAAAATGTCCAAATCCACAAGATACTCTGTTGTCATAACTGTTAACTCTGCAACTCGACATTCTGTTGTCAACACGTCCAACTCCAAAACTCAACACTTTTCAAGTTTACTTGCACATGCCTACATGCGTAGAACATTTTCTTTTAACTTGTCCTCTATTCGGTACATGTCTTTTTTTAATTCATCTTTTTCTTTTGCATGGAAATGTCGACATTCTGCAGCGATGTCATGACCGTTACCCATAAAACTAATTTTGTTTACTTTAGTTAAAATAATGAAAATTTATATTCTAATATTTTGTTCGTTTATTTCATGTTTTTGCTATGGCTTACACAAAGCATGGGGGGGCTAAAACTGATGGCAAGCGCATCGAGGACATACAGGTGGAACTAAGTGCGTCCTCTGTGTAAAACAGAAAAAACAATCTCAAGATAATGTAGAAACACAATCTTTTTCATCTGCTAAGTGTTGTCCACTAGCCGATTCTACTAATTGGGAACTCCTGGAAATAGGCTGATGATCTCGGGTGTAATGTGGCAAATGCTAAGCGATTCTAACCTGAAGACACTGGGACGTCTTATCTATATAGACGGCACCACAGTGACATTGAAATTTATAAACAATATTGCTTGACTGTTAGATAGGCAAGACGTCCTCAGTTCCACCTGTCTGTCCTCAAGGCGTTTGCCATCAGTTTTAGCCCCCCTTACTTTGTGTAAGCAGAGAAACCTTCGGTTACAGTTGGAACTATTTGGCGGAACACATCCTATCTAAGGTTCTTTGTTTTTCGTGTTTGTCCCTTTCACTTATTATTACGAAAAAAAAATCTTTTCCTTCTTACAGAGGTTTATCCTTGAAAAGTCTGTCAGACGAAACGCACTTCAGGTCTTGTTCTTTTGCGTTTCATGATTTATTTTATAACATTTTTTCTTGGGTTTTATTGCATTTCGTGATTTTTTTTAATGGACTCTGTTGTCATAACTATTAACTCTGCAACTTGACATTCTGTTGTCAAAACCATTAACTTCGCAATTCGGCATTCTGTTGCCAACACGTCCAACTCCAAAACTCAACACATTTCAAGTTTACTTGCACATGCCTACATACGTAGAACATTTTCTTTTAACTTGTCCTCTATTCGGTACATGTCTTTTTTTTATTCATCTGTTTCTTTTACATGGAAATGTCAACATTCTGCAGCGATGTCATGACCGTTACCCATAAAACTAATTTTGTTTACTTTAGTTAAAATAATGAAAATGTCTATTCTAATATTTTGTTCGTTTATTTCATATTTTCGCTATGGCTTACACAAAGTAGCTGGGGGGCTAAAACAGATGGCAAGCGCCCCGAGGACATACAGGTGGAACTTAGTGCGTCCTCTGTGTAAAACAGAAAAAAAAACAGTCCGAAGAGAATGTAGAAGCACAATCTTTTACATCTAGTGTTGTCCAATAGCCGATTCTACTTATTGGGAACTCTTGGAAATAGTCTGATGATGTAATGCGGCAAATGCTGTGCGAGACTAACCTGAAGATGCTGGGACGTCTTATCTATATAGACGGCACCACACTGACATTGAAATTTATAAACAATTTTGCTTGACTGTTAGACGTCCTCAGTTCCACCTGTCTGTCCTCAAGGCGTTTGCCATCAGTTTTAGCCCCCTTACTTTGTATAAGCAGAGAAACCTTCGGTTGCAGTTGGAACTATTTGGCGGGACACATTCCATCTAAGGTTCTTTGTTTTTCGTGTTTGTTCCTTTCACTTATTATTACGAAAAAAATTTCTTTTCCTTCTTACAGAGGTTTATCCTTGAAAAGTCTGCCAGACGAAAAGCACTTCGGGTCTTGTTCTTTTGCGTTTCATGATTTATTTTATAACATTTTTTCTTGGGTTTTATTACATTTCGTGATTGTTTTTTAATCGACTTATGTATTTTTTAACGTTCGATTATGGTTCATTTCTTTTTCATCATATATATATATATATATATATATATATATATATATATGTGTGTGTGTGTGTAAGGGGGTGGAGTATATGGGGTGTCGGACAATTAATAGCATTAGTGAATGAGGAGATGGAGGATTGCATTATATCCAGGGTAGAAATTAATATTATAATTGGTGAGGTAAATTTAACTAAATTGAACAACACACATATGACACACGATAATTGTAGGTGTGTCAGAAGTTTTGGTAATTTTTGACACCTAACACAAAACTGCGAATACAATATAAAATACTCGTAATTTCTCTTATCAAAGTTGTTTATTTTCTTTATATAATATACTTCAAAAATAAACTATTATCAAAGTGGGTTGTTTATTTTCTTTATATAATATACTTCAAAAATAAACTATTAAAGTCGTTTAAAAAATAATAAAAATATTATTTTTTACTTTTTAAAAAACAGTCTACAAAGTGCCTGCTCGTGTTCAGTCAGCCATTTTGTTTACGTAATGAAATCAATTGAATTTTATGAGTTTTTCAATTTTTTTCACTTTAAAAATATATCAAAATTTTTCTATTGGTTTAATTTTTCGATATTTTCAGGTTCAATGTGAAATTTTATGATCTTTCCAATAAACCGAATATAATATTCTAGATAAGTGTTTTTTTTTAAATTCACTCACTCCCCCACCATTTATAAATGTATATTCAAATGAAAATAATTAATTTTCTCACCTCAAATTTATATATCACAAATTGAAGATAAAAGATCAATAAATAAAATAAGCTTATTTAAAACAAAAAAATACAGTTATTTGCAAATTTAACTGTAAAGTCCAAAGTTTAAAACCATAAAAAACACATTGAATTTTGTTTAAGTGAAACCTTCTAATCTTATTATATTGCACAGAAAGTTTCGTTTAATTATGACAATTATTTCTATTTCATTCAATGTTTTTTTTAGATATTAGAAAAAAGTCACTCCATAAAGAAGAAATAAAATATATTTTTAAAAACCCATGTATTTTTTAGAGAGAAAAAAAATCAAAATTTCGTCAACTTGTTTTCCTATAATCGACGAAAAATAATAACTGAAATGTGAGCCGATTTTTATGTACGGTAACCCATCGGGACCAACTTCAAAAAGGTCATAATAATTACAAAGGGGAGATGAGTCACATGTCATAAAGCAAAGATCAGCCAACCAAAATTAATTCTTATTTCTTTTAAGCAAAGCGAACAAGCCACCACGCACGGACAGTGTTTTGAATTTCATTCTCTGCTTTTCGAATTACAATTTATACAAGTTTTATATATATCAATATTTTCATTTGATATATTTTGACTCTGAGTCAAGACGACGACGACGACGATGATGTTTCATTTTTTTATTTTATCCTTCAAAATGTCTGCTGGCAAATTTTAATTATTTTCTTGTTAAAAAAATATTGAAAACTTCTTATCCTGAATTTTTAATCTGTCCAAGAAAATTTAGATTTTCTTATTTTCTTGTTTAAAAAAAGATGTATTTAAAACCTTTTATTCCGAATTCAAAATGCCTGCTGGAAATTATAATTATATTCTTTTTTTAAAGGAATTTTCAAACTTATCTTAATTTTTTTCCTGAATTTAAATTAAAATCAATTTATTTTTTTTAATTTCAATGAATTTAAATTAAAGTCGATTTTAATTTAAATTTATTGAAATTTTTTTTAAACAAGAAAATAAGAAAATCTATGTATATTACGCTCACCAGTTAGCAAGTGCTAATTTAAAACGTAAACAAAATTTTTGACATGAAAAACTGATGGAAACAAAATTTATAACAAAACATGTTTATATCTATAAATTGTCTAAGAATACAAGTCATTTTCAATAAGTAAAGGTTCTTTATTAAAAATCATGTTTGATACAGAAAGCAATCACAAATCTTAGCGATGTATAAGTTAATATGTTCATAGTGTAAATAATATGCACATGTAAATAATATATGTGTATGAGTGCATGACACTGGATATTTACCTTGTTCTTTTTACTTCGTCACATTTGTTAAGCCATGTATTCCGATAGTCTGTGAAATAATTAGTTGAGGTGATGAATCCACGAGTGACTGCGTCTATGAAATGTTGAAAAGCCTGGGCCGCATTTCTTAATCTGAAAGGCATTCTGATGCATTCAAAAAATCTGAATGGAGTTGGGATGGCTGTTTAGAGGATGTCTTCAGGGTCAAGAGGCCGATTTGTGAGAAAATTGATTTTCCGTTGAGCGAATTGAAAAATAATGCAAGTGAGCTATCTGATAGTTATCCGGTATTTCGGCTGTTATTGCTCTATAATCACCACGAGGGCGCCAGTCAACCAATGGGTTTCTTAGGAAAAATGTGGACCACTTGCTTTGTGACAGACTAATGATGCTTAAATCCATGGAGACAGGTCGCGTAATATTTGGAAAATGTTGAAGTATTTTAGTGCATGTGTCGTTTGCGTTTTTTAGATACGACGGCTTATTTTTTTGCTGATCCTGCCTTGCACTGATAGTCTAGTATTGTTATTTATTCTACCGCATTTGACGTCGACAAGTATACCACAACAGTGTAGGAAATCTGACTCTAGAATCGTAAATGGGATCTTTGCCACTGTAAATATCCATTGATATGTGCGTTTCAAACTTATTATCGATTTGGAATGGGTGAGTGGTTCCCAGCTTGTAAAAAGACCGGTGTCTGTGTGTGTTGTTTCTTTATTAGTTTGCTTGCGATAACGCTCGCTTCTGTTCCTGTATCGATGAGAAAATGTATGCTGTAATTCCTGTGACGTAGAAAGTCCAACGCATACAAAGCCAAACGTGTCAGTATCTCTTAGCCATGCTGCTTCCTGTTGATTTAGATGTTTGTGTAAAAAGGATTTTTGTCGACTCAGCGTCTGATTTCTAAACTCCTCCATGAGTTTAACTTTATGTTAAACATCTCTTTGACGTTCGTGTTGTCTTTGTCGACTTCAGGTAAGAGGAATTGGCAGGGTTTGAGGTTGGTTGACTGAGGAGAATGACGATGTGACTTCTATTATTTTCTCAGCAAGGTTGACCAAGCCTTTGACCGGTGTTGTCTCATGAGTGGACGTGAGTATCATTTGAACTGCAGGCGGCAGTCTATTGATAATTAGTTGCTTCAAAATATCGGTTCAAGTGGGTTTTCGCCTAATAGATGCTTCATCGTTTTTAAGAGTTGAGACAGCTTCTTATCGCCTTAGTCCTATTTCAGAGACGCTTTTGTTGTCAATCCGATTTTCATTTAATCAATTGTGCCTTAAAAATGTCATATGTAAATAATCCAGGTGGGGCCACGATTAAGTCGCGCACTTCAGACAGTACATTTTTGTGATAGTGAAAACATGATGTGCTTGAGCTTGGTAAAGCATGCAGCAAAAATATGAAGCATTTATAAGAAGTTGTGCAAAAAGCAGAGAGGATTAAGTATCCACCAAGGCAGGAAGAAATGGCTGCATGGAGAGGGGCAGAGACAACGTGCTGGTGCAACACCTTGTATAACGACGGAGACGCAGAGTAAGAAATCACAGCACAGTGCCAGGCACTCCAAGTTGAAGTTTCGCCTCCTTTAGGCATGGAATCAAGAAAAAGAATCAAATGACCGCCTGCCAACAACAACGAAGCCTGGCCAAATTTTGTTGTCACTCCGACTTTCATTTAATCACTTGTACCTTAAAAGTGTCGTATGCAACAAGGAAGCCTGGCCAAATTTGGACAACGATATTTGCGAATTATTGCAACTAACCGGACAAGGAAGCGTTCAAAATCAGTTGAAATATATAAACACAATTATAACTAACATGGCATCTGAAAGTTTTGGTTATGTACTTTAACTTTAGTAATTTAAAATTCATCCGTTACTCATGATAGTTTTGTTGTAGTTTAACTGTAAGTTAAAATCCACCAGTCCAATACGACAGTTTTAACTTTTTATATATTTTTTGTTTTAATTAATTTAGTTAAATGACGCAATAAAAGAATCAACTCGATAAGAACATATTTTATTTATTCGAAAACAAGGTTCCTTTTCCTTCGCTGACTGACAAATAACAAGAAGAACAGAAATTATAAATTCTGCCAATAGAACAGTTGTACAAATCTTTACAACGACTTATAGGGTCGAATAACAGGTCGGGATGGCGATCTGATGAGTAAGAACCCGAAATCAGTATTTGAATGTATTTTGAGATACCAGATTCGATAAATATTGAGTTTAATATGAAACAATTTAAAGATTATACTTGTATTTAAAAATATGTGTATATATTAGTTTACAGTGGAATTGGTTTACAATATCCCGGCTTACATAAATAAAAAAAATATATTAATGAACGTGAAGTTGAACACCCTTAAATTAGTGAAATATAACCTTTAATTTTGTTTAGTTAAAATTCATAAAATAAAATTAATCAATAAAATGAAAATTAAGAAATCTCTCATATTTAGATAAGTATACACAATTTTGATATCATTTCAGGATGACATCACAAATGATGGAGATCTGAAATACACAGATTGGTAGAACTAAGTAAACGGAATATTTACAATCACATAACATAACAAGTATAGCTGTGGTACATATCTCCCCCAAATCATTAGTACAATCCCCGAGGGATGGAACAAGGACTGATTGTAGATGACTGTCAATGTACGTAGGTGAACACAAAAAATTCACATTGCAGGAGATAGTTTGGTGTCCTTGTCCTGAGTGTTCCTGTATTGCAGTATTTCATGCAGGGATGCATCGGTGTTGAGTTCTCATTCTGAACCAGTATTACCAGTGAGCAGTCGTTTGACGGTTTTGACACCAAACTGGGGCCAACAATTGCTATGTGTGAAAGCAACGGATGATAGGCAAAATGGACACCTCAATTTTGTAAGAATTGCCTGGTGAACTCTGATATTTCTATCAGAAGACAGCTCGTCCGGTATATCAAATGTGACGAATGTTCGAGAGAGTCACACCTGAGGTTCTCTCAACTATTGGCCAATTGGCGTATTTGTAAACAATGACTAAGTAGCTGATACCTTTGAAAGTGGAAGACGTCAGCACATACACACCGAAATGGGCTGGATAGAT
The DNA here is from genome assembly GCF_053919585.1 of Euprymna scolopes. NCBI lineage: Eukaryota > Metazoa > Mollusca > Cephalopoda > Sepiida > Sepiolidae > Euprymna > Euprymna scolopes. Next base: position 39,346,011 of record NC_136527.1, read on the forward strand.
GGGTGGTGTCGGTTCTATAATGGGTCGAGAGGGCCCCATCTGGTTGCAGTAATTACAGTTGTTTCGGGTGGTCATGACAGCAGGGGGTGATCCTGTGAAAGAATATGTATGCTTCATAGATGAGGTTCCTTTGGTGTGCATCGAGGACGTCCGGTCTCCGAGCAGAGGGGATGGTAATATGCTGCAACAACAGCTGATTTAAGCTGAGAAATGAGAGTTGGGCAAAATCCGAGTTGTTCATAATCGTCAAGGGGGACTTATGTCGTGATGTCCATAAATGGTTGAGACTGTAAGTTTTTTTTCGGTCAACACGTTGTAGATGGTTCAATGTCAAATTTGAGCGTGTTGTGGTGCTAAATATAGCTTGGTTCCACAAAAAGATGTAAAAAAAAAACGGCTGCTTCAATTTTCTATGCATGTTTTTACGATGTTTGTGGTTGCCGGTGCTTTCCGTTTTTGTTCAGGCATGTAGTGATCTTTACGAACACATCCCTTGCATCACATGACTGTAAGTTGGACATTCCTTTCTTCAGAGACTTGCGAAGGGTTTTCTGCCATGTTCAGTCTTTCCACAGTAATCGCATGTTTTGGGGCTGTTTGTCGTATTAGTGTTATGGATAGCAACACTTTTCTGTCGCCTGTAAGTGCTGGCACCAGTGCAGCACCATGAGAATCATGTAGTCGGGATGCTGAACAGTGAGCACTTTCCGACTTCTTTAGCTTTGACGAATTGAAAAACCTGCTCTAGAGCCTGACTTTCTCACCAAAGAGGTCCAGCTGAATATCTGTATTCTCAAGGGCACGAAAGAGTAAATCTCGTAGGAGAGTTTTCATGTAGTTCACCTCTTCACCGAAAACACGTTATTTTGGTTGACGCGATATAGTTTCTCAATCTAGTGATGAAGCAGGACCAGTCTTCATTTGAACGAGCTAGGGATACAGTAGGCCACTTCACTTTCTCGACGCTTGCAGCCTGCAATAGGGCATTGTGCCAGTTCATTGTACCACAAGCATTGTGTGATTGGTTGATGCGAAGGCGTTTGTAGGATGGTTCTGCACTTAGAATCAGGCCAAGCCAATCTTCATCATCGATAAGTATAAACTATTTTAATATTGTTTCAGGATGAGATCACAAATGATGAAGATCAGAAATACAGATTGGTAGAACTAAGTAAACGTAATAATTGTAGTCACATAACATAACCAGTATAGCTATGGTACATATTTCTCTCATATTATAAAAACATCAACACACACACACACAAACATATATATATATATATATATATATATATATATATATATATATATATATATATATATCGAATATGACAAAAATGGCACTTTTATAAAGTATATTGTTCACTTAATAATCGATAAAAACGTAACATTGATTAGATAATTACCTGATTTTTGGTATATTTTTAAAGAAAGACTCCGTCAAAACAAACCTTTTGTCCCTCGCTGAACTAAATAGATTTAAATAAAAATCTAATAATTTGTGTACGTTTTCATCGTTCCTTATTTCTATTCATTATTATGAGTATTTGTTTATTAAATGTACTTATCTCCTTTGTATTTTTACGTATTCATCAACACATGTCATTTGTTTTTAGTTTTAGAAAAATATGTTTGACTTAACCATTGTTGCGTTTTCTTGTTCGGTGAAGTGTGTGAGGGAAAAGGACTGCTAAACTCAGGTACGTGTAAAATGAATGGCCGATCCCCAAAATGCATATACATTTGATCCTTTCATTTTTAAATTCACCAAAATTCAGAAAATGAACCAATTTTTATGAAATTTTCCGTGGGTATTAACCATCATAAAATATACTTTTTAAGTTTTAGTGAAAATTTTTTGTAAACAGAAACACTTTTACTAAAGTTAAAATTTTAAAACTAAAAAAAATAAATAAAATAACTTAACTCTAGAGGTTATTTAGACAACAATACCTATACTTCTTCATCGTTCAATGAAGGAGAAATCTTTCTACTGGAGCAATTTTAATTTTTATTCTGATTTAAAGGATTTGGGGAGCCTGATTATATATATATATATATATATATATATATATATATATATATATATATATATATATATATATATATATATATATATATATTGCTTATGAAAAAAAAATTAAACACTTGCAAAATTCATTGTGCACTTAAAAACCAACATTGAAATTCACAGTTAAATTTACTAGACTAAAAAACAATTTAGGCCTGTCGAGTCTACCATACTTTGTTCGAGTTATCATCAAAATGTCATTTGGCCACGATAAATGATTGAATATGGATAAAAGATGCAATCATTTGAAATGCACGTACTTATATTATAGTTTTTTTTTTTGTATCTTTATAGCAAATAATCCTAAATCGGTTATCTTTCAGATGCAAGGTTCCTTGTTTACTTGCGGTTGTAACGATGTAAGATTCCGTTGTACGGAAGACCAAATCGGCCATAATTTAAATATTTAAATTTATTTACTGAATTTAAATATTTAAATTGATATACTGTTTAAATGATAATATACGTCTACGATGTTTTTATTGGCGCTTTTCTTCGTATTTTTAATAACATTTTTCTGCACCATTTACAAGTTTTTTTTTTACAAAAATTTTTTAAATACTGTAATAGTAAAATAAAGTTACATTTATTAATTATACGAAAAAAATATCTCGTAATGTTTTCACACGAGATTTTTTTCCTGTTGATTTCTAACTTCAGTTACAAATTTCTCATAAAGATTATTATTTTTTTATTATTAAAAATACATTTCATGAAAACACTCATTATAAAATGTTCACGTTGTTTAATTAAAAGTTCTCAATTTTAATCTAATAGTTTCATAATTTTGTTATTTTGTTACAAATTTCTAATAAAGATTATTTTAATTTTAACGGTAATTTGGTTTTCATTGTAAACTCCGTCATGTTAAAGGCGTTAATCAATTTTAATATTTAAAAAAATGAGAAATCAACAGGAAACAAATCTCGTGTGAAAACATTACGAGATACTTTTTCCGTATAATTAATAAATGTATCTTTATTTTACTATTACAGTATTTAAAAAATTATTGGTGCAAAAAAAAAAAATTAATGGTGCAAAAAAATGTTATTAAAAATACGAAGAAAAGCGCCAATAAAAACATCATAGACATTTTGGCCGATTTGGTCTTCCGTACAACGGAATCTTACATCGTTAAAACCGCAAGTAAACAATGAACCTTGCATCTGAAAGATAACCCCTAAATCTTATTTATACAAAAACAAAAAATAATAAACAAATTTATTGCTTTAAAAACCTTTTAAAACAAATATTTCAGTATGTTATCGCTCTAGACAAAAATGTCGGATTTTTGTACTTTTGGGGAAAATGAAAATTTTAAATTCTATTAAATATTGTAGAAATATTTTACATTTTCCGGGGAAAAATTTACTCATAAATAAATGATTTTAATAAATTTAATTTAATTTAATTTCGTTTTAAAAACAACAACTTCCCTATATTAAAATGTAGGTGAGGGTGAGGGAGTATTTAATTTTTTTTTAAATTCAATGTCTTAAGATTTCGTTTTAAAAAACAACTTGCCTATACTGAAATGTAGATAAGGGGGGGGGGGCGTGAATTAATGTTTTTGCACAAACAAGATGTAAATATTAAATGTTAAATAAAATAATATTAATTTTATCTGTGATATTCAGTAAATATATCGGCTCTATTTCGAAATGATTTTTTTCTCTTCAATTTTGTTCTGGGTTTCATTTGTCCGTTTCTAACGACGCCGTAAAAAACATTTTTCAGAATAACTTTTTTTAATTTAGGCACGTAGTTCTTTTTTTAGGTGTATCAGAATTTTTGGGGAATTTTTGACACCCCTAACAGAAAACTGCGAATAAAATATAGAAAACTCGTAATTTCTCTTTCTAAAGTGGGTTATTTATTTTCTTTATAGAATATACTTCCAAAATAAACTATTTAAGTTGTTTAAAAAATAATAGAAATATTATTTTTCATTTTTTTAAAAAGTTACTCATAAATAAATGATTTTAATAAATTTAATTTCGTTTTAAAAAAAAAACAGCAACTTGCCTATACTAAAATGTAGGTGAGGGGGATGCTATTAAATTTTTTTGGCACAAACAACGTGTATTTTTTTTTTAATTCAATATCTTAAGATTATACTTTACTAACTATCTTTGAAATAGTCTCAGAAAACTAATATTTATCTTTCAGGGGATTTAGATGAATGTGTCAGTTTCATTTCTCCTAAACTGCACAAGCACCAGATTAACTTTAGGCTTTAATCTTTCAAGCACAATTAAAAAATAACCAGGAATTTTAAGTAAATAAATAAATAAAAATACGAAAATGCGGCTTAAAAAACTATCAGTTTCCGCCATTAAATTGCACGCGAATTAAAGAAATAATAAAGATGAAACTTGTAATCTGTTCTCTCTCATATAAATATGAAAATGTTAACTAAAATAAAACTAATTTTATCTGTGATTCAGTAAATGTATCGGCTCTATTTCGAAATGATTTTTTTTTTAATTTTTCCTCTTCAATTTTTTTTTTCCTCTTCAATTTTGTTTTCTGCGAACTTGCTCTTCCGTTCGTCATCTTGAATGTTAACTTGAGCTTGTAAAGTCAATCACATTTGAAAAACTGTTTCCTTTATAAAAACAGATACAGTTAATCGAAAGCAGATTATAAAACAAAAACGTAAGTATTATTACTACATTAATTTAGTATCGATTTTTTCACATTTACATAATACGTTAAAAATGTAAGGGAGATAAGTACATTTACTAAACGAATAATCTTGAAATGTTGATTTATTCTTGAAAAATTTTCAGTGTTGATTGTTTTTTGTTATCAATATTGACTTTAACATTAAAAAAAAAAAAACATTAAAAAAACAACGGTCAGTGTCTAGAATTACCGTTTTGGTAAATTATGACTTATTTTCCATCTTTATAAAGGCACATCCAAACAATTGGGGAGAACGGAGCACATAATCCCATGACGTCAAACTTATATATGGGGCAGCAGAAGCGACTTAATGATTTTTAAACTGCAGTTAATAATTAATCTTTGTTATAATTTTGTTTGGTTTTAAGATTTACACAGTTAAATGATTAATAATATTAGAAACATTTGTATATTAAATATGAAATATAGTTTTACGAAATATGTACGACTGTTCCTTTGGTTAATTTTGTTATTCTTTATTTGGTAAAATGGGATAAACTAGATTGGTCTAAAAGATGTTTATTTTTTGTGCAATAATATTTTTCAATCGGTTTTAATCTGGCCATAAAATAGTTGGGAAGAGGCATGTTTATATTATAATTTTATATTAAAAAAATTAAACACCGTTAATTAAAAGTCTATGTTGTAACGAAACATTTTAAAATAATGGAATTTTTATCTTTTTAATCTTTTAAAAATGAATTAATTTTTAGGAAGTTTCTTTTTTTTTTTTTTTGCAATTCAACTGATAATAGTATATATTGATTAGAAAAAAAAAACGCGATTTAAAAAGAAATATAGTAATATAAAATTTATATCAATTTTTTATTGCAACTTCAAGTTTTTGTTCAGTACGAACTTATCGTTTACCAAAGAAAAAATAATTTTATAAATTTTAAATACTTTAAACTAATGTTCTTTATAGTTTACAAAAAGAAAAAATAATTTTATAAATTTTAAATATTTTGAACTAATGTTCTTTATAGTTTACAAAAAGAAAAAATAATTTTATAAATTTTAAATACTTTAAACTAATGTTCTTTATAGTTTACAAAAAGAAAAAATAATTTTATAAATTTTAAATACTTTAAACTAATGTTCTTTATAGTTTACAAAAAGAAAAAATAATTTTATAAATTTTAAATACTTTAAACTAATGTTCTTTATAGTTTACAAAAAGAAAAAATAATTTTATAAATTTTAAATATTTTGAACTAATGTTCTTTATAGTTTACAAAAAGAAAAAATAATTTTATAAATTTTAAATACTTTAAACTAATGTTCTTTATAGTTTACAAAAAGAAAAAAATATAAATCTTAAATGTTTTTCATTGTTTAATGGGTTTTTTTAATCTTTTTTCAATTTTCTCAGTGGATTATTATTATTAATCTATTATTTTATTTTCAATACTTAAACATAAAAAACAACGATCAATGCCTAGAATCTGACGTAAAGCAAAAAAAAAACTCCATCAAAATCTTTACAATGAAACTTTTATAGTCGTTTGAGAAACGAATATATACTTCAAAAGTGGCGCAGAGAATTATATTTCATGATATGATTAAATTACTTTTTCCAAAAGTGGGGATCATTTTTTTCATAAATTTAATGTAAAATGAGCGGTACTGGTGCACGTATTGATCCATGCTGAAATATTTTTAGAAAGTCATTCTTAACAAGAGGAGGGTGTTTTGTTCCTATTCTCTACTTTAACCTTACAATTTAATAAATGCAGATATCATAAAACTTTAATTAAACTTGAAAAAACTAATTTATAATGAAAAGTGATACCCCACTTTATTTGCAATTTATTTGCACCACTGTTAAAGCATATATTCGTTTTCAGCACCCCTGAAAACTTGTAACAGTGGTAATCGTAAAAGTTTTTTTTTTGGGGGGGGGGGCGAAAGAATCTAGACATTGACCAGAACAACTTTATAGTTTACCTTGAAAAAAAATTATGAATATTAAATGATTTCCACTGGTTTAAAGTAAAAACAAAATGTTCGACGCATGCATGGAAGTGTGGACTTGTCACTAATCTAACAGATTTTCCAAAAACAGATTTCAATATTTACAATTAAGTTGTGTTCTGTTTCTAGTACAAAGTTCTCGTAAATCGATCCCCCATTTTGGAAACATCGACTTTTTCAACCAATTTTGTGAATTTAGCCTTTTTTTATTTTTTAGCCTATTTGATATTTAGTCGTTTTCTCTTTTCTTTAATTAAATGTTTGCATTCTTGACTAGTGCTTTCAATCTGATGTATCAGAAACTGTGTACATACGTAAGTATACCAAAGAGTTTTCCTTTTGGAAATGTAGTTATCAAATTTTCTGTTCGTTTGTTTTAAGAATGCTGATAATTAAAGAAACTTTGTTGTATTTTTAAGTTCCCTCAAAAATACTTTCAACAAACCTTACAAATAACTTTGACTAAATTAAAAAATAATCATGATTTTTAAACAAATTACAATATTACGGTTCTGAATTTTTTAGATGAGGAATGATTCTTTGTATTATTTGGATTTTTAAGACTACTGTTCTCATCTTGAGTGTTATTTATTGTGCAAACATTGTAAAAATAACGTTAGATGAGAACAATAGTCCAAATAATTCAAATGATACGAACAAATCACAATATATATTTCTTTCTTTACATGTATTTTTTCATGTTGAAAACTTGTTTTTGTTTTTCTTTGCAATAATTGAGATTCCATAATTTCTGGATTGTGATATGACCCTTTAATTTTAATTCTGTTTTGAAAAGTGAAGATAACATAAAATTAATTTATTTTGTATTTTGGGGATATAAACTTTGACAGATGAAAAGGAAGTTATTATAAATGGGGCTTTCATAAGTAGATGTTCTGAATTTGTGTATGGAAAATCGTAACTTACTTGGCTAGCATGTGTGTGTGCTTCAAAGGATTGGTCATGTAACAGAAAAGAAATGAAAGAAACAAAGCCTAAAATGGTTGAGGGTCACTTGTGCAATGCAGACGGTTTTTATTTTTGAATAAAAACGTGCTAAAAAGGGCATCGTTTCTCAGATTAGCAGGAGGAGAAGCTGATCATTTTCTGACATGTGCAAAATCATCAAACTGGTTTCTGCTCCCCCCCCCCCAGTTTCCCTTCAAATCATGAGAAACTAACAAAAATTATTTCTCTTCCCTTCCTCTTTCCACAGCCAACTTTATGTCTGCTTCAAAAATGAAGAACAAGTCTAAGGGTATATGAGATGGAGTCTAAGGGTATATGAAACGTGTTAAAATTATGGTTGGAGTCTAAGGGTATATGAAACGTGTTAGGGTTATGGTTGGAGTCTAATAGTATATGAAACGTGTTAAGGTTATGGTTAGAGTCTAAGGGTATATGAAACGAGTTAAGGTCATGGTTAGAGTCTAAGGGTATATGAAATGTGTTAGTGGAGGCAAATATTGTTTACTTTCATATTTTACCTCTCTTAGCCATCACCAAAATTATGTGATTAAAAACAAGAAAATACATTAAAACGATTCTAATTAAAATACATGACTACTTTTACAAAACTTTAAAATTGACGTCCATTGTGGGTATTGGTGATTAGTCCTAGAGTGATATGATCACTGTTAAAATGGACCAATATTCTATAAGATATGCTATTGATATTCTTAACCAACACAATAGCATTCAAATTAGCTCCTATAGAATAAAGGAATACAGAAGAGATTTATTCGGTTTAATATTCAATCAAAATGACCGAGTAGTGTGCTAGGGGGAAACAGAAAATCATTTTGGTGCATTGCTACCATTGATCATAAATAATGTTTTATTTTAAATTTTGAACAAAAATAAAAGAGAATTGCAATGCTTTCTCAACAGAATTTCTGCTGAATGCAAGGAATGCCGAAAAGATTGCAGGCTGTCAAATTGCAGAAGGGCTATACTACTAAATATTCATTGTGTTTGTGTTGTATTTGTGTTACACTAATGTTCTTAATTTATGATAAAATACAATTTTTCATGGTGCAGAGTTTTTAAATTGATGTGAACACTAGGATACTTTCAATTTAGCTACAATTTGCAGCTTTTGATAAAAACGATGAGTGCGAACTTGTTTGTGTTTTCACTATATATATATATATATATATATATATATGTGTGTGTGTGTGTGTAGTGATAACATCCAGAAACAAAAATGTTCATTCATTTCCTACTAGGATTGTCTGCCAGGCCCGTAGTACTATGGTTAGAGTACTTGGTTAAAATCAGTTGTAACTCACATACTTCTGAATGTTTCAGTTTCACTTTTCAGTGGGATTTAAAATAGATTATTTTTGAAGGTTTTTAAGTCAGTCATCAACACGAAAGCATATGAACGTTGTGGTAATAACACCCAAGATGACACTCAAGATGAGAACAGTATTCTGAAGGATCTAAATAATATGAATAATAAATCCCATCTCTAAAAAAATGAAGAAACATAAAGATTTTAAATATGTGGAAATAAAAACACATTAATTTTATGAACTAACCAGTATTGCATAAAACTATACTCATTTTTTTAAATGTCATTAATAATAGATGTTTTTGATATTTTTAATAGAAATAAATATGAGAAATTTAAGTAAACCAGATGAAATATAATTTTTTAAATTTATTTTATATTTTCAGAATTTACAGTAATGAAAAGAAATGAATTAATGGATAAGGAGGACCTTCTTTATTGGTGATTTAAAAAAGGTTTTAAATAATTTTACATTTTATCCTCTAAATTTTCTAAAGTTACAATTTACTAACCTGAAGCATACCCGGTGAACCAAGTGCAAGTGAAATACAAACGATTGCACTGAAAGGGACGGCTAGAATCCTGAAAAGATCTCTTGGTTGGACTCACTAAAATAGGGGTAAATGTCAGACATCTGGTTGGATGTCCCATCCTCTAGAAGAAAAAGTTTAAGAAAAATGAAAAAAAAAGAGGAAATTAAAAGACGTTTCAATTATACCAGTCATCATAGGAGAAACTAAGCTAATGAAAAAGAACTTTGAAAAGTACATAGCAAGCATACCCGGTGAACCAAGTGCAAGTGAAATACAAATGATTGCACTAAAAGGGACGGCTAGAATTCTGAAAGAATCTCTTGGTTGGACTCACTAAAATAGGGGTAAATGTCAGACATCTGGTTGGATGTCCCATCCCCTAGAAGAAAAAGTTTAAGAAAAATGAAAAAAAAAGACAAACCACATTTTTGTGAAGTATGTGGTTCATCTTTTGCACTAAAGGCAAATTTGTCGTGTCATATTCTAACACATACGGGGGAGAAACCACATTTTTGTGAAGTATGTGGTTCTTCTTTTGCACTTAAGTCAACTTTGTCGCGTCATATGCTAACACATACAGGAGACAAACCACATTCATGTGAAGTATGTGGTTCGTCTTTTGCACAGAAGTCAACTTTGTCGCATCATATGCTTACACATACAGGAGACAAACAACATTCTTGTGAAGTATGTGGTTCGTCTTTTGCACAGAAGTCAAATTTGTTGAGTCATATGACAACACATACTGGAGACAAACCACATTCTTGTGAAATATGTGGTTCTTCTTTTGCACGGAAGTCAACTTTGTTGCGTCATAGGCTAACACATACGGGAGAGAAACCACATTCTTGTGAAGTATGTGGTTCTTTTTTTGCACTAAAAGCATCTTTGTCATGTCATATGCTAACACATACGGGTTACAAACCACATTCTTGTGAAGTATGTGGTTCTTCTTTTGCACTAAAGGCGACTTTGTCATATCATATGCTAACACATACGGATGACAAACCACATTCTTGTGACGTATGTGGTTCTTCATTTGCACGGAAGTCAAATTTGTTGAGGCATATGACAACACATACAGGAGACAAACCACATTCTTGTGAAGTATGTGATTCTTCGTTTGCACGGAAGTCAAATTTGTCGAGGCATATGACAACACATACAGGAGACAAACCACATTCCAATGTAGTATGTAATTCTTCTTTTGAAGTGGAGTCAAATTTATAGTGAGGATACGAAAAAGATCTCTCGGTCGGTTTCAATAAAAAGCATGGAAATATTTGAAGCTAGTTTCCCTGCCTCATATCCAGCATTTGAAAGAAAGAAAATAAAAAAGAGAAAACCAACATTTTTGTGAAGTATGTTGTTCTTGTTTTTCATGGAAATCAAATTTGTTTCATAATATGAAAACACATGAGGAGACATTCTCGAGTGTCACATCTGTTGAGGCATGTGACAACAACTTGACTGCCTACTCGACACTATTCTCGAGTGTCTAAGGTCTCTCTGTACTGGGGTTTGCCAAAACCACCTGGTCTGAAGTTACTTTCCCTAGAAATAAACGCTGACCAAATATTCAAAATCACATAGTATTCACTGCCCAAATAAGATCTCCCTATGGCTAACCCACATTAGCTTTTACGAGGAATGGTGAACCTTCTCCAAGTGATGTTACCTCAAGTAATACCATAAAGCTGGATACTCCACCAGACTAGACAAATTCTTGTCCTGGAATCCAGAAAGACCAAGAGACAAAAATGAAAGTATACTACAATGTATGAAAATGGCAAATTGGAGAGAGGTGATTTATGTTCTCAATTTCTTTACTAATCCAGTGTTTGAGAGATAAGGAAGTTTAATAGAACACTCGAATATCTATCCCATATAGAGTTCAAGTGTTAGCCTCAGGTTGTGGGCCCCTTGATGTCTGAGAACTAAAGGCAACTATGCTAACACATATGATAGATTTGTCACGTCATATGAAAACACAAGAAACAGTATGATCTTCCAAATGTCGATACCTCAAGAAACAAGAACCAGCGGAACAACCTCTATCACGCAAGTGGCCAACCATTTTAATCAAGACTGTTTTACAAATATGACAGAATTAGAAAACAAGTCTGCTACAGAAATCCCCTAAAAGATTTATTAAAAATACCCCAGAAGTTTCATTACAGAATATTGGAAAAAATGGGCCAAGCAATATTTGACAAGTATTTTCTGGATTAATTCATCTAGGACTTTATAAGTTTGAAATACACAGAAATAGTGAGGGGGAACCGTTTGACATCGAGTTGTCAGGTTCTTCTAGAGGATGGTTACTATGAAATAAAATAGAATGTATAAATATATCCACATGACGATCTATAACATGTTGAATATTGAATGCTGCAGCAAGTCATGAGAGCAGCAGTTGGACATGTTATACACCATCCGCTATGACTCTCTACAATTCCTAAAACTACATGCCTTGAAACGAGCTGTTAAACCTGACATAATTATATGAGAAAATAAGTAGAAAGTCACAATCTCTGAAGATAATGTCTTCAATAATACTAGGTTAAAAAGAGTGAGATTAAAAAATAACAAAATACCAGGTTTTATGTACGACGTGAAAAAAATTGGAATCTTTGGAAAATCTCTATTTCAGTAATTATAGGAGAAACTGAAATTAAACAAAAGAATTTTAAAAACTACCTGGCAAATATACTTGGTGAACCAAGTACAAGAGAGATTAAAAATTTGCTCAAAAAGAGAAGTTAGAATCTTAATATGACTGTTCGGTTGAAATGTATAAAGGCTGAATGCCTAGCGTCCACTAGGATGCACCATCACCAGCTGAAACAAATCCATTAAATTAAAAAAGAGACAAACCACATTCATTTGACGTATGTGGTTCTTTGCATAGTAGGAACATTTGTTGTGCCAGGTGCAAAAACATACGGAAGACAAAAGAACATTCAATATCTATGCATTTCATATAGAGTTAAATGTGAGCACTATGTAGGGAGCCCATTAATTTCTGAGAACTTCAACTGATCAAAATTGAAACAAAAGAGAAAAGTGTATGAAATATACTAACTGGTTTAATGAAAAATCTTAAGAAATATTTCACACAATTCTTCAGACAAAAATCTTCAGAAATATTTACACACAATTAAAAAATCAAACTTTTACAATGAAACAATAACAGGGACAATAACTGTCTATAAATATCTATATATTCTAAAAAAAATCACGTGTAAGTTACAGGAGAATCTCTTCAAACTAACTAAAATGTATAAGTAAACAATTTACCAGGTAAATTTCTCAAAACTTCCAACTCAAAAACTAAAGTCTTGTTTCAAAACTTCCAGCTCAAAAACTCAACACTCTTTCGTTTCAAAACTTCCAGCTCAAAAACTCAACACTCTTTCAAGTTCAGTTTCACACGGCTACGTATATAGCATGCCTTCTTGCACGTCCATCCATAGCGAGAACTGAAATAATAAAAATTTTAAAAAGTAAAAAAAAAACATATTCTTGTTATGTGTGTTGGTGTTCTTGTGTTAAAAAAGTGTTATTTCCTCATGCAAAAACCTGGGAAACGAATTCGATACTTTGCTTATGTTCATAATTTACTTTTAAAAACAAAGATTTTATTCTCGTGTAAATCTTTAAAATCACCCAAAAGAACAAACGTAACATCTTAACAGTTTTTATGTCTATTTTTAAATTCAATAAAACGTCTATTTTATATCGTGTATTCATGTTTAAATATCTACTTCATGTTTTAGCTTTTTATCATTTTTATCAGCATACGTTTATTGTGCAAGATCTTTTTAATGCCATTGACGTTCAATAAGTTATGAGCCTGACCCACTTCCGCTTGTCTAAGCTACTAAAAATGTTGCATATGCACTTAGGTCTGAATGCTCTCCATCTGTCATTGATGAGACAACTGTCGGCCATTTTGAGACAACCTTTTTTGAAGATCTATACTTGACTATTTGCTAAAGGGGATGGTTAGTGCAGGGTATGTGGAAACTACCTGATGCATTCATAGGTTGCTGACAACTTTCCAAGAGAAAAACCGCATTGATTACCATAGTGTACCAAAGAAGTATTCACTCTGGGTGTCTTAAACCGGTATCCACAATTTACATACGATAAAGCAAGAGTGTTGAACAACATCCAATTACCATTTACTTTTGCAGCATCTTGATATCAATATAAATTCAACAATTATAAACTGATTAGCCATATACAGCCTCAACGTAGATAGTAAGTTGTGTAGCAGTTATATTTTGTGTGGCTGTTTTATATTGTTTAAATTGTGTTTCTTTTTTTCCATGGACCATTGCTGGATTAGTTGAGGAAGAATACATTACGAAGTGCTTATTTATTATAAAGGAAATAAATGAAACATTAATGAATATTGCAGTTATCAGTTAGCAAGTGATAATTAAATTAATTGATTTTTTAAATAAAAATTGCGGAAAGCGAAATTTTATAACAAAACATGTTTATATCAACAATTTTATAAGGATATAATAGTTATTTTCAATCAGTAAGATTTCTTTATTTAAAGTCGTGTTTGATACAAAAAGCAAAGTAATAACAAAGCTTTGTAGATGTGTGAGTTAATATGTTCATAGTGTGAATAATATTCACATGTATGTAATATATGTAAGTGAGTGCATGACATTGTGTATGTGTGTTGATTTATCTTGTTTTTTTAGTTTGTCTATAGCTGTGATATACACATCTTGTGGTATTTCAGCCCAACCAGCTTGAGAAATCTGAAAAAATCCGATTTTGTTTCCCAGGGCATTAGTTATATAGAATTAGTTTGCGTTTTTGTTTTATAGTCGATTTAAATATTGCCTCTCTTTCGCCGTTATATGAGTTAAACAAAATGGCTGCATGAATGCGCGCAGGCATTTTGTAAACACTTTTTTTTTAATAAAAAATATTTTTATTATTTTTAAACGAGTTTAATTGTTTATTTTGGAAGTATATTCCATAAAGAAAATAAACAACCCACTTTAAAAAGAGGAATTACGCGGTTTTTATATTTTATTCGCAGTTTTCTGTTAGGGGCGTCAAAAAATCACCCCAAATTCTGACACACCTAGTACTGCAAGTCTATGGGATTGAAACGCTTGTTGTAGCTGCAATGGTGGTGCATGATAGAATGCACCCATATAGAGTAAGCTTGCAGATGGGGCAACTTGTGAGTTTCAGGTTGATTGCAAATGCCCAATCTTGGAAGAAAGAGAATTTCCAACACAAGAGCAGACGTGTGGTGCTGACGTGGCCATCATATAGTGAATCCGACAAAGGAGAAAAAAGAAACAAAAATAGAATAGATGCCGCTTATACGTAAGAACATTAGAAGTAAAATGCTGCAATATTGTGAATTGTGATAGTGACCAAATTTTATAACTAAGAGCATGTATGTGGGATGTTCTTAGTTTGGTAATCTGAAGTGGAACATTGGGAGAAATCACACACCTTCGGGATATCTACGGATTTAGTAAAGCGATTTGAACTGTTGACCGCGAAGGTGTTACGTTTTTCCATGGTTTGATTTGGAAGACTGAGGGATTCAGAGCTTGAAAGTCCATGTGAATCCGTAAATAGAATTATGAAGTTAGCAAATACCTCGGAGAATTGAATGTTGATCACGGAACTTAAGTATGTGAATTCTGAAGTTGACGGTCACCCTAAGGCGACTTTCGAAGAAATTCCAGGGGTGTTCTGCTGATTTCTTTTGTTCGTTAGTTAAGCCACTAGCATTTAGACGTTTTTGGTCTTGGTCACGTAGGTTTGGTCTGACCAGTTAATTGTTGGTAGAAAATGTGCCATATTTATTTATTATTAATGGCATTATTATTTCTCATCGTCTGACAAGATTTAACTGTAAGGAATATAAATAACAAGATGAAGGAGTACGTAAATGGTCAAATTTTTGGGTTACTTATGGTTTGTAAAATGGCATCGCTGCGTGAATTATTTATTTGAGCACGTGTCGCGCGAAGTTTTATTTTTCTTCTGTTTGCCTGTTATTTTTGAGTTATAGTTTTATTGTGCCGTTCGTATATATTTTTATGACTTATCTAATCCCATTGCTGCCACCATGATGTGGTACTTGTTATTTGTTAGTATGAAGAATAGAGCTTGACTGCGGAATCAAGTTTTAGTAGCTTTATTAAGAATGAAGTTTTCATTTGGTCCCAAGCGAGAATAGGTTAATATATCTGCGGTATTATAACATTCTGCAAAAAAAAGGATGCAATACCCGGAAGGAAAGACCATACAACGTTATCTAAAGCAAAGTGACAACGGTTATTTTACTAAATTCTATTCACATCGCTGGAATGTTGAATCTCTGTTTTGTAATTTCTTTAATTGAATGTGCTCTAATGAAATAGCACTTGTGAATATTCAGTGTAATAGTTTTTCCCCAAACCTTGAACCATCTCCTCATGTTTTTTTATTCTCTGAGTGTACTGACATGCAATCGTTTTGATCTAATGTAAACAGAAGTCTCACTGATAAGCTCTCCACAATATCGTGTTAGACAGGATCCCACTTAGTAGCCCCTTATGACCAAGTAAAAACGATGTCAAGCTATTCATGAAGAAAATGATGTCAAGATATTAATGAAGAAAATGATGTCAAGCTATTCATGAAGAAAATGATGTCAAGCTATTCATGAAGAAAATGATGTCAAGCTATTCATGAAGAAAATGATGTCAAGCTATTCATGAAGAAAATGATGTCAAGATATTCATGAAGAAAATGATGTCAAGCTATTCATGAAGAAAATGATGACAAGATATTCATGAGGAAAATGATGTCAAGATATTAATGGAGAAAATGATGTCAAGCTATTAATGAAGAAACTGATGTCAAAATATTAATGAGGAAACCGATGTCAAGCTATTCATAAAGAAAATGATGTCAAGATAGTCATGAAGTAAACGACGTCAAGATATTAATGAAGAAAACGATGTCAAGATATTAATGAAGAAAATTATGTCAAGCTATTCATAAAGAAAATGCTGTCAAGATATTAATGAAGAAAAGGATGTCAAGATATTAATGAAGAAAATGATGTCAAAATATTAATGAAGAAAATGATCTCAAGCTATTCATAAAGAAAATGATGTCAAGATATTAATTGAAGAAAATTATGTCAAGATATTAATGAAGAAAATGATGTCAAGATATTAATGAAGAAAATTATGTCAAGATATTAATTGAAGAAAATTATGTCAAGATATTAATGAAGAAAATGATGTCAAGATATTAATGAAGAAAATGATGTCAAGATATTAATTGAAGAAAATTATGTCAAGATATTAATGAAGAAAATGATGTCAAGATATTAATGAAGAAAATGATGTCAAGATATTAATGAAGAAAATGATGTCAAGATATTAATGAAGAAAATGATGTCAAGATATTAATGAAGAAAATGATGTCAAGATATTAATGAAGAAAATGATGTCAAGATATTAATGAAGAAACTTATGTCAAGATATTAATGAAGAAACTTATGTCAAGATATTAATGAAGAATCTTATGTCAAGATATTAATGAAGAAACGATGTCAAGATATTCATGAAGAAAATGATGTCAAGATATTAATGAAGAAACTGATGTGAAGCTATTAATGAAGAAAATGATGTCAAGAAAACCCCCAAAAAACTTGTTCATTCACCTAATAATTTACAGTTAAAAAGTAAAATATTCATCTTTTCTTGAAGAAAAAAGAAAAAAAATTTTGCTGATGAATAATTTGCAAAAACATTTTTTCAATCACTTTTTATTATTTTTTTTGGTTTATGAAAAGTACCAAATTTTCCGGTTTGTTCATTTTTAAATTAGTGTCTGTTACAACGTTCAGATTAAACCAATGATTGCTGGTCTTGCCTGATCCATGCTTGATGGGAATTTCCGAGAATCCAGGTCAAATTATGAAAGAGTACCGAATATTTCTTTCTCGAGCTTCGTTTCATGCATGAGACTGAAAGATGATTATATCTAACCGTTTGGACAGAGTGTGTGAAGCGTTAGGATTGAGTTATGAAAAACGATTATTGGAAAGACAAAAGAAATGATTTTTTTATTAACACAACTATTAACTCAAGCAGTAACCACGCATGGGAGTAATCGAGTGTTATCTACTGGTGTTAATTTACCGTCAGATGATTTTCAACATGCATTGGGTGTTCCCATATAAAGACATTAACCCTTGGGTTGGTTGTCGCCTATCATCTTAGTGGTGTAACAACATAAATGTTGTTTTACCAGGTACTTCATTCATGTGTTGAAACTAATACCCCCACTGAAAAATGGTACAGTCTGGTGACAATATTGATGAATGAGTAAGCTGACATGTCATTGTTGAATTTCATTGTGAGCCAACCTGGATTCCAATACCAACTATTTACCCAATGACAATGTCAGCTACCTCAGTCATCAATAAATAACCAGACATTTCGTTACACTGCTAAGACAATAGGCAACATTATTGTCGTTAGACCAACTTAAATGAATAACTGAGATGAAAGCTTCAAATGCACAAAGATTACAACTTGGTGTTGTGAATGCTTCCTAGCATACCGTTTATAATGAATGAGAACATATAGGGCTTAGAGACATTCTATAAGCGAAGAACAGACAGTTTCCTAGAAGTAAAATGGGAATATTTAATTTTATTTTCGTATCTTAAAGCATTTTCAGGGTAAGTAACAGAATTCAAAACTTTTGGTCACCAAATTGACAGAACCGACCAAAGGGTTAAACAACAAAAAAAAGAAGCTTGCATTCAGCCAACAATCAACATAGCCCATGTGTGGATCAATCCATACTAGCTAAGAATATCAATAACATATCTCATAGAATATTGGCCCATTTTAACAGTGATCATATTACTTTAGGACTGACCACCAATATCTATAATGGATGTCAATTTTAAAGTTTTGTAAAAGTACTCATGTATTTTAATTAGAACCGTCTTAATGTGTATTTTTGTTTTTAATCACATAATTTTGGGGGACTGTTAAGAGAGGAGAAATATTAAAGCAATCAACATTTTCCTCCTGTAGCACGTTTCATATAGATTTAGACTCAAACCAACACCTCATCACTTGGACCAATCATGCAACTACCAGGATTTTAAATAAGTAACTCGATTGCGAGATGATGACCTACCGCATGGTCAGGAGAATTGTTTATTTTGGCTTTTTGATTGCATATCTTAATTGTCTCTTCTTTCTCCTGTTCTTCCTATATGGACAGAGGAGAGTTTTACCTAAGCAGGTAGAGAGGAGAAGGAATTTTTGTTAGTTTCATATGATTGTAGGTGAAATATGTAAGGAAATGATCAGCTTTTTTCATGCTACTCTGAGAAATGAGTTCCTTTTAGCAACTGATGAAAATAAGGTGTCCTATATCCAAATAGAATCATTAGCAGTTTAACCTCTTTGACTTCAAGATGTGACAATCATTAGGAGTTTAGTTTCATATGATTGCAGGGAAAATAAGTCAGGAAATCATCAGCTTTTTTCATGCTAATCTGAGAATGACGTCGAGATTAGGAAGGGGATTAAAAGTTTATTTGCTTACATCCTCCCAGATGATTATCGCAGGTAACATTTGAAACGTATCCAAATTTCATAACAAACACATTGCTAGGGATCTAAAAGATAGATACACAGGTTCTTTTACTCATAGCCGAAAGAAAAAGAAAAGAATATATAAATAACAAGAGGGATATAATGGTTCCTTACTGAATTTCTATGGTCAATACCAATCAAAATAAATACTGGATCACACTTATGAAAAAACTAAAATAATATCAGTTTTTTACACAACTTTCAAAATACCTGGATTAAACAACTTTCCAGAAGGGTCTTACCAGCTGAAATAAATTATGAAAGAAATTAGAGATATAATACTCAGATTTTATTTAAATGCTGCATATATAATTTAACTTGCATAACGTGTATGATGCTCATGTGAGAAAATCAGCAGCAGCTGTAAAATAGCTGACTAGTGAAAATATGAGAAGCCTCCATCTTAGTACATATGCAAAGCGTGTGCACACTGATGTCACGGGAAGGAGAAGAGAAAAAGACAGAAATAAGAACACATGATGAGAGACGACAGCAATCAGACATGTTTTGACTCATATGCAGTGAAAAATGTGTTGCATGGTTGAAAAAGTGGAAACCCAGGTGGGGAAAATGATACACAAAAAGGGCATTTCTGACAGGCAGGTGCAACGCAGGAGTGATACTTTTAAACACAGTGAAGTTCGTTGTTGGAAATTACTAGAATAGTTTTTTTTTGTATCCACCTAAAAAATGCTAAATCCTATTTTAATGTCCTTCCTTCGTATTTTGTTCCTGCGATGGTATCAATGTGCAGGAGCGAGTTTTTTAATCATATTATTTTATTTGTAATAATTAAAAGTATTCAGTTATTTTTATACAAAAGCAGTTCCTCAAGGCTCTATGGAAATCATTATTTCTATAGCAAAAGTAGCGACACGTCACGGTTTGAGATTTTGAAGATTTCGTTTGTAAGTTGTGATGATTGCAGCTAGAAGTCAACTATGACAATTAATGTCTCTAAAATACGAAATAGTTTAATTTTATGTCGCCTTTAGTTTTTGAAACAAAATTAAAGTAAAGTGTACTATCACAATCCGGTAAGTAAATATTCGACAAATATTATTTTTACAATGTTTGCACAATAAATAACACTGAAGATGAGAACAGTAGTCTTAAGAATCTAAGTAATACAAAGAATCATTCTTCATCTAAAAAATTCAGAATCGTAATACTATAATTGGTTTAATGTTCGAGACGCCCCTCCATGGGATTAATGGACTATCTCATGATGTCACTTCCTCTGGTGACGTCACTTCGGGTAATGAGTACCGGTGCCTAGCAAAGATTGGTATGTGGCCAAGGAGGTTGTGTGCAAACGCCCAACAGTTGAGGAATGATATTGCTCAACCCGCCTTGCCTGTAATATACGTGAATCCATGTTTGTTTAAAAGTCCTGTGTTCCTTTCGTTTTATTACGATTTAACACCATAACATTTAAGAATCATGATTAAGAATCACATTTGAATAAAAATTAAACGTAAAATGAGGGCCAACTTTATGGCCACCTACGTAGGGGGTTTCTTTTTGCCTTTGTTTTTGGGCAAAAAGTATTTTTGGATTTTTTTAATCTCAATAAAGCCATTGGGATATTTAAGAACAAAAATAAAGTATAATCACTATATAGATACGTGTCATTCCTTATGTTTTCAGTGATGACCATTTTTATTTGCAAGTGCGCACATATATTTGCC
This sequence comes from Euprymna scolopes, assembly GCF_053919585.1. Classification (NCBI taxonomy): domain Eukaryota; kingdom Metazoa; phylum Mollusca; class Cephalopoda; order Sepiida; family Sepiolidae; genus Euprymna; species Euprymna scolopes. The sequence goes on from NC_136527.1 coordinate 39,366,938, forward strand.
ACAAATAAGTAGTTTTCCAATGTGCAAGTGAATACTGAATTGGCCACCACTGACAACAAACGATTGCACTGTTTAATATCCAGATACTTTCTTGTTTATACCAAATTTAAATGCGATATTCGTTGTCAGCATACTCGAAAACCTATCAAAGTTGTAATGTTAAAGATGATTGTTAAGGTGGAAAGTAAATAACAATTTACCAAATCGGCTTTCAGGCAGGCCAACAAAACAAATAAAAAAATTATCACGTGGCCATAAAGTGGGTGCTTATTTTACACTAGCAGGGCTACCCAGCGTTGCTTGGGATCATATAAACTATTACAAAATTGAAGTTGATTTTGAACATATCTGTTATTCTTAGGATAGAGGAATTTTTAATATCCATGTATAATTTGCTATTTCGAGCAAAATAATTTTTACCTACCTAGAACATGTGTGAAATAATTGTTCCCTCCCTAGGATAGGTAATTTACAGCATGTATATGAAATAATTTTACCTTTGTGAGGACGGGTAATGTACAACACATATTTAAAATAAGTTTTCCTATCCTCAGACGGGAAATTTAAATACATATATGAAACAATTTAACATACTCTCGACAGGTATTGTACAACATATATGAAATAATTTCACTTCCCACCAAGGCAACCATAATTTAAAAAAAAATGAAGTCATTTTTAGATGGATCGTTATGATTTCTAAATTAATACATAAATACATTGCCTTGGTTAATGATTAGACAACCGATTTTCATGAAAAAAATTCAAGTGGCTCCAATCCCTGTCTGAAGCGATTATTATAAAACATTTTCAGTCGCATGATGTCTTGTCTGGAACGATTTCCACAAGACATTTCAAGAGGCTTTGTGCCTTGAGCGATTTCAATAAAAGCTTTCAAGTGGCTCCATGCTTTGTTTAGAGTAATTTCAAGAAAAACTTCCCACTGACTTGAGCGATTTTTAAAAAACATTGCAAGCGGCTTCATGAGAAATTTCCATGAAAAATTTCCAGTAGTTTTATGCTTTGTCTAGAGCGATTTCCATAAAAAAGTCTAGAGGCTTGTCTGCAGCACTTCCCATAAAACGTTTCAAGTTGCTTCATGCCTTGTCTGGAGAAAATTTCACAAAGAAATTAAGTGGCTTTATACCTTGTCTGGAGCGAACTTCATATAACATTTCAAGTGGCTTCATACTGTGTCTGGAGCGATTCTTATATAAAATTTATAGTAGCTTTATGCCTTATCTGAAGCGATTTACATAAAAAATTTTAGTGGCTTCGTGTCGTGTCTGGAGCGATTCCCATCAAACATTTTAAGTGGCTCCATGCCATGTCTGGAGCGATTTTAATAAAAAAAAAACAACTTTTAAGTGGCTTCATGACTTGTCTGGAGCGATTTTAATAAAAAATTTTTAAGTGGTTTCATGACTTGTGTAGAGCGATTTCCATAAAAAACATTTCAAGTCGCTTTATGCCTTGTCTGGAGCAATTTCCATAAAAACATATCAAGTGGTTTCATGCCTTTTCTTGATCGATTTTCATAAAACTTTCAAGTGGCGACGCTCTGCCTTCTGCCTTAGTATATATTTCCATCTACCTCATTCAATCCCAGGCCATGCCGAGGCTTCTGCTAGTATATATTTCCATTTATTTCATTCAATCACCGGCGACGCTGGGCCTTATGCTAGTATATATTTCCATCAGTCTCATTTAATATATTAGATGACGTTATTATTTCAGCATGGCCAGTATTCCGTATGTTAGTTTCTTAACTTGTTAGGTGAAAGCACAGAATAGTTTTAAAAATACCTTGTTCTCCTCGTATCAATAATGGCATTCTAAATAACGTTAATACTTCAGCACAGTTCGTATTCCATGTCAAAAATTTTTACTTCTAATATTGTTAGGTGAAAGTATGGAATAGTTTACAGAAATACCTTCCTTTCTCCATGACTGGCTTTCTAAAGAATAACGTTATTATTTCAGCACGGTCTGTATCCCACATGCCATATTTTCATTTATTAAATTCTTAGGTTTAAGTACAGAATAGTTAAAAACATACGCTCACCATCTTAAGGATGCCTTTCTTAATAATAATGTTATTATTTCAGCACGGTCCGTATCCTGTATGTTTTTTTTTTCATTTAATAAATTCTTAAAGGACAGTGCAGATTAGTAAAAATATACTCTCCCCATATTAAGAATGGCTTTCTAAATAATAACGTCATTATTGCAGCACACTCCTTATTACGTATGTCATTTTTTATTTATTAAGTTGGTAGGTGAAAGTACATAATAGTTAAAAACATATGCTCCTCATATTAAGAATGGTTATCTAAATAATAACGGTATTATTTCAGCACGGTCCTTAATCCATATTTCAGTTTTTTATTTATTAAATTGTAAGAATAGTTAAAGACACACGCTTCCCATATAAGGAATGGCTCTAAATATTAAAGTTATTATTTCAAATCCATATGAAAGCATAGAATATTTAAAAGATATTTTCCCATATTAAAAATGGCTTTCTAATAATGTTATTACTTCAGCACGGTTCGTTTCCATATGCCAGTTTTTTATTTATTAAATTGTTAGGTGAAAGTACAGAATTATTAAAAACATGCACTCCACATATTAAGAATGTCTTTCTAAATAATAACGTTAATATTTCAGCATGCTCCGTATTTCGAATGTCATTTTTTTTATTTATAAAATTGGTAGGTGAAAGCATAGAATAGTTAAAAGACACTCTACCAATATCAAAAATGGCTTTCTAAATAATGTTATTACTTCAGCACGGTTTGTATTTAATATGTCAGGTTTTTTTTATTAAATTGTAAGGTGGAAGAACAGAATAGTTTAAACATATCTCCCCCATATTAAGAATGGCTTTCTAAATAATAGCGTTATTATTGAAGCACAGTCTGTAATACGCATGTCAGTTTTTTTATTTATTAAATTGTTAGGTGAACGTATAGAATAATTAAAAACATATACATCCCATATAAAGAATGGCTTTCTTAATAATAGCATTGAGACTCAAGCATGGATTGTATTCTGTATGAAATTTGATTGAGAAATGGATACTTATTGTTGACATGAAAACAATAATTTTCAGTTGGTGGAGAAGTTCTTCATGATTGAGACAATTATTTTAAATTGTTAGGAGAAAATAAAGGATAGTAAAAAACATACCCTACCCTCCCCAAATAAAGAATGGCTTTCTAAATAATAACATTATTACTTCAACACAGTTCGTATTCCGTATACATGTTTCTTATTTAATAAATTGTAAGATGAAAGTACAGAATAGTTGAAAAATACCGTCCCACAACATATTAAGAATGGCTTCCTAAATAATATTATTTCAGCACAGTCCGTATTCCGTGTGTTATTTTCCATCCCCTCTGCCTTAAAATATATTTGAAATAAAGTAAATATGAAATCTTAAAAAGGAGAAATATAAGTTTGTCTTTGTACTTACAAATTCAAAACTGTGAGTAAAATTTATGTATTTCATTTTTTTAATACAAAGACATAAAAAATGAGTTGTCATCAGCTAGAATCAAGTCAAAATATCTAGCGTTCCAGTTTAATATTGTTTTCTGTATTGTGTGCATGAGCGCAAATAATGTCGGCTAGTGGTTAATGTACATTTTATAAGTGTAAATTCTGCCAATGTCTACACGTTATTCATGTATGTAAACAAAGATATAACTCACTATAAACCAACCTTGGTGCATGAATATTATTTCCTGAGAATTTCAGTGTTATGTGACCAGTAGTTTAAGGGTTTACCTGTTAGATATTACACACATGTACTATTTTATTTATATAGATAAGTATGTAAGGTTTCACAGCAGCATTTCTAAGATAGGTGGTTGTAGGGATTACATGATAGTAATGTATGGTATATAAGTAATTCCCAACTGTTCTTCCGGTTAATGTTCCCAGGAATTTCTGCTACATTGAATGCTTAATTATTTTCCGTATGTGTTTTCATGAGTCAACAAATTTGACAAGAACCACATACTTCACAAGAATGTGGTTTCTCTCCTGTATGTGTTTTCTTACAATTCAACAATGTTGACTTCCAAGGAAAATAAGAACCACATACTTAACAAAAATGTGGTTTGTCTCTTCTCTTTTTTCATTTTTTCTTAAACTTTTTCTTCTAGGGGGTGGGACATCCAACCAGATGTCTGACATTTACCCCTATTTTAGTGAGTCCAACCAAGAGATCTTTTCAGGATTCTAGCCGTCCCTTTCAGTGCAATCGTTTGTATTTCACTTGCACTTGGTTCACCGGGTATGCTTGCTATGTACTTTTAAAAGTTCTTTTTCATAAGCCTAGTTACTCCTATGATGACTGGTATAATTGAAACGTCTTTTAATTTCCAATTTCGTTTCATATCATACATAAGTCCTTGATACTTTGTTATCTTTTCCCTCTCAACTCTGTTAAGCCATGTATCATTGGGTACACTGACCTCTATTACGGTTGCTTTTTTGTTTGCTCTGTCCCAAATCACTATATCTGGTTTAACAGCTGCGTTTTCAAGATATGTAGCAGTAGGGATTATGTAGTCATAGTGAATAGTGTAGTTGTCATTCCCAACTGTTCGTTCGGGTATATGTTCCCAGGAGTTTTTACTACACTGAATGTTGAGTTTCTTACATATCTTCCAGTGAAGGTATTTGCAAACTCCGTTATGGCGATCTATATAATAACCGTCTCCATGTGGGACTTTGCAACCATATATCAGGTGGCCCACACGCTCAACCTCAGTGCTACAGAACCTGCATTTATTATTGTTGCTTAGACCACACATCTTTTTGAAGGCGTTTGTCATGAGGCCCTGGTCTTGTGCAGCCAATATCAACCTCTCTTGGTCGTAATGGAGGGATCCTCTTTTGAGCCAGTCCAGGGAACCATCCCTATCAATATATTCTTGGGATAGTTCAGTCGGTAGGTATTTTGCCCGTTTATGGTTGGTCCATTCTTCTGTTTTAACACTATGGAACTGGCTAGTGTATTTTTTCCGACTTTTCTGGGCTATGTCAGTGGCAGGCTTGTTTGGGTTCTCAGTATCATTTGTAAGGCAATCTTTTCCCAAATAAGTGGCAAGTTGTGTTATAGATGTTGTACTACTTGCTCGATTCTGATAATGGTCTTTAATTTTCATAAGCTTGGAGTTACAGGAACGTATTATGTACTGACCTATGCTGACGATTGTGGCTCTGTGTTGATGATTGACTTCCGAGAGTCCCATACCTCCTTCTCGCCTGGGTAGGTACAAACGAGGCATGCACTGATTTCGGTAAATAACTCGGTACAAGGTTAGCATTTTCCTTGTCTTTGTGTCAAGCCAATTTATGTCTTTCTGAGGCCAGTCAATAATGCCAAAACTATATGTTAGTACTTGCATGGCAAGTTGGTTAATTGCCGTAACTTTGTTCTTGTTTGTGATTTCAGTTTTGCAGATTTTTCTTACCCGGCGTAAATATTCTTGGCTTAGTTTCTCTCTCATCTTTGAATGCTGGATGGACTCATTTTCATCAATACCGAGGTATTTGTATGTTTCCTGTTCATCCAGTTCTCGGATTACACTATTTTCATCATGCTGTATATTTTCATCGTGTTACTCTATTTTCATCGTATTACACTATTTTCATCGTTTGTCTCCCGTATGTGTTTTCATATGATTCAACAAATTTGATTTCTGTGCAAAAGAAGAGCCACATACTTCACAAGAATATCGTTTCTCCCACATATGTGTTTTCATCTGCCACAACAAATGTGATTTCTGTGCAAAAGAAGAACCACATATTTCACAATAATGTGGTTTCTCTCCCGTATGTGTTTTCATATGACGCAACAAATGTGACTTCCGTGCAATACCTGAAGCACATACTTCACAATAATGTGATTACTCTCCTGTATGTGTTTTCATATGAGTGAACAATGTTGATTTACGTGCAAAAGAAGAACCACATACTTCACAAGAATGTGGTTTCTCTCCCGTATGTGTTTTCATATGACTCAACAAAGTTGACTTCTGCGCAAAAGAAGAACCACATACTTCACAACAATGTGGTTTCTCTCCCGTATGTGTTTTTATATGATTCAACAATGTTGATTTATGTGCAAAAGAAGAACCACATACTTCACAACAATGTGGTTTCTCTCCCGTATGTGTGTTCATATGACTCAAAAAACTTGACTTCCATGCAAATGAAGAACCACATACTTCACAGGAATGGGGTTTATCTCCCATATGTATTTTCATATGATTCAACAAACTTGACTTCCATGCAAAAGAAGAACCACATACTTCACAAGAATGTGGTTTCTCTCTAGTATGTGTTTTCATATGATTCAACAAAGCTGATTTATGTGCAAATGAAGAACCACATACTTCACAAGAATGTGGTTTCTCTCCCGTATGTATTTTCATATGTCTCAACAAAGTTGATTTATGTGCAAATGAAGAACCACATACTTCACAACAATGTGGTTTCTCTCCCGTATGTGTTTTCATATGACTCAACAAAGTTGACTTCTGCGCAAAAGAACAACCACATACTTCACAACAATGTGGTTTCTCTCCCGTATGTGTTTTCATATGATTCAACAATGTTGATTTACGTGCAAATGAAGAACCACATATTTCACAAGAATGGTGTTTCTCTCCTGTATGTGTATTCATATGTTGCAACAAATGTGACTTCCATGCAAAAGAAGAACCACATACTTCACAAGAACGTAGTTTATCTCCCATGTTTGATTGCATTTCACAAAAAGTATATTGAGTTGAGTATATGAGAATAAGCACGCTAATAATTCTAAAAATTTATTTGAAGGAATTAAAACTGTTACATCACCAAGGAAGAAAAGGTCTTCTTATCTCTTAATCGATTTCTTTTCAGTGTTGCAAATTCTGAAAATATACAATAAATTTAAAAAAATAAAATTTTTGTGATAAAATTTAATTTTTATTAAAATATATATAGCGTCCTATGTAATTTGAAATAGCATCCTATGTAATTTGAAATTTTATTTTCAATATCACTAAAGATTGAAACTTCAGCATTCAGGAGTATTTAACTTACAACTGATTTTTACCAAGTACTCTAACCATAGCACTTTTTTAAGGATAGATTTTAAACTCTTCTAACTTAATGTTACTAATACTACAATATAAAAGGTTGTGGAAACAAAAAGGTGCATTCCAAAAATGTTATTTAAAAATCTGCAGTTTTATTAAATTAGGCTTTTTACACATGATCAAAATTATAAGACCAAGGGTTTAAATTCTTAGATTTATGCTACTTCTAATGTTTTTAGTTCAGTTAGAGATTAGCAATCACTGTGTAAATGTGTTACCATGCCTAAACCAAGAAAACTCACCGAAGTTGACTGCCCTCGAATTCTAGGATTCCATAAGCAAAGTTGGTCATAGCGAGTGATAGCAGTTAAGGTATATCGCAGTGCAACTGTTATTGTCAACTTTCTAAAGAACATTGAGAATTATGGAAAAGCAAAATCCTTTGGTAGGCCCCCAAAATTTCTCCTGCATTGAGTAGGAAAATAAAACAGATTGTTATGAATGACAGAGGACTTTCTTCTAGTCAAATTAAGTCGGTTACAGATGCTGATTACAGTCCAATCAGACGACACTTACAAAAAAAGTCATGGTAAATAAAAAGTGTAAACAAATTCCTCTATTGCTTCCATATCACAAAGTGGAACGCTTAAGATTTGGTCGTGAATACCAAATCTGGGACGTTGAGAAGTGGAAGACAGTCTTGTTATCTAATGAGAAAAATTCAATTTAGATGGTCCTTATGAGTTACAGCGATATTTACATGACAAAAGCATGTCCTTTGAAATTTTTTCCACACCTCATAGTGGTAGAGGGTCCATAATGGTATGAGGTGCCTTTTCTTACAGATGATAAGAGGGAACTCCAGATGGTGCAGGGTCGTCAGACAACAGCTGGTTATATTAGCGTGCTACAAAAAGCATCTTTGATAATGGAGGGACATCGTTTGTGTGGGGATGGATGGTTATTCCAAGAGGTTGATGCTGCAGTCCACAATGCAAGACAGACCTTGAGCTTTCTACAAGAAAATGGAGTCCATCTCTTGGGACATCCTTCATGCTCACCAGACTTGAACCCAATTGAATATGTTTAAGGATGGATGAAAAAAGAGGTTTATTGAAACGGCAAACAATATTCAAGAAAAATGAACTTCATGAAGCCATCTTAAGAAACTGGAGCAGGATCCCTCGCACCTTAATGGAAATCCTTATTTCTAACTTGCCCCCCAAAATTTCTGAAGTCATCAAAAGCAGTGGAGGTAGAACTCATTATTAAGTTTTATTGTTGAATGTTTTCACACACTTTTCGTACACTTTTTGACAATTTAATAGAATTTTTGTCTCTGGTCTTATAATTTTGATCATGTGTAAAAAGCCTAATTTCATAAAATGTAAATTTTAAAAATAAATCTTTAGAATGTAGCTTTTTGTTTCCATAACCTTTCAGATTGTAGTATCGGAAGAGTTTATAGAAACTTTTTACTGCGTATTACTATATTATTTATAATTAATTGTTTCCATATCGTGTTAAATACTATACTAGGCTTAGTAATTGATCATCACCCAGAATATATATCGATTCCTTAAGCCAGATTACTCTTTATTGTTCTTCTCCATTTATAATTTTTATTTCATCCCATAAGGGTAGATGGTTTGCCTTTTAAATCATATATTCTACCATAACATGGATTACATTTGTATAACTTTCAACATTTACATGGAATCTCTTTGTCATGATTTTTCCATAAACCATTTGACATGCACTATTTAATACTAATGTGACGTTTTAAAAATTACAAATTCTTTCATTGTTTCGTCCATGTCCTTTGTATATGATATACAAACTTTTATTCGTATAACATAATGGCAGTATTCATAAGAGATTTAACTATCTTGCTTTCTGGTGGAGAGTTTTTCTTAAGCTTTCTACCTCATTTTAATATGTATTGTTATTAGTATATTAGTATATTTTTATTAGTATGTATTGATTTTGCACGGTGTTTTACGAAACAGACAGTTTCTTTACATTATATAGATTGTGAGGATTGAACTGTTATACTGGCTACATACTTAAAGATATATAGAGTGTTATTAGAGTCTTTTAATGATGTAAACCCCATGTGGCATGCGATTACTTGGAAAATCAGAGACAAGAGTTTGATTTGGAGTGGTATTATTATTTTGTTCTTTCGTCAGTAGCACTTTGTTGTTATAATGGAGTAGTATCTGTTTTCAAATTTTGTGCAGGGATTGAGTTCACTATTGAAAAATAAGGCAGTGGTGTCAGTAACAATATAAATAAGAGGGACATTTCTTTTTATGAAAATAGTGCTGTTGTGAAATAAAAGAGACAGTGGAATAAAGGAGGTGGATTATTGATACCTTGTAATATTTCAGGGTGACCGGAGTAGTGGATCAGGAAAAATGTCAGAAGGCCCTAGCAAAAGTTAAATGGAAGATCTGGCTCGACATAAGGAAGGAGTACGAAGAAAATCCCATGGAGGTTTTTCACATGAGACAGTTGATTCTAGTTGAGGCTATGGGTCCAGCCAGTCCCCAAAGATATGGAGACATAAAAGAAGAGTAAGGGACTAGTACATGAAGTAAAGAGAAGTAAATAGGCAGGTAGATAATTAGATATTAGTTATTGTGGCGAGCTGGGCCATATACAGAGATTCTGCAGGAAGCATATCCAAGGAAACAAGGGCGCTCCATTCCTTTGATGCCTTATAAACGGAACAAGGGCATCAATGCACATAGTTGGTAATATGGGCGCATCAAATTCCTTTTCAATAAGAATTCAGGGAAATAATTATAGAGCTCTGGTGGATAAGGGAGCAGAGGTGTCAGTAATAAATTTTTTAAAGCACTCAGACAGAGACATAACTATGCGATAAAAACATTAGTTTAAGAACAGCTAATAGATGCCAATTAATTGTAGAAGGGATCCTTCGATTAAGATTAGAAATAGGAAGTCAGTCTATCCACGAGGACTTCTTTGTTACAGAGAATCTCAGTACAAGTGTCATACTATACCACAACTTAAGAAAAATGGGTTAGGGTGTATTTTGATTTAGGAGCAATGAGACTATTTGATGAGTATATCGCTCTATAAGATTTTGCCCATATTTCATCAATAGTTCAGTTAGCACAGAAAATTACATTAAAACACCAGCATCTGCATACATACTTGAGAGGGAGTTGCAAAATAACTAAGTGTAGTGTGACTGGTGACATTATCCAGATTACCATGAATGATGGACAAAAGAGAAAAAAATTTGAAGGGAATAAAAATACCTCAAGAATTCAAGTTGGAAGTTGATATGTTGCTGAAGTAGAATAGAGATTTTTCTTGGACGGAACCGATACGCTGGAGAAGCGTATCAATACAGGAAGGCATTAACTAATACTGAGATGCCCGTATTGAAAAGCAATAAAAGTTGGTAGACTTACAGAATAGACAAAATGATGCGGACAGGTGTCATTGAGGCATTGAATAGCCCGTGGAGTTTTCTATTAGTGTTAGTAGAAAAGATTTGGTGTATATTTTCGGGCTTTAAACAAAATCACCAAGAAGTATGCCTGAGCATTACTGGTTATTGACGATATACTAGCCTTGCTCGGGCCAGCAAAATATTTCTCAACAATAGACCTAAAGTCAGGGTAATAGCAGCTTAAATTAAGTAAGGACAATAAAATGAAAGCTGTGTTCACCTGCCACCAGGGTTTATTTCAGTTTAACCTGATGCCACTCAGACTTGCAAATGTATCCAGGGTCTTTCCGGAATTAATGTCCATAGTTATACAGGTACAGCAAGATTATACATTACCGTATTTGGATGATATTTTAAGATTCTCAGATACGAACATATAAATAGGGTACTAGCCAGTTTATGCAATTTATTTAATTTTCTCAGATACGATGGAAAGCCACTTAGATCACATAGATAGGGTACAAGCCAGTTTACATAAGCACAACCTTAGGTTAAAAGCCATAATATGTGAGATTTCTAGGAGAGAAGTACAGTATCTGTGGTTCAAAGTAAGTGAACAGGGTATAACAAAGTCAAATCGATAAAATTAGAGATTTATTCAATATCACGTCATATCATCAATGATTTATCAAAAAATTTTGTGAGACAAGTGAGCCGTTAGTTTACTTGATGAGGAAATATGAAAGGTTCCAATGGGACAACATATGCTAGTTTGCCTTTAATGTTTGCCTAAAAACGAAGTTTGCAGATATGGTTATATTGGCATATTTTGATCCTGAAAAGGACAACCGGCTGTACACAGATGCATCCAATCGTGTATTTGGGGAATATCTGTCGCAAATTGTCATATGATCAAAGGAAGAGCAAAGAGGCTGAAAAACTAATTTACTAGTTATCACATAAAGTTAATGATAAAATCGAATCATTTGGAGCCAAAAAAGTTTGCGTCATATAAAAGGGTTGAGTGTTCATCAGTATCGTCTGAATGTTCTATGATATCGAGTGTAGATTTAAGAAACAGATAGGGAAATTTTTAGATTTAAAGATGCGGATGAAGAATGGTAAATCACCTATAATGGAACAAAAATAATTCATAGTGAAAGACGAGATGATGTCGAAACTCAACGACAAACTATTAATAAGGTTATATGTACCGTTGCATCATAGAAAAAGACTGTTTGTGCAGTACGATGATAATAATGGTCACATGGGTGAGGAAAAGACATTTCACGCCAATAAGCAAAAGTATTTCTGTTCCTGTTCATATAAGGAGGTGAATGAATACGTAGGCAAATATATTTTATGCCAAACCAGAAACCTAAGAAAGCAACAACTACAAATGCAGAAGTGTTGTTTGCCTCGTTTTCCTTTTGCAAAACTGATATTCAATATTTCCAGGCCCTACCCAACACTTTCAGGTAACTAGTACATAGTGACGTTCATCGATATGATTAGTGCTTGGCTGGAGACTTTTGTGATCCCTAATAAGAAGGCAGAAATGGTGGTGCATCTGTTGTTTGATGAGATTTTCCCAAGATTCAAGGTACAACTCCAGTTGTTAACAGACAATGGTCCAAAAATGTTAACAAAGTGATGAAGAAGGCATGGGAAGACCTCAACATACACCATGTGACCACATCATTTTATTTCCCCTAAAGTAACGAAAAATAGAAAGATTTCATAGGATGATGTATGACATTTTAGCGAACAATAAACAGTCATGGCATTTATACATAAACCAAATGTTGGCGATTGTCAGATTCCATGTGAGCGAAATAATGAAATTCTCACCATACTTCTTGGTCTACAACAGAGACGTGATCCTTAATAATAAGAAGGTAGAAAATGTTAAAGTGATGAAGAAGGCATGGGAGGACCTCAAAATACATCACGTGACCACGTTATTTTATCTCCCTAACAGAAAATAGAAAGATTTCATAGGATGATGCATGATATTTTAGTGAACAATGAACAGTCATGGCATATATACATAAACAAAATGTTGGCAGCTGTCAAATCCCATGTGAGTGAAATAACAAAATTATCACAATACTACTTGTTCTACAACAGAGACGTGATCCTGCCATTAAATAATATATTAATGCCTTGTAGAATATACTATGGTGATGAGCAACACGAGATCACTCTAAAAGAGATGCATCAATCTTTTACTTTGGTAAAAGATAACATTTGGAAAGCTACGAAAAATTAATAGAGGACTCTGATAAGAAAACAAAGTCCATAGATTTTAAGATTAAAGATCTGGTTTATTATAAGAACCACCAGAATATTCCTTTATTGGGTTCGTTCCATGCATGATTAAAAAAAATAAAAAACAGATTATGAGAAAGACAAAAGAAATTCATTTTTAACTTGACACAAAAAGAAAGCAATTGGACGTGTTTGAACTCATCTGCAGTGGGAGAGAAAATATGTGCTGCATGGTCAAAAAATGGAAAGGAGGTGACAAAAAAGGGCTTTTCTGAAAGACATGTTCGACACCAAAGTGATATTTTGAAACTTACTGGAATATTTTTTTTGTAGCCACTTATAAAATGCTGATTCATATTTTAATGCGCTTCTTTGTTTTTTGTTTCTGCGATGGTACCAGACAATGTGCGGGTCTGAGTTTTTGAAATGTAATGACACTGTTAAATACTCTCATCTCTATAAATGATCAGTGAGATTCGAAACCAAGATCCCAGTGACTGTGCCAGTTGCTCTATTACTGAGCCATAACCCCAAAGCAGCACCTCAAGGCTAGGTTGAAACCATTATTTCTATAGCAGCACCGACACCTCACAGTTTGAGATTTTGAATTTTTGGTTTATAAGCTGTGCTGATTGCTGCTAGTGCAGTATGATGACAATAGCGGTCACATGGACGTGGAAAAGACGTGTCATACTAATAAGCAAACGTATTTCTGTCCGTGTTCATATAAGGAGTTGAATGAATACGTAGGCAAATGTATTTCATGCAAAACCAGAAACCTGAGAAAGCAACAACCTCAAATGCAGAAATGCGGTTTGCCTCCTTTTCCTTTTGCAAAACTGACATTTCCAAGCCCTACCCTACAGTTTCAGGTAACTAGTACATAGTGACCTTCATCGATATGTATAGTGGTTGGCCAGAGGCTTTTGTGATCCTTAATAAGAAGGAAATGATAAGAAGGCAGAAAATGTTGTTAACAGACAATGGGTCCAAAAATTTTAACAAAGTGATGAAGAAGGCATGGGAGGACCTCAACATACATCACGTGACCACATCATTTTATTTCCCCTAAAGTAACGGAAAATAGAAAGATTTCATAGGATAATGTATGACATTTTAGCAAACAATGAACAGTCATGGCATTTATACATAAACAAAATGTTGGCGACTGTCAGATTCCATGTGAGCGAAATAATGAAATTCTCACCATACTTCTTGATCTACAGCAGAGACGTGATCCTGCCATTAGATAATATATCAATGCCTTGTAGAGTATGCTATGGTGATGAGCAACACGAGATCACTCTAAAAGAGATGCATCAATCTTTTACTTTGGTAAGGGATAACATTCGGAAAGCTACGAAAAATTAATAGAGGACTCTGATAAGAAAACAAAGTCCATAGATTTTAAGATTGAAGATCTGGTTTATTATAAGAACAACCAGAGGCTGGGAAAGCTGGATGTGTGTTGGAAACCATATTATGTGGTTATAGAAAAACAGACCCAGTCTCATATAGGATTAAGTACCAGTTGATGGGCTCCATGACAAACGTGCATGCATAACATCTGTAGGCAATGTCAATCAAGGAATGGGAAATTCTCAGCTTGGAAAGACTGTTAAGAAAGAACGCATGAGTTGGATAGCAATTCAGCCATAGAAGAAGCTGCTATCTTAATATAGAGGACTCAACCAATGAGAAAGACAAGATGAGGAGTCTGACGTTGAAGAGGAGAATCATGACACAGAGCATAACATCGAAAATTTTGGACACGAGTTATCCCTTGTTTTCATCACTTGTAGATGTCAAAGACGATATTAGGATCTGTTTGGAAAAGCCTAAAGTATGTTCAGTGTTTGGAAGTGGGGAAGAGGAACAAGTGAGATGGAATTGTTTAGGTTGGGTAAGATCTATTTTCTGTTTTGAAAAAATATTCCTTTCTCAGGTTCGTTCCATGCATGATTAAAAAAAACTAAAAAAACAGATTATGAAAAAGACAAAAAAAAATTCATTTTTAACTTGACACAAAAAGAAAGCAATTGTACGTGTTTGGACTCATCTGCAGTGGGAGAGAAAATATGTGCTGCATGGTCAAAAAATGGAAAGGAGGTGACAAAAAAAGGGCTTTTCTGAAAGACATGTTTGACACCAAAGTGATATTTTGAAACACAGTAAAGTGCGTTGTTGAAAATTACTGGAATAATTTTTTTGTATCCACTTATAAAATGCTGAGTCATATTTTAATGTGCTTCATTGTTTTTTGTTTCTGCGATGGTACCAGACAATGTGCGGGTCTGAGTTTTTGAAATGTAATAACACTGTTCGAATGTAAGAGCCACATTACATACTCTCATCTCTATAAATGATCAGTGAGATTCGAAACCAGGATCAGTGACTGTGCCAGTTGCTTTATTACTGAGCCATAACCAAAAGCAGCATATCAAGTCTAGGTGGAAACCATTATTTCTATAGCAGCAGCACCGACACCTGACGGTTTGAGATTTTGAATTTTTGGTTTATAAGCTGTGCTGATTGCTGCTAGCAGTCAACTTCCTTTCTAGTTTACCAAATAAAAGGTCATTTCTCAGGCAAGCTAAGAACATGACAACATTCATGAAATTGTTAAAAATTTGCAATCCTCTCTTCCTTTCCAGCTATTGGTACTAACAACACACTGAATGGTGATTCTACTAATTTCCCTGTTTCATTGGCATAAAAATGGCGACAGTCTGCATTGCACAATTGACCATCAACAATAAAACCGTTTTGCCATTTTAGCTTTTCTTTCCTTTATTTTTTTGTTACACAAACAACTCTTTGAAGTACACACACATGCTAGCCAAGTCACAATTTTCCCTACACAAATTCAAAGGATCTACTTATAAAACACACACACATACTAGCCAAGTCAGTTACAATTTTCCCTACATAAATTCAGAACATCCACTTATGAAAGCCCCATTAAAAATGTTCCATTAATAATAACTCTAAACTTTTCATCTATCACATTTAATTGCTTGATTGGTTGAAAGATGGACTCATTCTACAATCCTTTTCTTATTTTCTACATTTTTACTAACGAATAAAATTAATAAACTGTTTTTTTTAATGTTAGAATGAGACTTTGTCTTTCTATACTATAATCGTTTCAGCAGATAAATATAAATTAGCAAATTATTGTTAAACTTTTCTCAGGTAAATTCGATACACTGCTGTCAAAAACTTCCAACTTTAAAACTTGACAAGAGATTTAAAGTCATTTTTGATGACATGTTATATGTTCCAGTTTGTGCGAGCATAGCTGAAGTTGGATTAAAAACGCTGAGAAAGACAGATGGGATTAAATGGGTCACCTTTGTGAAGGAGAAGTCTCAAAATAGAAGCATAGAAGAAATCCCCAATTCAAAGATACAAAATCCTACATTGTCTTGGGTCCTGTCTTGTAGCGTTCCTTTAAACAGATTCAAGCTCAACAAGGACGTATGACACATCTATCAGAAGTAGCAGAACCAGGTATGACGTCATGTTATATATGTATATATGTTGATATGAAAGTACACACCACCAATTAGAAGACTCACAGGTCACTACAATAGACATTAAAGATCTGATGACAATAGTCCGTTACACAACAATCACAACATACATAGAAACACGTCAACAATAAAACCAACTACCATTTTAACCTTTCTTTTTTGTTACACAACTAACACTTTCAAGCACATGCTAGCCAAGTAAGTTATGATTTTCTCTACACAAATTCAGAACATCCACTTATGAAAGTCCCATTAACAATAAACTTCAACCTTTTCATCTATCACAGTTAATGCTCAACAAAATACAAAATAGTTTAATTTTATGTCGTATTCACTTTTCCAAACAGAATCAAAGTTAACCTATCACAATCCGGTAAGTAAATATGGCATTTCCATTATCGCCATTGCATAGGGGACATATTTGGAAAGAGATGGTGGATACATATAACAATCATGAGGGGGAGAGATTTATACATGTTACAGTTCTCTGGATTCTTATAACAGAGATTAGCGAGGAGAGAGGGTGATCAATTCTTTTAACACAGGAGGGGACAGTCATTGCTTGTGATGGAGAGGGGACAGGGAGACACATTACTTGTAAGGGGGTTATACAACGTTCATTATAGAGATGATTACACATTACCTTCAATTGTTGAATGACGAATCAAAGACAACAGTTACAAAAATCGATGTTCTTTATTCGAAATGTTCTCATCTTAAGTGTTATTTTTACAATGGTTGAACAATAAATAACACTCAAGCTGAGAACAGTAGTCTTAATAATCTAAATAATACAAAGAATCATTCCTCATCTAAAAAAAAAATCAGAATTGTAATTTGTTTAAGAATCATGATTTTTTATTTTATTTAGTAAAAGTTATTTGTAAATTTTGTTGAATGTATTTTTGAGAAAACTTAAAAATACAACATAAGTTTCTTTAATTATCAGCATTCTTTAAACAAACGAATAGAAAATCTGATAACTGGATTTCCAAATAAATGAACAGGAAAACTCTTTGGTATACTTACGTGTGTAAACAGTTTCTAATACATCGATCCCTCATATTGAAAGCAAAAGCACTAGACGAGAATACAAACATTTAATTAATGAAAGGAGAAAACATAACTACACATCCAAAAGGCTAAAAAAAAAACGGCTTAATTCGTAAAATTTTGCTGAAAAAGTAGATGTTTCCAAACTGGGGGATCGATTTACTAGAATGTTGTATGAGAAACAGAACACAGCTTAAAAAAATGGTAAATATTGATTTTTTTTTCTGATAATCTGACGGATTAGTGACCAGTAGGTAATAATCCATTGAATTTTGTTTAAAGATGAAAATAAAAAAATACAGAAGGGGAGGGGGGTACCACTTCGATACATACATCGATCATTCTTTTTTTACTTGAAACATGAATCATTGAAAAATTTATCAATTTTTTTTTTTTTAGTAAACGATAAATTGTTTTACTCCACGTAAAAAATATCCTACCCCCTCTAAATCTTAACAATGACGACTTTTTAAAGTTTTCCAAGGGTGCTGGAAACGAATATATACTGTAATAGTGGATCATAGAAA
Source organism: Euprymna scolopes (assembly GCF_053919585.1). Classification (NCBI taxonomy): domain Eukaryota; kingdom Metazoa; phylum Mollusca; class Cephalopoda; order Sepiida; family Sepiolidae; genus Euprymna; species Euprymna scolopes. The sequence continues at coordinate 39,384,861 of NC_136527.1, forward strand.
TAGTTTTGATGATATGAAAAATTTACTTTTTCGAAAAATGGGGGATCACTTATCATTATTAAGTTAATGTAAAATGAGCACCCACTTTATGACCACCTAGTAAGGCGGGCATTTTTTTAAGCTAATTTTTTTTCTTTGTTTTCTTCTGATTTCATGTTTCAACAAAGACATAGAGACATTAAAAAAACAAAAATCAAGAAAAATGTTATCAATTCTGTACGTGTAAACGCATACAGAATTGGGCACCACTGATAACATAAAGAATTACGTACTGACCGTTTTTTTTTATGTTAAAGTCAGTATTGAAAACAAAATCTGATAAATTAGTGACCATTCGATAATAATCCGATGAAAAAAAAAAGATGAAAAAAAAAATACACATACGTGCGCCATGTAGTAATACTTACGTTTTTGTTTTATAATCTGCTTTCGATTAACTTTATCTGCTTTTATAAAGGAAACGATTTTTTAAATGTGATTGACTTTACAAGCTCAACTTAACATTCAAGATGACGAACGGAAGAGCAAGTTCGCAGAAAACAAAATTGAAGAGGAACAAAAAGAGATCATTTCGAAACAGAGCCGATCTATTTGGTGAATATCAAGGATAAAATTAGTATTATTTTATTTAACATTTTAATATTTACATGAGACAGAACAGATTACAAGTTTCATCTTTATTCATTTATAATTCGTTGCATGTGCAATTTAATGGCGGAAACTGATAGTTTTTAAAACCGCATTTTCGTATTTTTATTTATTTATATATAGATTCCTGATTTTTTTCATTGTGTTTGAAACAATAAAGCCTAAAGTTAATCTGATGCTTGTGCAGTTTACCAAACGGTACTCGTACAGTTTAAAATAAAGATATTGGTGAACAATTGTTTATCATATTATTTTTTTTATAGATTTCCTATTTTTTTTATCGTGTTAATTTTCTAATTCGTTGCACGTGAAATTTAATGGCAGAAACTGATTGGTGAACATAGTTTTGTAGGCACCGCCAAAAATGACCGCAAAATCAAGTCGTTGTTGTTGTTTTTTAAAACTAAATTACATTTATTAAAATCCATTATTTCTGAGTAACTTTTTTTTCCCCCAGACAGATAAAACCCTGAATTTTATCATATAGAAAAAAGAATAATGTAAAACTTTTTCTACTATTTTTAATTAAATTTTAAATGTTAAATTTTCCCAAAAAGTTAACAATTGACATTTTTTTGTCTTGCACAAAAAACGTACTTAAATATTAAAAAAAAAAGGTCTTTGAAATAATTAATTAATTTATTTATTGTCTAACTAAGATTTGGGATGATTTTCTAAGAGAATATGCAAAAATATTATAATATTAGTACCTGAATTTCAAATAATTCCACTTATTCATATAGGTAACCAGATATTTCGTGTCGATGTAGAGTCGAGATCGACTCTGTTTACGTTTGCGTTTTATAAGAAAACTATGGAAGATCAAACAGGCCAAAAAAACTTATTTTTCAGTGACGAAAATTTCAATGTATTATTAAGCTGAGGCTGGCCAGTACCAGATGGGTGACCATTTGTATGCGTTTGGTTTTTAATGTGTATGTGTGTGGGGGCCAGGCTCCCCAAAATGGGGGGGGGGGCAATTTAAAGCAGAATAAAAAAAATTATTTCAGCGCGTTTGGTCAACCGTAGTCGAAAGGCGGCATACGTTTTCAAACGGGATCGAAAAAAATGATGCTATTTTTAACACAAAGGGCACAACATTTATCGAATTTCTTTTTGTATCGATTATTCAAAGCATGCCCTGTTTAATAATGGTCATGCATTATTCGGCTTGCTAAAACAAAATTGTTAATTTATTTATCAAAAATTTTAAAATGGCTTTTTTCGTATAAATATTAAAAAATTTCTTTTTTTGTTTTGCTTAACTTAAATTAATTATTTTACTTAACATATTCACCGAATTTCACACTTCAAAACTCAAAAGCGGGATAATTAAACACAATCGAAGTTCTGATATTCAGACGTCAAAATAAGGTATGTAAACAATTTTTTTTTTTTAATCTATAATTCTGTCCCTTACAACAACACAATATGTTTTGTTCAATTTCAGATGATTATTTTAAGCATATTTATTCCCACTTCAAAACAAGGGGGGGTGTAAGCAATATATATATATATATATATATATATATATATATATATATATATATATATCGTTTATGAAAAATAAGTACACTGTTATAAAGTTCATTCTTCTAATAATCGCTGAGAATTTCGTATTGATCGGATAATTACCTGATTTTTGGTAGATTTTTTAAAAGACGGTCCGTCAAAAAGTACTGACCTCCCCCCCCCCAGTTTTGGCGGTGCTTATAGTTTTGAAAGCTTATCATATTTTTTAATCGATCTCCGATTATTTTTTTAACGTGTTTTAAAGATTAAAGTTAATCGATAATCTTTACTGGTTACTTACCATGGGTGTAATTCAGCTCAAGGAAATAATTTATCCTGAATTCCAATTAAGGCAGCAAAACATCGAACCGGAAATGTAAATATGAATCGAAACGCCCCCCCTCTTTTTCTCAGTTTTTTATTATCGAAATGAAACGAAACAGCTTTATTTTTTATTTATTTTTTTTGTCTTTATTTGTTGTTTCTTTGGGGGTTTTTTTTGTCTCTTTCTTTTTCTGTTTTCAGGTCTGGTAACCACAGTAACATAAAAAGTAAAAATGAAAATATTTATTTTCTGAAAATTTTACACAGTAAAAGTTCAGAAAAATTTGGCACAAGTCCAAACAGGGGAGAGGGGAAAGGACGGTCTCTGCTGTCTAATGCTAACTAATCTAACCTAACTAGTTCCTACTTTCACTCTACTTTCACTACAATACCACATTCATACTATACATACATCAGCGTCATTCGTCAATCACCATAAGAACATCATACCATGGTAACCTAATTAAAACCCATAAGAAAAGGGGGTTTGGGAAAATAAAGTTTTTATATACAAAATAAAAATGAAATATTTACAATGTTAGTAACAAAAGACCCCCCCCCCTTTGTTAAACTGTGGCAGATACACCGATTTGCCAGTCGAAAGAGTGATGCGGGCCCAAACGCTTTATTGCCCACACCTCTTACGAAAACTTCATAAGGGAACCCGCATCTCTGGCGAATCAAGCGATCTGTCACCTAATTGGTGAGGGTAATGGGGCTAAAAAAAAAAAATGGGACAAAATTAAAACGGAGCCTAATGATCGCTATCACACACTAGCTAGGTTATGAACACAGAAGCCTAAAAATGGTCCTACCGTAGCCTAAACCGTGACCTACTCTTGACTAAAAACGAGTCAGAGATGCTGTCCGTTTCTGCTACCCAAAATTCTTGCCTAAGCCACATTCAAGAACCAGTCAAGACTTGCTTCTCTCATCCGACACACATGCGCAATTGACAACAACCTTTCAATAAAGTCTGATACGATCCTTCAAATTATCACGGAATATTCATATAAGGCTGAGGGGAGCGAAGTCCTCAGATCCGTAGACCACTCTCATTCGTGTGTTCCAAATAACATTTCTCATCACTGCTAGAGCCGTAGTGTGTGGAGCCGAATCTCCACGTTTGGCATACCTAGACCGCCTTCAGAAGGATGTAGATAGCAGACATCGTGACAGACCATAGGTCCCTTCCAAACCATAAAATGTTGAAAAGAGCCCTCTGCAAATATAGCCACGTATCTGACGGGATTGGAAGCACTGATAGGCGATAAATAAAGATTGGATAGATGTGGGTATTACACACCTCTGCTCTCCCTTTTAATGAAAGGTTTCTACTGATCCACAGCCCAGCTGTGGACCGAACCGCTTTACGAACCTCCAACCAATTTTTCTCTAGCTGGAGGTCAGGACCAAACCAGACGCCGAGTATCTTGTAAGGCCCGTTGCACCAACTAAAAGACCTCTGAAGTGGCATAGCTCTCCAGGCACCGATGCGCAAACCCAAGCAGCAGGCACCCTTGACGAAGTGAACACGACAAACTGAAGCGTCTCGACCTCTTCCCATTCACTTCTATCATCCTTGCGGGATTAATATAGAGAAGATGAACCATTGAGCAAAATTGCAGGCAAAAACCAGCCACCGACAAAACAGTCCCCAAGTACCGATGGTCAACCATATTGAAGGCTTTGGACTGATCTAAATTGATCAGCGTGGCCTCAGTGTCGACCTTTTCTATAATCAGGCGTATCATGTGCAAGTTTTCTTGGATTGTCCTGCCCTTCATGTCACACATTTGCTCGGGGTTAATAAGACGCGCCAAGACAAGCTGTAGACGATTTGCGAAAATCTTGGCCAAAATCTTTAACTCAGCGTTAAACATCGTTAAGGGTCGGAAATTACCTAACCCATCCCCACCATCTTTGCTTTTATGAACAAGCTTTATCACACCCATGGTAAAGTACTTGGGGATTGAGCCGTTCCTAAACCATGAGTTCAATAAAACTGTCATCAAAGGGACAAAGATATGTAAAAACCTCAAATAAACTTCGTAGGGCAGACCATCGATCCCCAGTGACTTATTAAGATCGACACACTTTAAGGCTTCAATGACTTCATCCTCCGTTATGCCACCTTGACACCTAGCCACTTCGGTCGTCGAAAGACGAGAAAAGTCAGCCAAATAGGTGTCGAACTGTTCAGATGACATACCGGGTTCAATGGAAAAGAAGCTCCTGGAAATGAGATCTAAACGCCTCTGGTTTGTAGTCTTGGGACGCCCGTCCAGCAATGTGACATGACCGATGTGCCTATCAACCGCTTGCCTAAGCGTCTCTGCACGCAGTTCAGCAGCCATATTTGTTGCTTCCTGGGGCATTCTTTTTAACCTAGCCCTAATCACTAAAGCTTGGTGCTCCTTTTCAGTAAGGGAGGCAAGCTGAACCTTAATTATATTAACGCTAAATAGTTAGTAATAACCCGTCACAGAAGCCCTTCATATCGAACAATGACATGTTCAGCTTCTAGTAACTGGCTAATCTAGGCTTGGGTCTACCTAAGTTTACCTGTACATGAACAAGTCTGTGATCCGAGTAAACTATATTGTGGAAACTTGGACAATCCAATACTCCTACGTCGACTCGCCTAACTCAGAACCAGTCGATATAGCTCGAGAGCTGTACCGGGCCGGAGCCGCCTCTACCTGTCCAAGTCCACACTAAGTCATGGGACTTTTCATTTTGAAATTTGTCGATAAGATCACTTATCCACAAATTCAAGAAATAAAACAGCACCCCGATCTCTGTTCGTTACCCTAGATGTTAACCCAAATTAATCTAACTCGGGATCCAGGATGGCGTTCCAGTCTCCCGCTAAGATAACCATTCTAAAAGTATCTATGAACTGCTCAATTCGCTGAAAAAAGTAAGCCAGCTCAACGACATTATTGGGCGCATAAACCCCAATAAGACGAAATGCCCTACCCTTTATGGTAACATCCAAAACACATAGTCTTCCCTCTAGATCCATGTAGCATGGGTCACACGATACATCTAGGCACCTTTTAACTAGGCAAGAAACCCCTCTAGAGTGAGAAATAAAGTACGCTGAGTAAGCCTTAAAGGTTTTAGACAGCGCACACAAATGAAGCTGTTTTGCATGAAAAATAAATATTTAGACCTTGGAATGTAATTATACTGTTATCCTTATATATACAGAAAGGAGATACTAGAAGTATATGCGTTACAGGGTGAGTAAAATTGATTCCACAAGAAGAATTTTGTACTCGTTTATATCACAAATACTATGATAACCTAATTAAAACCCTTAAGAAAGGAGGGTTTGGGAAGATAAAAATTTTATATACAAAATACAAATGAAATATTTACAATGTTAGTAACAAAAGACCCCCCCCCCGTTGTTAAACTATGGCAGATACACCGATTCGCCAGTCAAAAGAGTGATGCGGGTCCGAACGCTTTATTTAAAACACCTCTAACGAAAACTTCGAAAGGGAACCCGCATCTCTGGCGAATCAAGAGACCTGTCACCTAATTGGGGAGGGGAGTGGGGGTAAAAAAAAGGGGGACAAACTTAAAAGGGGCCTAATGATCGCTATCACACACTAGCTAGGTTATGAACAAAGAAGCCTAAATAATGGTCCTACTCTTGCCTATATCGTGACCTACTCTGGACTAAAAACGAGTCAGGGCTGACGTTCGTTCCTGTCACCCAAAATTCTTTTTCCTAAGGAACATCCAAGAACCAGTCAAGACTTGCTTCTCTCACCCGACACACACGCGCAACTGACACCCACCTTTCAACAAAGTCTGACGGAGAGAGTCTAACTCTCTCGGCCTTGATACGATCCTTCAAATAATGACGGAAGAGTCGTATAAGGTCGAGGGGAGCAAAGTCCTCAGATCCATAGACCACTTTCATACGTGTGTTCCAGATAACACCTCTCATCACAGCTAGCAAGGTCAAACACAAATCTTTTCTGAGCCTATCCGTTGTCGGAGCCCAATTGCTACAGACATTAATAGGAACCAAAGTTAATGAGGATGTGTTTAGTATGCGGACCATGAGACCTGTAACAAACTCAATCAGCGGCGTCACAATGCGACAATAAACGAAGGCGTGACATAAAGTCTCGTCCTCATCGCCGCACCGTTTACAAATAGGCGAGTTCACTAAGCCAGCTGAGTGGAGTCTCTTACCGACCCAGAGAGCATCCCGAATAACCAGCCAGGTCAAGGAAGCCTTGTCGTTAGTGAGGCATCCTGACCCAGGCGCCCAAGGCCAGATTGAGCGGAGCTGCTCCTTCGTCAAAGGGAGCCTCCCATCGATGACATCCGTTACGGATCCCCTCACTAAAACCCGATATAATGCCTTTCGGGACAACAGCAGAGTGTTAGAGAGGCTTTCCTTCACTCTTAAGAGGGACTTCAGTGCGCGCCCGCACTCGCGATAGAAGGGACATTCACCTCGGGGCAACCTGTGTGCCTCCCCCTCGGAGTAGTGCACTCCTCTCAAAGCCGGGAAGGCTTTCTTAGTGTCCTCCATCCAGAGGCCACCGTTTTCCCTATCTTGTGTGCACATTCGATCTAGGTAGTAGAGCCGTAGCGTGTATAGCTGAATCTCCACGTTTGGCATACCTAGACCACCTTCAGAAGGATGTAGGTAGCAGACATTGCGACAGACCTTAGGGGCCCTTCCAAGCCATAAGAAGGTGAAAAGAGCCCTCTGCAAATATAGCAGTGTATCTGACGGGATTGGAAGCACTGATAGACGATAAATAGCGATTGGATAGATGTGGGTATTACACACCTCCGCTCGCCCCTTTAATGAAAGGTTTCTACTGATCCACCGTGAAGCTGCAGACCGTACCGCTTTCAGAACCTCCGACCAATTTTTCTCCAGCTGGAGGTCAGGACCAAACCAGACGCCGAGTATCTTGCAAGGCCCATCGCTCCAACTAAAGGGCCCCTGAAGGGGCATACCCCTCCAGGCACCAATGCGCAAACCCGAAGACTTGTTGCAGTTAATTTTGGCCCCTGTTACCGTTTCATACAATCTGATTTCTACACCGACGACACTAATCTCAGCACTGCTCGTTACAAGCACAGTTACGTCGTCGGCATAGGCGGAGTACTTCGCCTGGACATCCACACCTGACAAAGTGATTCCGCATAGGACCGGATTCACCCTTAGCCTGCGCAAAAATGGCTCGAGCGCAAGCACATATAGCATGGGTGATAACGGGCACCCTTGACGAATGGAACGTGACAAACTGAAGGGTCTCGACCTCTTCCCATTTACTTCTACCATCACCGCAGTGTTAGCATAGAGAAGATGAACCCATGAGCGAAATTGCGGGCCAAAACCGGCCGCCAACAAAACAGCCCCCAAGTACTGATGGTCAACCATATTGAAGGCTTTGGACTGATCTAAATTGATCAGCGCGACCTCAGTGTCGACTTTTTCTATCAGCAGGCATATCATGTGCAAGTTATCTTGGATTGTCCTGCCCTTCACGGCACACATTTTGCTTGGGGCTAATAAGACGAGCCAGGACAAGCTGCAGACGATTTGCGAGAATCTTGGCCAAAATCTTTAACTCAGCGTTAAGCATCGTTAAGAGCCTGAAATAACCTAACCCATCCCCACCATCTTTGCTTTTACGAACAAGCTTTATCACACCCATGGTAAAGTACTTGGGGATTGAGCCGTTCCTAAACCATGAGTTAAACAAAATCGTCAGTAAGGGGACAAAGATGTGCGACAACCTCAAATACTCTTCGTAGGGAAGACCATCGATCCCCAGTGACTTATTAAGGCCGACCCGCTTTAAGGCTTCAATGACTTCATCCTCCGTTATGCCACCTTCGCACCTAGCCGCTTCGGTCGTCGAAAGACGAGAAAAGTCAGCCAAATAGGTGTCACACTGTTTTAATGACAGACCGGGTTCCATGGAAAAAAGCTCCTGGAAATGGGATCTAAACGCCTCCAGCACACCCTGGTTTGTGGTCACGGTACGCCCGTCCGGCAATGTGACACGAGCGATGTGCCTATCAGCCACTTGCCTAAACTCCTCTGCACGCAGTTCAGCGGCCATGTTTGTTGCTTCCTGGGGCATTCTTTTTAACCTAGCCCCAATCGCTAAGGCTTGGTGCTCCTTTTCAGCAAGGGAGGCAAGCCGAGCTCTAATTATATTAACGCTAGCACTATCCCCCTCCTCCACCGCCCGATCTAGTCTAGACTCTAGTGTCACTTTAGCTGCCCTAGAATCTAGTTTGAGTCTTTTGCTAAAGTCAGCAGCAAAGGACCTAATGGCTTCCTTAACTTTTACCCACCACTTATTACCAATAATTGCCCCCGTCAATTCCCGCTGTAGGGTTAGTAATAGCCCGTCGCGGAAGCCCTTCACATCGAACAACGACGTGTTGAGAGGAAGAGAAATCTGCCTTACTGTAGTTATAGAAAATTGTTGTTGTAGAACTAACATTCTCATTGGTTAGATGAGTGTACTTAAGGTGTCACCTGAGTAACAACAACTGTGTTTGTTTGGCGCCAAATTTGCTGTTGTTGTTTGGATTGTTTGCATCTGAAGATCTTACCTAGTGAAACGGATCACCTTTCTTTAAGTAATAAGATACCTTGAAGGTTATCAATTTCCTTCAGCGAAGGGTCGCAACGTAACCATTATTGCAACACCATATTTTGGATTGCACCTAAAGGAACTTTTCCACAAATACTAGCATAAAAAAGTATATTAAAAAAAGACATGGAATATAAAATATAAATATGGATAAATTCTTAACAATGAAGAATGGAAAAAATCCCATTGAATAGTATTTTTCATAGGTAAGTGATTTTTGAAATTAATATATACATATATTTTATTGACTTAAGTAAAATTCGTTGATTTTCTTTAAATATTTTTAAAAGTGAAAACAATGTAATTAAAAAGTAGTTTACTTACAAAACAGTAGAATTAAGTTCCAAGATTAAATTTTAAACCGTCTTTTCAATTAAAAAAGCATTTTTTAAAAAAATATAAACACTTTACAATAATTATAGAAGTTTTTTTTTTAAATAGTTGTATAATTTGCATATATTATGCCTCTTCGTTATTCAATAGTTATGTCCCTTGACCGGACATTTTTTCTTATAGAGTTTCCCCTAACTCGACATCTGCAGGTTGGCCGGTCTTTTGTTCATTAATTGTAGTCAGCAACCTTTCTATCCCAACATTTCGTTTTAAGCCATCTCCGGTAAGAAACATATTTCCTTCTTAAAGATACTTTTTAATAATTTTAATGTTATTTTTTTTTATATATATTATTTCATTTTAACTACGAACTTTATTTTCTTTACCCACATGTCCGCCCTCCTTACTTCTAGCTGTGTTGTTCATTTCCTTACGCACACAAACAAAAAAACATTGTTGAGAACACAAAAAGAAAAGATAAGAATCGAGAAGTAAAGCTGAATGGGGAGTCATGTGGCACATGACTCCCCATTCAGCTTTACTTCTCGATTCTTATCTTTTCTTTTTGTGTTCTCAACAATGTTTTTTTGTTTGTTTTGTTTATTTTGTTTGTTGCATTTTTTTTTGTTTCACCGTATCTACTCTCAATATGCATGTGTAAAAGGATGGCAAATGTGTATTTCAGCAGCGTAAATTATTTGACAGACAAAAATGGGTGCTAATGCAGAGAGTTATCCGCGCTATTTTTTCAATCGTATTTCCACGATTAATTAAAGTTTTATGATATTTTTTTATTCAATTGTAAGGTTAAAGTACACAATAGTTACAAAACACCCTCCCCAGGTTAAGAATGGCTTTTTAAATAATAACGTTATTATTTTAGCATGGATCACTCTCTGCATGAGTACCCACAATTTATAAAAATTATTTAATGTTTAGGTGCTAGTGCACTTATTGATCCACGCTATTTTTTTAAAAATAGTATTTTCAAGGTTAATTAAAGTTTTATTATATTTGTTATTTATTAAATTGAGCAATCCGGACGAAAGAGAGAGCCTGTTTCCTCCGTTTGACTATAGGTGGCGTTACTGTCTGTCCACCCAATTACGGAAGCACAAAATGTATATAATGACACCCTTGAAATAACAATAAATGTTTATGTTATATTTTAATGTTAAACATTTTTTTGTTTGTTTTTGCAAACATTACGTTTTTTTTTTGTTTTGTTTTTTTGCAAACATATTTAAGTTTTATTTTTCCAAACATTTATGTTTTGTTGCTTGTTTATGTTCAAACATTTACGTTTTTTTTTGTTTTTACGGGTTTTTCTTTTTTTTTTTTTTTTTGCAAGCATAAACTAAATGATTTTGCTATATTTTTCTTTTAAACATATTTATGGGTACAGCCGTTTTTCCGCGAGTATTTGTTACGCTCTTATAATAATAATAAAAAAAAATCAACGTTTTTTTCTTTTATGTATTTTTTTTTTTGAAAAAAAAAATAAAACTTAAAAAATATGTTCGCAAATTCTTCCAGATTACCTTTAATTGTAAGGTTAAAGTACAGATTAGATACAAAACACCCTCTCCATCCCATGTTAAGAATGGCTTTCTAAATAATAACGTTATTATTTCCGCACGGATCAATAAGTGCACTAGTACCATTTTTTTAATATATATGTATAAAACAGATTATTAGATTCCAAGGCTGAAATAAAACCCGAAAAAATTTAATTTTTATTGTTTCAACATTTTTTAATTAGACTAAATGTACAATTGAGGCCGCCAACTTATTTTGAAAATTTGGCCTTTGTAAGGCTTGCCAGATTGGCCATTTTGAGGCCAAATTTGGCCTTGTTCCGCTCTTGTATGTACCATTGGCCTTTCTAATGTTTCCCAGATTGACCTTTTCCGCTCTTGCATGGACCATTGGCCTTTTTACGCTCTTGCATAGACCATGGTTCCAGGCAAGAGCGAAAAAAAAGGGCCAAATTTGGCCTCAATAAGACATTAGATAGGCCAAATTTTAAAAGCAATACAGTGGCTCTGATTTATAGTTTTTTGTCTGTCAAATAATTTACGCCGCTAAACTATACATTTGCCAAAAGGATGAAAAACATAAACAAATCGAACTTACTAGAGGATATAATAACTTCCGGTGGATGCTGGAAAAATATCCAATAAGTAAAACGTTGTTAAGTAAATCGTTATTTGTATTTTAAACTAAATATTTAATCGTGGTTTATTTGGTGGAAGGCATTTCATTTAACTTAATATGAAAATGGATAATAAACGTTAAAATATCAATTATTGAATGGATTTTATTATTTCCTTTTCTTTAAAAACTCCGTTTTATTTTTATTTTTTGTGGATACATGTGTTCAGTGACAACGATATGATGACTAAAATCGCAAATTATTGTCTTTTTAAAATAAAATAACACATGAATGTCTGTTTGCTTTTTTTATATATAAAAATTAAGCATTGTAGATGTTAATAATTAAAAAATAGTTTTAATATTTCAGGAACATTACGATAAGTAGTATTCATTCAATATTTTCACAAAAAATAATATTAAAAAATATTTAATGTAGTTTTAATGATAAAAATTATCACAAAAATTTCGATTGCATGGTTTAATGACTGTTTTTCTCTAAAAAATATTCACATTCATTTCAAGCCACGTATAACACTCTGTTCATAAAAATCAGTAATCTTAAACGTCATGCTATTCTTACAAGATCCTCATTTAGCTAAAACTGCATAATGAACACTCGTTACAAAAAAAAACAAAAAAACATTTACCTTAAAACTATTTGAATTAATATTCCTAACACATAAATAAATGTTATTTCATCTTAATACAGTGATTTCATGTTCTTTTTCTAGTGTCGTTATTTTCTGGAGTAATATCTATATTTTTATTTTATGTATGTGAGGATGTGCCTTGGTGGAAACCTATTTATTGCTGATCTGGTTAAATTTACTTTTAACGATCCTGCAGATACTCTACTACTTTTGACTTTAAGAGATTCCTGCACCTGCAATCTCGCTCCTAAAAATTGATAGATCCCAATTATGTTATCTCTCATGTAAATATTAAAATGTTAAATAAAATAATATTAATTTTATCCATGATATTCACCAAATAGATCGGCTCTATTTTGAAATGATTTCTTTTTTTATTTTTCCTCTTAAATTTTGTTTTCTGCGAACTTGCTCTTCCGTTCGTCATCTTGAATGTTAAGTTGAGCTTGTAAAGTCAATCACATTTGAAAAATCATTTCCTTTATAAAAGTAGATAAAGTTAATCGAAAGCAGATTATAAAACAAAAACGTAAGTATTACTACATGAATTTAGTATCGATTTTTGCGCATTTGCAGAATACGTTAAAAATGTAAGGGAGATAACTACATTTAGTAAGCGAATAATCCTAATGAAAATGTTGATTTTGTTGTTGAAAATTTTTCGCTGTGAATTTTTTTTTTTTTGTTTTCAACACTGACTTTAACATAAGAAAAAAAAATTCTTTGTCGTTTACAAAAGAAAACATAATTTTATACATTTGAAATGCTTTTAACTGTTTCACAAGTTTAAAGTTAAAAAAAATGTCGTTTGTTTTTTCATTTTTTTTTTCAGCAAATTATTTTATGATGTTTCGGTGTAGCACTGTAGCAGTGTCAGAAATTTCGTGAAAATAGTGAATAATTCCACCCCATCTTTCCAAGCTTATAACTCCTCGAAAAATGTAATTCAAGCCCTAATTTTTTTTCAATTAAAGGAGCAAGGACCAAGGTTTTATTTAAAAAAAAAAACAAAAAAAAAAAACAATGTGTTTTTTAAAAAAAAAAAAAAAGGTTTTAAACTTCGGACTTTACAGGTAAATTTCTAAAAAAGCGATTTTTTTTGTTTTAAATTTGAATATATTATTTATTGACCTTTTTTCTTCAATTTGTGATATATAAAACTCGCCGACATAATTAATTATTTACTTTTTAATAGACATTTCAAAATGAGAGGCGTGAATTATTCGACCCCCTGTCTTTTCAAGCTTATAACTCCTCGAAAAATGTAATTCAAGCCCTAATTATTTTTTCAATTAAAGGAGCAAGGACTAAGGTTTCATTAAAAAAAAAGACAAAAAAAAGACAAAAAAAACAATGTGTTCTTATAAAATAAGGTTTTAAACTTCGGACTTTACAGGTAAATTTCTAAAAAAGCGATTTTTTTTGTTTTAAATTTGAATATATTATTTATTGACCCTTTCTCTTCAATTTGTGCGACATAAATTAATTATTTACTTTTTAATAGACATTTCAAAATGGGTGACACTTGGGGGGGGCGTGAATTTAAAAAAAAACGTTTGTCTAAAATATTATATTCGGTTTATTGGAAAGAACATAAAATTTCACATTGACCCTGAAAATATCGTAATAATAGAATCAATAGAAAATTTTTTATAGATTTTTAAAGTTTAAAAATTGAAAAATATTGAGTTCGGAAAATTCATTACTGTTTTAAAAAAAAATATATATTTCTATTACTTTTAAAACAACTGTAATAGTTTATTTTGGAAGTATAATCCATAAAGAAAATAAATAACCCACTTTTAACAGAGAAATTGCGAGATTTTTATATTGTATTCGCAGTTTCGTGTTAGGGGTGTCAAAAATTCCTACAAAAATTCTGATACTGCTACGGTAGGTGTGTCAGAAACTGCGTGAAAAATATTGAATAATTCGATCCCGTGTCTTTCCAAGCCCATAACTACTCGAAAAATGTAATTCAAACCCTAATTTTATTTTCAATTAAAGGAGCAAGGACCAAGGTTTTATTTAAAAAAAAAAAAAAACCAACGTGATTTTAAAAAAAGTTTTAAACTTCGGACTTAATAGGTAAATTTCTAAAATAAAACACTTCTTTTTTGTTTTAAATTATAACATATTATTTATTGATCTTTTATCTTCAATTTGTGATATATAAAACGTTGGTGAGTAAGTTAATCATTTACTTTTTAATAGACATTTCACAATAGGGGGGCGTGAATTAAAGAAAAAACGTTTGTCTAAAATATTATATTCGGTTCATTGGAAAGAGCATAAAATTTCACATTGACCCTGAAAATATCGTAATAATAGAATCAATAGAAAAATTTTGATAGATTTTTAAAGTTTAAAAATTTAAAAATACTTAACTCGTAAAATTAAATTAATTTTATTACTGTTTTTTGTTTAAATAAAAAAATAATATTTCTGTTACTTTTTATACAATTTTAATAGTTTATTTTGGAAGTATAATCCATAAAGAAAATAAATAACCCACTTTTAAAAGAGAAATTACGAGTTTTTTAAAAATATTTTATTCAGTTTCGTGTTAGGGGTGTCAAAAATTCCCCCAAAATTCTGGTACACCTAATGTTTCCGGTGTGCTAAAAACGAATATATACTTCAAAAGTCGCACAGAGAATTATTTTTCATGATATGAGAAAATTACTTTTTCAAAAAGTGGGGATCAGTTTTCCATATAAATTAATGTAAAATAATCACCCACTTTCTGGCCACATGGTGATAATTTTTTTGTTTGTTTTGTAGGCCTGCCTGAAAGCCGTTTTGATAAATTGTTATTTACTTTCCAGCTGACAATCATCTTTACCCTTACAACTTCGATACGTTTCTGGGTATACTGAAAACGAATATCACATTAAAATTTGCTGCAAACAATTAAGTATCTGGATATAAAAAATGTAATGTCAGTGGTGGCCAATTAAGTATGCACTTGCACATACAGAATTGGCAACCACCGATAACATAAGGAATTACATTGCTTAATATTTGGAAAACTACTTGTTTGTGGTAAATATATGTGCGCACTTGCATATACAAAAATGGTCATCATTGATAACATAAGGAATGACACGTATCTTTATACAGATTATACTTTATTTTTGTTCTTAAATACCTTTGTGTCTTTATTGAAAGAGGAAATCAGAAAAGAAAACAAAAACAAAATACTTTTCGCTCAAAAAACAAATGCAAAAAATTACCCCCTCGCCAAGTGGCCGTAATGTGGGTGCTCAATTTACGTTTAACTTATATTTAAATGTTATCCCTCACTTTTTGAAAAAATAAATTTTTCATATCATGAAAACTAGTTCTCTGCACTGATTTTTGAAGTATATATTTGTTTTCAGCATCCTTGAAAAAAAAACTTCTAAAAGTCGTCATTGTAAAGGAATTTGAGGGTTTTGGAAAGATTTTAGACATTAACCAAAACAATAAACCTTACAAATATTGTTGACTAAATAAAAAAAATAATTACAATGATTTTTAAACAAATTACAATATTAAAGTTCTGAATTTTTTAGATGAGGAATGATTCTTTGTATTATTTAGATTATTAAGACTACTGTTCTCATCTTGAGTGTTATTTATCATGCAAATATTGTAAAAATAACACTTACTGGGTATTTATTAGCTCCCCTACTGAGCAAATTAGGCACAAGGCCGAGTTTTAATGTGAGGAGTAAAGGGGAAATAGAGACCAGCTCCTCGGGAACAGGGGAGCTGGATAGTAGCAATTGGTATGAAGGGTTGCCCATACATTGACCAAGGTCTTTTATGTGGGGTTGCCCCCACATATGGTCTTTGCCGGAACAGATACTACACTTTGATCCCGACCTGAAGCCCAAGAAGCAGCCAAGTGTGATAGTAAACTTCAACTGTAATTCAGTTTTAAAAAGTGGAGACGATATAAAATTAACTATTTCATATTTGGTAGACATTAATTGTGATAGATGAAAACATTTGAATTATTATTAATGGGTTTTCATAAGTGAATATTCTGCATATGCCATGTGTACAGCTTGACTGAGAAATGACCTTTTATTTGCGTTTTAACGTTTTCAACCTTTTTCGATCATTTTTTCTCTCACGGCATATGAGTAAAAATACATCTGATTACTGTCGTTTGTATTGTGTCTTATCCTTTTTTCTGCCTTTTTCTCTTCTCTTTCCCGTGACATCTGTATACGTACACTTGCTTCATTTGCATATGTGCTAAGACGGTGGCTGCTTATTTTTCACTAGTCAGCTATCCTACAGCTGCTTCTGATTTTCTCACATGAGCGCCATGCACGTTATATTACAAGAACATGTGTTTTTGGATAGCTGAATTATATATGCAGCATTTAAATAAAATCTGAGTATTATATCTCTAATTTCTTTCATAATTTCTTTCAGCTGGTAAGACCCTTCTGGAAAGTTGTTTAATCCAGGTATTTTGAAAGTTTAAAAAAAACTGATATTATTTTAGTTTTTCAATAAGTGATTCATTATTAATTTTGCTTGGTGTTGGATTGTATGTTTTATTGTTAATTCTTCCTGTTATTTATTACTACTGCTATTACTCCCCCCTTTGCTATTATTATGGACTTATATTTTTCTTCTGGTTATGACTGAAGGTAGCCTTTTGTCCATGGAAATAAAGTAACGAAACCTATCCATGTGTTTGTTATGAACTTTGGGTACGTTTCAAATGTTACCTATGATAATCATCTGGGAGGATGTAAGCAAGTAAACTTTCAATCCCCTTCCTAATCTTGAGGTCAAAGAGGATAAACTAGTGATTGTCACAAGGAGGAGATATGCTTGTTAGTTTTAGAGCACCTTATTTTTCATCGGTCGCTAAAAGGACATCATTTCCTGACATATAAAAGATTTCAACTGCAAAATTCCCTACAATCATATGAAACCACCAAAAATGTCTTCTCTTCTCTACCTGCATAACTAAAACTCTCCTCTGTCCATATAGGAAGAACAAGAGAAAGAAAAGACAATTAAGATATGCAATCAAAAATCCAAATTGAACAATTCTCCTGACCATTTGGTAGGTCAATCTCTCGCAATCGAGTTACTTACTAAACTTCCTGGAAGCTGCATGATTGGTCATAGGGATGAAGTTAAGGTTGGAGTTTGTGTATATAAAACGAACTACAGGCGGAAAATGTTGATTTCTTTCGTATTTTACCTCTCTTAGCCATCAGCAAAATTATATAATTAAAAACAATACATTAAGATGGTTCTAATTAAAATACATTTTCAAAACTTTAAAATTGACATCCACTGCGGGTATTGCTTGTCAGTCCCAGAGTGGTATCATCACTGTTAAGATGGGTCAATATTCTATGAGATATGCTATTGATATTCTTACTATCAGGGTTGTGGAGTCAGATTATGAAAGTCCGACTCCAACTCCTATAATTCCTAGAATGCTGATTTCGACTCCTTTGATATCTTAGACTCCGACTCCCGACTCCTTGATCCCTATGCAGAAATCTATTCTGCAGATCCATATACCAGCCTCCCACACCTATTCAGCATTTTATAATTACTTTTCATGCATTTTTTATGTTTAACATTCACTTGTATGATTAATATACTCACATATACAATCAACCATCTTTACTTATTTACTTATTTTACTCACAGTAACTCTTAATCAGGCATATCACCAATTGGACACAAAATGGCTACTTTTTGGGACCATGTCTAGGAAAGATTAGCAAGATGTCGATTTGTGTTACATTTAAACTTCTGCATATCAGTACGACCAGGGAAGCAGGTAGCAGGAAGGGAATTCAGAAGTCTAGCTGTTCAAGGGAAGAGACTATTAGAATAGAAAGCTTTTTGGCATCAAGGGGCCTCAACATTGAAGGGGTGAGATCTTATTGCTAAACGGATTTGTCGGGGATATGTATAGGGTACAAGTGCAACAAGTTCATCGGAACACATTCCACAGAGATGCAACATTGTGACGATGGGAAAAGAGCTGAAGCTTAGTTGATAAAGTGGGATTAGATTGACAATTCTTTTAAAACCTATCCAGGAGGATGAGATTAGTGGTAGGTGCACCAGCCCAGATGTGGCAACAATACTCCATGCATGACCGAATGTTGGCCTTGTAGAGGTACAAGATACTCTCAGGTGTGAGTAGTCTTTTAGCTCGATAAAGGGAACCCATCATCTTTGCAGCAGTTTTTGCAATGTCCACGTATCTGTTCGAGTTCATATTGCTCACAAAGTAAAATATAGTAAAATAGTCCCAAAAAAGGAGTTTGAAGGTAAAATTCTCAGGTAAGGTGTTATTTTTCATTGATATAGGCGATTCAAGAGGCGTCTTGTAATTGTTAAAGGAGAGCAGCTTAGTTTTATTTAGTGTTATTTTTCATTGATATAGGCGGTTCAAGAGGCGTCTTGTAATTGTTAAAGGAGAGCAGCTTAGTTTTATTTAGTGTTATTTTTCATTGATATAGGCGATTCAAGAGGCGTCTTGTAATTGTTAAAGGAGAGCAGCTTAGTTTTACTAGCATTAAATGTTACTACTCATTTGCGTCCACATTCAACTACGGACTGAAGATCATTTTCTCATGATTCTGCCATTGTCTTAGATTTATGTACATCTGTTCTCAATAATGCATGTTATAGAGCATTGGATCATCAGCAAATATACCCATCTCAGAGACAATATTATCAGGGAGGTCGTTTTTTAATGAGAAATAATAATGGTCCAAAGATCGACCATCCCGCATTAATGCTATGCTGCTTGGATGTATGTCCATCAATGACAACCTTCTTCCTTCTATTGTCTAAGATGGATCTAAATATATTTAGCATACGCCCAGTTATAACGTACAATTTAATTTTCATTACCAGCCCTTTGTGCCAGACTTTGTCAAAGGCTTTGGATATATCAAGGGCTATTGCTGTGGTTTCACCCACCTTATCCAGTACATGGTAAATGTGTTCACAGATGAATGTTGAAATATATGCAGTAGAACGACATTGCCTGAATCCACACTGTTTGTCAGAGAGAAGATTTGCTTTTTTGAAGTGGTGAACTAGTGATTGATTAAGGTCTCAAAGATTTTAATGAAGAGGGGGAAGAGATTAATCGAGACGGTCTGTTCTTTCATCAGCAGAATTTCTGTATATTGGTACCACAGTGGCCATCTTCCAGCTATGAGGGAAGCAAGATTCAGTAAGGTATTTACTGTAGAGCTATGAAAGTATGGGGGCTAGTTCGGCTGAACATTTCTTAATTAGTATAGCAGGGATGAGATCAGGCCTACACGCCTTTGAGGTATCTAAGTCTTTTATGATATCGCCGACATGAGACGGGTGATTTTTACATCATCTAATGGGGCTTTAGTCTAAATATGTAAATTTGGGAAGGAGTTGTTTGTTGGATCTAAGGTGGAATTAGAGGCAATTACCAGAGCAGCAGTTGCGCCCTCTCCGTTACTATGCATGCAACCTTCTGGTTGTTGCTCAATGGAGGAATTACTGACTGTCCTTTATTCACTACACTATTATAGATTTTTCAGAAATCACGAGTTCCTATCATTGGCGATTCTATGCGTTCCCTGATTATTTCAGCCTGCTTTCTTTTGTCTGTCACTATTTCTCTCTTACAATGATTTATAGCATCTACGAATTTTTGCCTATTTGTTTTAGAATTATGACGTACGAATTGTCAGAATGCATACTGTCTTTGTGCCATAGCAGCTGTACAATCTGTATGTAAAAAAAATTGTCCCATTGACTTCTGTACACTCATTAACCATTATCCTCAAGTGACCTTTGGGCCTTGATAAGTGGTGACTCTTATGTAAAAAAAGCAAAAAGACTAATCCAATTAAAATTTGAATTCCAATCCGATTGTGATCCAATGTTATCCACAGTGATCCCACTCAAATACAGAATTGTCTTGTGTGACGTCATAACCAAAACGAAAACAGCTGTCAAGACAGAATTTGTCATGATTCGACATACCGAACTATCTTGAAGTGTAAGCATTACAGTACAGTACAAAATATGACATATTTCCAAAAATAAAAGCAAAACCATACAAAAACTGCTAAATTGTGCAAACCATTGCTTAGGAAGCAATTAAATTATTGCTTATTCACCAAACCTGTTTTCTTGCTCTTATTTACTTATACTGCTTCCCTCTTTTTAGAAATCATTATTTATCATTTTGTGACTAAGTGTAATGTTTAAATATAAGCCCTATACTGGCCACATGTATATTGTTACTGATGCATGTTACTAAAATAACTGGCACAGATGTTATTTCTAAATATCTGCTTTAAATGGATAATGTTTTGTCTCCAAGGCGTCTTCCTGTCTGTTTTGCATGATAAACATTAAAAGTCCTTATACTCTTAAATCCTTCCCAAATCCCTGTATGTCTATATTGTATATTAATGCTGTATTCTTGTACGTTATATCATCTCTCTTGTTCCAAATGGACAAAAAACCAATTGCTCTTCTCCCCAAGCTGATATAAAATCACATACTTTGCATGTACCTTGGGAGGAGGGTTTAGTTTCCTGTACTAAACGTTAGTAGGCTGACCTTTTCAAAATCGATAAATACTAAATATTTATATATTTCTATTGCTAAGGGATGCATTAGCTTTACCTATATTTATACTCTATAGAATATCTATAAAATAGATAACTATTAGCCACAGTTTGAGCCCAGATTATAAACGATCTATATTAATTAGCAATTATATTTTTTCTTTCATTAGATGAGATGAAGTACTGGTCATTATCTTTATTTGAAAACTAACACCTAAATCATATTTCGAACTGTACCTAACCCTTATACTATAATTTCCAATTAGTCACTAACCCACAAACCATATGTGATCTTTTCTTAACCCTAGTAGATATTAACCTTAAATAAACACCCCATACTCCTTTAAAAATGTAACTAATCTTAATCCTATTCTGATGAGTGTAATTTCAAAGCAGAGACTAATTCTTTGATACTTAGTCTATTAATCCTAACTATCCATGCGGCAGCATAGAAATACCTGGCTTTAAAACCAGCTGCAGGGAAAACCCTCTCAGTGCTGATGGACAGTAGATCTGGTTAGATCATCCATCTAGGAAAAGGAAAACTTCGATTTGTAAACCTGTGCCACTGACCTCATACGTCTTGGCACAAAACGGGGGAGGGAGGCCTCCTCATTTTGGGACAACAACCTCCCTAGAGCTGGTGACTTGATCAAATCACCGGTTTGCAAACCTAAACTGCTTAAGGAGTAGATATACTTTGCCTATATATATTCCATGCTCCTTGTTTGCCTATTAGCCAGGAGCAAAGGTAGCACCAAGGACTCATCACAGACGCCCAGTGCTTAGCCTTGTTTCCTGACTAGGGTAATGAATGCCGTCCCCTACATTTGCCTTATTCCCTTCTCTTATATCTGAGCATCTCTGGGGTGCTTATTTACCATATATGCTAACATGATTGGACTGGGCTACTCCTGTCAGACAGGTTTGAGGGTACCTGTTTGACAGTTGCTGGTTGCTATTTTCAACTGACAGTACAGGATCCTAATTCTTTAGTAGCGCTTAGAGCAGCTGTTCTATCATCAGTTGTGTAATATCGGGATATTTGTAGTGCATGATCGCACATGTAAAGGCATACTGCACTCATCTCTTGTGGGCATTCCTGAGGCCACATTCCTGTGGCTGAGGAGTCGGCCGATGGTCTACTCATGTTGCATGATTGTGGCTATGCAGATCCGTTTTGCCTAGCACCTCAATCCAGATCTGAAACTACGAAATAGAATAAATGACAGCTCAATCCCAAAAACATGTTCAAACCAGACACACACTCACGCCTATTTCCTGTAGGCGTGTATTTACACATATCCAAGGACTTAGAACTAACTCAGGTTATGTAGAATCATTTCTCCTAGCAAACTCCTTGGATATCTTAGCACTAAGTGAAATTAACTTGCACTCCTCCATTCCGTCCAACATCTTTAACATATCTGCTTATCTTCCACTTTGTCGTAAGGACTTAAACAGGAATGGACGAGTCTATATTTGTAACACCCTCTCCATGTCTAGGGAATCTAAACTAGAATCAGGTGACCAGGCTTTAAACTAACTTTACAACATAGCGTTAGCTACCTGTGTTTTCTTTATTGGTCTCCATCAATACAGGAGTGTACTATAAATTTGCTTGACTTTTCTAACTACACTAACACAGCTAGTAGCATCATCCATTACTTTGCTATATCCCATTCCTTGACACATACAGTAACATTCCCGGTCCGTCTCCCAGATCGCCAGGACCAGCAAACATCACTTCTGGATCTATTTCTGACAAGATATCCTGAGGATTGTGTAACAAATGCTGATTGCCTACTTAGAAATGCTGATCATGCTGTGATAATAATAGAATCACTCGAAACTCTCGACCCCAAGTTGAAGAGCCATTACTCAAAATGACAACATACTAAAATAAGGCTGACTGGTATGCCATTACAGATCACACCAGAGACGCCATAAGGGGAAATATCTTTTGTCTTCCTACAGAACAGTGCGCAAATGGGAATACGGCATGGTTCGAAACAACAATTGAAGCAGATGTTCCTACACAGAAGTTCCATAGCAGACGCCACTCTCCCCAATGGTTTACTCCTACTTGCGCAGCTGCCATTGCTCAGAGGCAACAGGCATACAGATTTATCCAGCATAAGTCCTGTACAAACAGACAAAGTATATAGAAGCTAGAAGTAATTGTAAGAAAGAAGCAGTGACAACTACGAGTGAAAATACTGAAACCACCATTGAAGCACAGAAATTAGGAACTCATGATATCTGGAAAATCTACAATAGTGTAGTAAATAATGGACAATCAATAATTCCCCCACTATCCAACAATCATGAGGTTGTTTGCACAGCAACTGAGAAAGCTAACATGTTTGCCCATTATTTTCCCTCAAACTCTACCTTGGACCCAGCAAACCGTTCTCTCCCTAATTTTTCCCTGTGGACAGAAACCACACTAGATGATCTGAAAATCACCCCTTCTCAAGCACATAAAATCATAAAAATCCTAGATACCTCAAAAGCAGGTGGACCTGATCTCATCTCCGCGTTGCTATTAAAAAACTGCTCCACTGTTCTCTGTTAACTCTTTAACAAATGTCTTTACGGATCTTGCTTTCTTGACAGCTGGAATACTGTTTCTGTGGTACCAGTTTACAAAATTTCTGGAAAATGAACTGACCAATTAAATTATTGCTCAATTAATCTCCTCCCGCTTTTCACCAAAATATTTGAATCTTTAATTAATCCAGGTCTAGTCCACCACCTTACAGCTACAAAACTTCTGTTTGTCCATCAATATAGATGTAGGCAAGCCTGTTCTACTGCAGATATTCTCACTGTAATCTCTGAACGTATATACCAAGCACGGGATAAGACAGGGGAGGGGAGGCCAGTAGCCCTATATCTAAAGCTTTTGAAGGGTATGGCACGATAGTTTTCTCATGAAAAGAAAATCTATGGTTTTATTGGATTAATGCTTAGCATAATTAAATCCTTCTTAAATGTGAGGAGAATCCAGGTTGTCCTCTATGGACGTATGTCTAAAGAATATGATATAAATGCGGGAGATCATTGCTAAGGCTGTTGCAATGAAGGCGGCTCTCTTTACTGTGCTAGAAAGTTACTTCCGCCTGAAAGTATTCTGTGCCTCTACAAAGCCACCATTCACCCATGTATACAGTACTGCTCTCATATTTGGGCTGGTGCATCTGCTACTAGTCTCTCGCTCCTGGACAGGGTTCAAAAGAAAGTCGCCAACCTGATAGGTTCTGAACTGTCATCTAAGCTTCAGACCTTGTCCTATCGACGAAATATTGATTCCCTCTTCTTGTTTTACAAGTATTTTAATGGTCGATGTTCTGACGAACTACAAGCACTTGTTTCCACTGAATGAAAATACTCCCGACAAACCCAACAAGCAGCGAAGTGCCACCCCTACACAGTAGAGATCCCTAGATGTAAGAAAGCCTTCTACTCTAATAGCTTCTTCCCCAGAACTGCTAGACTTTGGAATTCTCTTCCGGGTTCCTGCTTCCTCAGCTGTACTGACATGCAGAAGTTCCAGTGTAATGTAAACAGACATCTTGCGGCTAAACTCCCTACATAGTACCCCTGATAAAAAATTCTGACTCGGACTTCTTGTACTTTTAGAAATCCGACTCCGACTCCAGCTAAATCCTCCAACTCCTTCTGACTCCAACTCTGCAACCCTATTTGCTAGTATGAATCGAGCCACACATGTGCAATGTTGATTGCCGGTTGAGTATATGCTTCTTTCTTCTTTTGCCATTTCCTCTGGCCTATATATGTGACCTGCTTTTTGAAAGTACGCTCATCTTCAACAGCTGCCTGCGTCAAATAATTGACCTTTCTACCACTGACGATATCAATATTGACAACTCATCGTTCCATGCATTTGGTACGAGCTGTCATGTGTTGCTTTGTGTGTGTGCATGTTCAACACACGACATCCCCCTTCTTTATATTTAAAAAAATATTCACATATATTTTTTCCATTCCCTCTCTATCTCAACACTCTCTTGCATCCCATCAATTTCCACTTTTTTAAAAATTCAACAAAACAATTATTACAATACAAAACAAATACAATAATGAAACTCTCCAACAATCAGAATCAGTTTAATATATATATATATATATATATATATATGTTCTTTTTCAAATCAACAAAACACAACTATAACACAAAATAACAAACAACAAACATTGTACAACATTTAAAATCAGTGTCGACTGTATTCCATAGGTCACTTAACCTTTCAATATATGTGCATATCATTTTTTGTTTTTTTCATTTTTGTCTTATTCTTTTTTTATTTACATCAACATAACTATATTCATAAATTTCTACTTGAAAACAATTATCTTTGTTTTGCAATCTGCAGTCTGTACGAATATTAATCGTATAAACATTTTTGGGGGGTCGTTTCTATCTTGTTAATTTAAGTCATTACATTTTTATTATTAACATTTTATTCTAAGAATAAGTTTTTTTTGTTTAACATTTTGGTCGGTTCTGTCAATTTTGGGGCCAAAAGTATTGAATTCTGTTACTTATCATTAAAAATGCTTTAAAATACGAAAATACGATGAAAAATTCCCATTTTACCTCCAGGAAAACGTCTGCCCTTCACTTATAGAATGTCCCTGAACCCTATATGTACTCATTCATTATGAATGGTATGCCTGGAATATTATTTTCAACATAGTCTGACTCCACATTCATGACACCAAGTTGTAATCCTTTACATAATAACATGTCGTTTTACTATGTGCTTCATTCATATGTATGTAACTAACACCCTCACTGAAAAATGGTATGGTCTGGTGATTTATTGATCAGTGAGGTAGCTAATCTTGTCACTGGGGAAGTAGTTTGTATTAGAGTCCAGGTTGGCCACAATATGCAGTGAAATTCCTTCAACAATGACAGCGTCAGCTCACTCATTCATCAATAATGTCACTGGACCATACCATTTTTCAATGGGGGGGTGTCAGTTACATACACATGAATGAAGTATGGTGATAAAACAATATTTATGTCATTAGACTCACCTAATGATTAATGTCTTAATACAGTAGATGACACTCGATTACTCCCAGGCGTGCTTACTGGTCGAGTTAATAAAAATTCAAACGGTTAACTATAATCATCTTTCAAAGTCTCATGCATGAAACAAACCCCGAGAAAGGAATAATTGGTACGCTTTCAGAATTTGAGCCAGATTATCGGGAATTCCCATCAAGCATTGATCAGGCAAAACTGAGAATCATTGGTTTAAGCCGAGCGATGTAACAGACACAGACTAATTTCAAAATGAACAAACGAGAAAAAATAATGCAAATACAAATTATCAAAAATAACAAAAACCTGTAAGTGACTGAAAATATTTTTATTTATTGAAAAAAAAAACTTTTTTGCAAATTATTTATCAACAATTTTTTTCAAGAAAAAAATGAAGGTTTTACTTTTTAACTGTAAATTGTTAGGTGTAAGAACAAGTATTTTCGTTTTTTAAGGCTTTTTTTCAGTAAAGTTTTTTTTTGGAATGTTTGAAACTGAATTTGTTAGTTTTTTTGTTTATTCACTTTCTTCCAAGTTGAAAGTCGCCTCTTTCCATTTCAATAGCGCTTTTTCATTGGACAAACATATGCACACCCAATGAATTAAAAAAAATAATCAGAAAAAACTACCGGCCCCTTAACATCACCAGAAAAATATAAAAACATTACATAATAAATAAACAAATAAAAAAGTCGATTTAGTGTTTCAACATTTATACTATGCTCGGCTTTAACTGATGATTTCTGGTTGCCCGATCCATGGTTCTCGAGAATTACCAAGAATCAAATTCAAATGGATCCTGTTATCATCTTTGACATTCAAGTGATGCAAATAGGGGATAACTCAAAGTCATGCTACGTGTTAGTTCTATCATTATCCTCCATTAATAATATGTCACTCTTCATTCGGCTTTTCCTGTTGATATCGACTCCTTCCTATTGTGATATCAGTTTGTTCCATGGCTGAATTGCTATCTGACTCAGTGGAGAAGTCAATGTTGTCTTTCTTAATGGTATTTCCGTTTTGGGAATGTTCCATTCCTTGATCGATGTTGTCAGCAGATGTTCCGCATGCACCTTTATCATGAGCATGTCAACTGATCGTTAATACTATATGAGACGGGGCCTGTTTTATCTATGACTACATAATTTGTTATGCGATAATTAGTCAGAGAAGAAGAGATTGCTTGTTGATTTCGAGAAGAACAGACCGTATAATAGTCGTATATATAGTAAGGTATGTGGATGGGGTGGAAGCTCTCCCAGCCAATAAGATATCGCCACGCAATCGAAAGCCCCAGGTTTTATGTGGCTACAATTTCCAAACCTGGGATTTTAATTACTAATTATCACGATTCGCAATGTTATGTTTCGAGTTTCCTGTCATCAACTTTCTCATGAAATAATATATATATATATATATTTATATTCTCCATTTTAGATCCTCAGGTTTTCTGGCGCTACCCGGGGATGAGTAGCTATCTCAGCGTAGTTAATCGACCCGTCCTGAGCCCTCTGGGGATTCTAAAGCTCCTCAGTGGGGGATTACGCCACAATTGTGCTGGTTCTGTTAATAAACCAGATCTCCAATCTTAAAATATACGGACTTTGTTTTCTTATCCGAGTTCTCTATCAGTTTTTTCCTTGCTTTCCAAATGTTATCCCTTACAAAAATAAAAGATTGATGCATCTCTTGTAGAGTGATCTTATGTTGCTGATCGCGATAGTATACTCTGTGAGGTAATAATATATTATATAATGGCAGGATCACTGATATTTTTCTTTCTCGGTTGGTATGTTCTACCACATCCACTCACCTCCTGTAACCACGTTTCCTTCTACATTGCAACGACACTATTTTCCTGTTATCAATCTTATTACTGACTCCACTGCCTTTTTCAATTCTGAATTCAGTACCTGCAGAAAATGTAAAAATAGCTGCTTAATTATAACAATAGTAAATGCTACTGACGAAAGAACAAAATAACAAAACAATTCAAAATCAATATTTGTTAAGAAACGCGAAAGAAACAGAGAAGAAATAAGTTTGAAAAAGTTTTTGTTTGTCATGTTATGCACGTCACACACACACACACACACACATATATATTTATCTATATATATGTATATATATATATATATATATATATATATATTGTATTTTGTGTATAGAAACTTGTTAGATGAGACAAGTCATTGGTACCGTCGGTTTACAGTCCTATAATTAGGACCGTTTTAGATATCCATACCAAGCTCTCTTCAGCCAATACTCATCTATATTATAACCAGAAGTGAAAAAAATATATACCTCACGAGTTCACGTTTAACTCTCGTTTTGTTTTATATCCCCCCGTTTATTTATCGGATGATGATGATTTTATTAACTTTAAAATTTGAATTATTTTAATTTTACAATCTAATTTCGATTGAAATTTTTTATATATACAATTTGTTTTATATACATA
This sequence comes from Euprymna scolopes, assembly GCF_053919585.1. Classification (NCBI taxonomy): domain Eukaryota; kingdom Metazoa; phylum Mollusca; class Cephalopoda; order Sepiida; family Sepiolidae; genus Euprymna; species Euprymna scolopes. The sequence continues at coordinate 39,413,303 of NC_136527.1, forward strand.
AAATGATTTTAATTTTAAACAAATTTAATTTAAAAATCTAATCTTTTCTATATAAAAATTCAAACTTTAAGTTTATATCAATATCGATTAAAAAGGTAACATTTCAGTTAATTATATCGAATTACGTTTAAAATTTTCAAAATAGGTTTAAACATTTCTTTTAAAATTTTAACTCTTTCAATGTTTGGGGAAGTGAGTATTTATCTAGCCTAAGGGATTTTCCTAGTATATTAATACTATTATATTTTTCCTATAGTTTTAAAATTGAAACAGATCGTAAATTACATTTATAAAGTATGATTTGTAAAAATTTATATGATACAATAATTTAAAATCTATAATACAATTACGATAAAAATCCAATTTTACCGACTAAGAATAATTTTAGCATTTACAAGTTTACTAAAGTTTTTTTTACATATATATATATATATATATATATATAATCAAAATCTAAGTTTTGTCTTTTTCACTGACCCAGTTTATTAGGAATGCTTTCCTTCTATGCATACAATGTTTTTAAAGATTCACTCCTCACATTTAAACATCTTATTTCTGGGTCCTATATAGCCTGAAGAATGTGGTATCTTTCCGCATTACAGAGCAGGCATTGACTTAATTCCAAGGCATATGCTGGTTTCTGCTCTATTTTTCTCCATTTTATTGAAAAAGCTGTATCTTTTTCTTTAAGCTCCCACACCCGGGTGGCTAATGCTGTAATTGTCCTTGTTTTCGTTCTAAAGGAGCTCATGCGTGCATAGTATATTTGTTTAAATTGGCCTTGTTTTATGTCTATATATTTTCCGGTATATTTGTAGATCGATCCGTTATTGTGGCCTCATAAACAAGGGATTCAGTTTTACAATTGCCCTCCAATATTTTTGGCATGAACCCTTATTTATAGACATGAGTTTTTCATTTAGTTTGTGGAAGGTGTATGTATTTTATCTCGAGACCTTGTGTTGCATCTAAAAAATCTACTTCATCGAAATTTGTCTTTATGTTATTTTAAAGCCTGGCTGCTTGAAAAATTCAGCTAGGTCTTTCCTAAGCCTGCCTAGTGTACGTCCATTACAACCACTCGATAGGCAAACCCTATCATCCCTACATAACCCCCAAAAGTGGCAATCCTAATTATCGGGCTTGAAACCGACGGTACCAATGACTTGTCTCTTTTAACAACTTCCGTACACAAAATACAAAATATAAATACGCTCTTATTTTTCAGATTTTCCTTTTCGGATTTTCCTTTTAATTGAGCACTCTGCTGGATTTCTTTTTCCTAAGAGAAAAAACTATATTTATATATATATATATGTGTGTGTGTGTTTTTTAGCAGACATATGAGAGTAAAAAGAGTATGATCTTACTTTCCTTATTGTTTTTTTTTGTTTTCCTCAACTTAACATGACCTTTCTTTATCAAGTGTGAACAGATCGTCCAGGCTTCTGTGTTAGAATAATTAGTCAAAAAAACAGCCCGTGCATATAATATGGAGTAATAAATAGTGATAAATTGTAGTAAAATTCAGTTGTAAGATACATACTCCTGAACGTTGAAGTTTCAATCCTCAGTGAGATTTAAAATATAAATTAAAATTAGGTATAACTTTTAATCAGTCAATCGCTAACAACAGACAGCATGCTACTCTCATGTACTAAATAAATTCAATTGTAAGTTACTCCTAAACGTTGAAGTTTCAATCCTCAGTGAGATTAAAAAATCATGATTAAATCCCAGAAAATTATGCAAAGAAGTAGTCTAATCACGTATCCTGATAGGACACGCCTACAAAACTTATTCCTTCATACTAAAAAGTAAAGAACCTCCCAAATGTATACCATGTCACAAACCTTACACAGTGAAACATCTTTTACTTGACCGCTATGATCTCACACAAATTCGTCAACAATATTACAAGGCCACAAACTTATAAGAACTCTCAGAAAAAGAAACACTAAAACTATTTTAAATAAATTATGTTAACAAACAAGTATTGATTAAAACTATTAGCATTACAAGTTGATTTTTTTTCTTTTTGATAATTGTTCTTTTATCATAAACCATGAATTATACGTTAAGATGTACAAATCTCAGTTTATTTTAAATTGGCGCATGATATCATACAGTGGGTTTTAATTCATGAACAAAAACTAGGTATTATACTGGTATTTGAATATAGCTTTATTGAGAGGAGATATTTACCACTAAAGTCTAAATTTAAATCATTTCAAATTATGTAGGAGTTTTGAATAAAACCCTTCCAAATTATACCTATACTTAAAAAAACTGACTAAATCCCATAGAATCATGAAAAGAAATAGTCTTATCACGCATATGGATAGAACATACGTACATAACTCACTCCTACATACTAAAAAATGAAGAACGTCCCAAATGTATACTATATTACAAACCTTATAAAGTGAAATACCTTTTACTTGACTGCTATGACCTCACACAAATCCATCAACACTACTACAAGGCCACAAACTTACAAGAACTCTTTGAAAAAGAAAAGCCTTAAACGATTCTTAATTTACTACAAAGAGCAAACCTTTACCATAAAATATAAATGCTATCAAATAAGAAACTATTCCAAAAAATTACACGATTATACCCAGCGAAAATGGATTCCGAATTATCAAAAAAAATGTAAACTTATATACGGCATTAATTGAGTCAAAGAAGGTCGATATGCTGGTTAAACAAAAAAAGTCAGAATTTTGTATAGATTTATGCGTTCAAGAGTAAGATTCCAAGTTCGACGAAATACACTTGCATAAGATCGGAGGTAACATAAAACGTTGTGAAAATAACACCTAAGATGAGAAACGTATTCTGAAGAATTAAAATAATATGAATAATCAATCCTCATCCCTAGAATTAATAAAAGTAAATATTTTTAGTTAAATATTTGAAAATAGAAATAAATAAACTTTGTTTACAAACAAGTATTGATTAAAATTATAGGCATTTATTTTGAATTTCATGAATAATGAATTTATATATATAAAAATTAACATAATAAATTAAATTTTTACAAATGATATATATTTTTCAAATTTATTGTATATTTTCAGAATTTGCAACAAGGAAAAGACATCCATTAATGCATCAGGTGGATTATTCGTCATTGATGATTTCAATACGTGTATATTAATAAAATGTCTTCATACAAAGTTTCTAAAGTCAAAATTTGTTAGCGTATCTAATCATACTATCTTGCATATAATTTCTGTGGAAGTAGATGCAAGAAAAAATGGGTGACAAACCTCATTCTTTTAAAGTATGTGGTCCTTTTGCACGGAAGTCAAATTTGTTGGATCATATAAAAACACACACAGGAGAGAAACCACATTCTTGTGAAGTATGTGGTTCTTCTTTTGCACAGAAGTCACATTTGTTGAGTCATATAAAAAGACACACAGGAGAAAAACCACATTCTTGTGAAGTATGTGGTTCTTCTTTTGCACACAAGTCAGATTTGTTGCGTCATATGATAACACATACGGGAGACAAACCACATATTTGTGAAGTATGTGGTTCTTCTTTTGCAAGAAAGTACACTTTGTTGCATCATATGAAAACACATACGGGAGAGAAACCACATTCTTGTGAAATATATGGTTCTTCTTTTGCACACAAGTCAACTTTGTTGAATCATATGACAACACATACGGGAGACAAACCTTATTCTTGTGAAGTATGTGGTTCTTCTTTTGCACAGAAGTCACATTTGTTGAGGCATATAAAAACACACACAGGAGAAAAACCACATTATTGTGAAGTATGTAGTTCTTCTTTTGCACACAAGTCAGATTTGTTGCGTCATATGACAACACATACGGGAGAGAAACCACATTTTTGTGAAGTATGTGGTTCTTCTTTTGCACTAAAGTCAACTTTGTTACATCATATGAAAACACATACGGGAGAGAAACCACATTCTTGTGAAATATATGGTTCTTCTTTTGCACAGAAGTCCAATTTGTTGAGTCATATGACAACACATACGGGAGACAAACCACATTTTTGTGAAGTATGTGGTTCTTCTTTTGCACGAAAGTCAACTTTATTGAATCATATGAAAACACATACGGGAGAGAAACCACATACTTGTGAAATGTGTGGTTCTACTTTTGCACAGAAGTCATCTTTGTTGCGTCATATGAACACACATACGGGAGAGAAACCACATTCTTGTGAAATGTGTGGTTCTTCTTTTGCACAGAAGTCGAGTTTGTTGAGGCATATGAAAATACATACAGGAGACAAACCACATTCTTGTGAAGTGTGTGGTTCTTCTTTTCCACAGAAGTCAAATTTGTTGAATCATATGAAAACACATACGGGAGAGAAACCACATTATTGTGAAGTATGTTGTTCTTATTTTGCACAGAACTCACATTTGTTGCGGCATATGAAAACACATATGGGATATAAACCACATTCTTGAAGTATGTGGTTCTTCTTTTGCATACAAGTAAAATTTGTTGCATCATATAATAACACATATGGGAGAGTAACAACATTCTTGCGAAATAACTGGTTCTTTTGCTTGAAAGTCAACTTTGTGAATATGACAACGCACACGGGAGACACACCATATTCTTTTGAATATGTGCTTTTTCTTTTGCAGCTGAACCAAATTTGTTGCCTCATATGGAAACACATACGGGAGACAAACCACATTCCTGTGAAGTATGTGGTTCTCCTTATGCACTTTGTGTTGTCATCTGATAATGCACACAGAATACAAATAACATTGTTGGGAAGTATATAGTTCTTTTGCAGAGAAGTCAATGTATGATGATCTTCCAGTATGAATTCGTCAAAATACTATACAGCATCATAGAACAAGAAATACAGAAAATTGGAAAAATGTGTCAAACCACAGTGTAGGGTTTGTTTTCTGGATTTATTCATCCAAATTAGGAAGGCTGTATAGACTGGCTTAAAGGAGGATATTTCTAACAATATCAGGTCAGAATTTTAGTGATTGCTCTTTGTCAAATCTTGATGACCAATTCCAAGTTCACTTTGTATAACAGTTGTCAGATTCTTCTAAAGGATTGCTATGGAATACGATGGAATGTGTAAATATATTACGATCTGTCAAATGTTACATATTGAATAGTTATACATTTCATGCACAATATACTATGGCTCGGGTAACGACAGCTACGTTTCTAGGCTAAACAGAGTGAGAGGAAAAAATAACGAAATACCATGGTCTTACCATATAGAAAAAAACGTAAATACCTGGCATCTGGTAGGATGCGCCACCACCAGTCTAAAATAGAAATAATTAAAAAAGAGACAACCATATTCGTGTGAACTATGTTGTTCTTGGCATTTTGTTGTGTCATATGCAAAAACATACGGAAGACAAAAGAACTTTAAATTCAAATATTTATTATCTCATATAGAGTTCAAGTGTGAACCCAGGTAGGGAGCCCCTTGATTTCTGAGAACTTCGACTGAGGAAAATTGTAACCAAAAAGACGAAAGTATATGAAATATACAGCTGGCGTTATGAAAAATTCTGATAAATATTTAAACACAATTCCTAAAAGACAAAACCTTATAAATTATGCGATAACAGAGATAACAACTGTTCATAAATGTGTCCACGGATATGAATTCGTAATAAAAGCCCTTCCAGCTCCAAAACTTGACACTCTTTCTGTTGACTTGCACACGTTTGTAGTATGCTTTCTTATATGTCCTCTGTTTGCTTTACGTCTGTTTTTATTCATCTGTCTCATTTGCATAGAAATGGCAACATTCTGTGTCGCTCTCATGACTGACACCCATAAAACCAATTGTGTGCAACCATTCTAGTTTTTTTTACATTTTTGTTAATCAACTGACCCCTTGAAGCATATAAACATACCAGTCAAGTATGTTTCGATTTGCTCAACAAAGTAAAATAAAAACTGAAAAGACATTGTTGTAATGTAGCTCTTCTGTTTTAAAACTAAAACGAAAAATGTTGAAAAAGTTAAAAAAAACATAATCTTGTTACGTGTGTGGGAATTCTTGTGTTAAAAATTTGTGTCACTCTCTCACGCAAAAATTGGAGAAAAGAATATGATCCTTTGATTGTGTAATTATTTTTATTTTAAAAACAAACTTTTATTGTGTAAATCTTTAAAATCACCGTAAAGAACGCACATCCTTTATGGCAAAGTCATGGCTTTATATATTTTTTTTAATTTAATACGTCTCAATAAAACATTTTATATCACGTATCCATTTTTAAAAATTTAATACATCTCAATAAAACATTTTATATCACGTATCCATTTTTAAAAATTTACTACATCTCAATAAAACATTTTATATCACGTATCCATGTTAAATAATTTTTAAAAAATTTAATACATCAATAAAACATTTTATATCAAGTATCCATGTCTAAACAATTTTTTAAAAATTTAATACATCTCAATAAAACATTTTATATCACGTATCCATGTCTAAATAATTTTTTAAAAATTTAATACATCAATAAAACATTTTATATCACGTATCCATGTCTAAATAATTTTTTTAAAATTTAATACATCACAATAAAACATTTTATATCACGTATCCATGTCTTAATAATTTTTTAAAAATTTATACATGCATACCGTAGGTTTAACCGACATCAGTCCAGTTCAAACAGACTGAAGTATATAGAAGCTAGAAATAACGTTAAGAAAGAAATGGCGACAGCTAAGAGAGAATTTACGGAAACCACTAAAAAGCGCATCGAAGCACAAAAACTAGGAACTCGAGACTTCTGGAAAATCTACAACAGTGTAGTAAATAATGGGCAATCAACAATTTCCCCACTAACCAACAATCACGAGGTTGTCTCCTCAGCAACCGACAAGGCTAACATGCTTGCCAGTCGGTTTGCCTCAAACTCCACACTGGACCCTTCCAACCACCCCCTACCTGACTTTCCTATGCGGACAGACGCCACACTAGACGATCTGAAAACCACCCCTGCTCAGGTGCATGCTATCATAAAAACCTTGACCCTCAAAAGCATGTGAACCCGATCTTATCCCAGCTGTGCTATTAAAAAAGTGCTCAGCCGAAGTAGCTCCAGTTCCCTCCAAACTCTACAACAAATGCCTTAATGAAGCTTGCTTTCCGGGCTGTTGGAAAACTGCTTCTGTTGTACCAGTATTCAAGAATTCTGGCGAAAGGACAGACCCATCAAATTATCGCCCCATTAGCCTCCTCCCACTTTTTGCCAAAATATTTGAGACCATAATTAACCATGCTCTAGTCCATCATCTTACAGATGCTAAACTACTGACTGACAAACAATATGGATTTAGACAAGCCCGTTCCACAGCAGACATCCTAACTGTGATCTCTGAACGTATATACCATTCACTGGACAAAGCGGGGGAGGGCAGAGCGGTAGCTCTAGATATATCTAAGGCTTTTGACAGGGTATGGCATGAGGGTCTCCTCAGTAAAATCAGATCATACGGTATCACTGGTAGAATACTTAACATAATTAAATCCTTCTTAGATTAGAGAAAAATCCAGGTTGTCCTCGACGGTCGTACATCTAAACAATATGATATAAATGCGGGGGTGCCCCAGGGTTCTATGCTTGGACCTCTATTGTTCCTGACATTCATAAATGACCTCCCCGACAACATTGCCTCTGAGATGGGTATATATGCTAATGACACTACACTCTATGGCAGGCACGACAGGAAGACGAATGAACACATTTCTAAAGAAATGGCAGAAACACTAGAGGAAGACCTCCAATCTGTAGTGGAATGGGGATAAAAGTGGTTGGTCGCGTTCAATGCTGCCAAGACTAAACTAGTTGCATTCAATAATTACAAGAAACCCTCTCTACCACCCATAGCAATGGCCAACGACTCTTTATCTGAGAGTTCATCTTTCAAACTCCTTGGCCTAACGTTCACAGGAAACATGAGTTGGAACAATTACATTGAAGGCATTACCAGGGCCGCTGCAAGAAATGTGGGCTCCCTCTACCGTGCTAGAAAACTACTAACACCCGAAAGTATCCTGTACCTCTATAAGGCCACCATTCGCCCATGTATGGAGTATTGCTGCCACATCTGGGCTGGTGCATCTGCTACTAGTCTCTCGCTCCTTGACAAGGTTCAAAAGAGAGTCGCAAACCTGATAGGCCCTGAACTGGCATCTAAGCTTCAGCCTCTGTCCCATCGACGAAATGTTGCATCCCTCTGCCTTTTCTACAAGTATTTTAGTGGTGAATGCTCTGACGAACTGCAATCACTTGTGCCCCCACGACATGAGCACCCTCGACAAACCCGACAGGCTGCTAAATCCCACCCCCACACTGTAGAGATCCCTAGATGTAAAAGATCTTTTTACTCCAATAGTTTCTTCCCCAGAACCGCTAGACTCTGGAATTCCATTCCAGGTCCCTGCTTCCCCAACAGTACTGACGTGCAGAAGTTCAAGTGTAACATGAACCGACACCTTGCTGCCCAAATCCCTACAGAGTACCCCAGTAGTTGTTGCCCCTGATAGTAGCCCCTACAACAAAGTGGCAATTTGCCTTGTTCGGGGTGAAAATGTAATAATAATAATAAAAAAATATATCTCAATAAAACATTTTATATCACCTATTCATGTCTAAATAATTTTTAAAAAATTTAATACATCAATAAAACATTTTATATCACGTATCCATGTCTTAATAATTTTTTAAAAATTTAATACATCTCAATAAAACATTTTATATCAAGTATCCATTTCTAAATATTTTTTTTTAATTTAATACATCAATAAAACATTTTATATCACGTATCCATGTCTTAATAATTTTTTAAATTTAATACATCTCAATAAAACATTTTATATCACATATGCATGTCTTAATAATTTTTTAAAATTTAATACATCTCAATAAAACATTTTATATCACGTATCCATGTCTTAATAATTTTTAAAAATTAATACATCTCAATAAAACATTTTATATCACGTATCCATGTCTTAATAATTTTTTTTAAAATTTAATACATCTCAATAAAACATTTTATATCAAGTATCCATTTCTAAATATTTTTTTTAATTTAATACATCAATAAAACATTTTATATCACGTATCCATGTCTAAATAATTTTTTTAAAATTTAATACATCTCAATAAAACATTTTTTATCACGTATCCATGTCTTAATAATTTTAAAAAAATTTAATAAATCTCAATAAAACATTTTATATCACCTATCCATGTCTTAATAATTTTTTTAAATTTAATACATCTCAATAAAACATTTTATATCACGCATCCATGTCTTAATAATTTTTTAAAATTTAATGCCTCTCAATAAAACATTTTATATCACCTATTCATGTCTAAATAATTTTTAAACATTTAATACATCAATAAAACATTTTATATCACGTATCCATGTCTTAATAATTTTTAAAAAATGTAATACATCTCAATGAAACATTTTATTTCACGTATCCATGTCTTAATAATTTTTTTTAAAATTTAATACATCTCAATAAAACTTTACTTTAAAATTTAATACATCTCAATAAAACTTTTTATATCACCTATCCATGTCTTAATAATTTAAAAAAAAATTTAATAAATCTCAATAAAACATTTTATATCACCTATCCATGTCTTAATAATTTTTTAAAATTTAATACATCTCAATAAAACATTTTATTTCACGTATCCATGTCTTAATAATTTTTTTTTAAATTTAATACATCTCAATAAAACTTTACTTTAAAATCTAATACATCTTTATAAAACATTTTATATCACGTTTCCATGTCTTAATAATTTTTAAAGATTTAATTCATCTCAATAAAACATTTTATATCACCTATTCATGTCTAAATAATTTTGAAACATTTAATGCATCTCAATAAAACATTTTATATCACCTATCTATGTCTTAATACTTTTTAAAATTTAATACATCTCAATAAAACATTTTATATTACGTATCAATGTCTTAATATCTACTTCAGGTTTTACCATTTTATCATTTTTATTTCCATAAAAATGTTTATTATGCAATATTTTTTTTTTCAAATTACGAGGGACGTTCAATAAATTATGACCCTGACTCACTTGTGTTTGTCTGATCTAGTAGAAATGTTGCATATGCAATGATTTACATATCTATGGGTCATGTGGCAAATTACAACTCTGAACTAATTGTAAATTCCCATATGTCATGAAGTCTGTAGCAGCAGCACCTACATCTGGTTGCTATTCATCTGTCATTGATTAGGCAACTGTAAGCCATGATGAGGCGACGTTTTTTAAAGATCCATGCCTGACTATTCACCAAATCGCCGAAAAGTTCATGATTAGTGCAGGCCATGTTGAAATCATCTGATGGGTTCCTTGGTTGATGACGACTTTCCAAAAACAAACACGCATCGAGTATCATAGTGTGTGGAAGCAGTATTCACTCTAAATGTGTTTAACTGGCTTCATGGTAATATTAATTTACAAGCATCCTCCATTTGCATGTATATTCCCATATGTTAAAATGACGACATTAGGTTTTTGCTAGTCTTTCTATATATAGCGCCTGGTATTCCCAAATAGTCACTAATCTCGTACTGACCATGCTAAACGTTGCTTAACTTGGGTGAAATAACGAAAACTGGTGTGCAACGTTATTATGACATGTATGTGTCGATTGCTCTAGGATGCATTTTTAGATGTGCTAAGATTATGAGTCAAACGTTTACAAAAGACTGATTACACCGGATTAAACCTTGGTCTATCACTGCGATAAAAAATCTGATCCTCTCACTCGAAGCACATGTTATATAGTCTTTGTTAATTAGACTTAATGCAATATTTTAATGTTCAACAAAAGTTCATAGTTTTTTTATAAATGCATAGTTTTTTTCTCACTTGTGTTTTCGCCTTCAATCGATCAAGTTCTTTATTTTATAGTCGATTTAATTATTATTCCTGACTTGTCGTTCTTGACCTTTGGTTTTCAAATGTTTTATTTAAAGAGAAATTATTCATGGGAGAAAAAAAAACTTATATCTAATAAACTAATTATTTTTTATTCAGTTTTTCTTCAAAGTTAGTCTTAACAATGGAAACTGAGAGACGTAGACGGCCAGACATCGAGGTTTTTTTTACATTTTCAGACACATCTTGCCTGTCCTGTTTCCCAATTAAGACTTCCTTCTTTGTCATATTATGTGACACTTGCATTTTTCTAGGGAATCAAACGTTCAATAAAACGCCACCTGTAGCATTTCTGTTTGCCGACAAGTTAGTCTTAGATCTGCTAATCGCTTGAATTGGAAGCCATGTTTAGTTTCAGAACAATTTCTTATAATTAGTTGTTCTATACAAGTCCTGGAGATGACGGCTTCTCAGTAGACAGTTTTGTACAGGTTTCTTACTTTATAATTTTGTAGCCAAAGAGAAAAGAGTTTTCCCGTGTTGACACAAAAAAACATATGCAAAGTTTCTAAAAAAAAGGTTTAATTTTCATGGGGTATTTCTGGTTTCTGATTGGTTGGTAGCAGAATGTGAATTAATTTGATTCGTCAGTTCCTAGCAGCATAGTTTATAAATAGAATCTCCCAACTATGAGGCAGCATACCGCATTATAAATTAAAAAAATATTGCACCCTGTATTTTTTATATAATGGTGAAGTCCTTTTGGTTAATTTATAAGTCTGTGCAGAAATACATATATATTATATTTAATTATACATAATAAAAATAGAAACCATTTGGATCTTAAAATTTGAGTATTTTAAAAGAAGTCATTTAAAATTCATTAAAATTTTTTCAAATGTCAAAAAAATATACATATGTGCATAGAAAAGAAATAAAAGAAATGGATTTTTATTTTTACCTTAAAAATGAAACTATTTATTAAGTATGATTATGCAGTCTCATTCCAAAACGCATATATATATATACACATATATATAATATAAAGCTAAATGTGTGTGTGTGTGTGTGTTTGGTTACGAACAGGCTCCTATATGGTTGACTATTTTGAAAAAACTGATTACATATAATGATAGAAGATTTATCGAGACACAGGAATGGGTATGTTTGATCTGGCAGAACGGTGGTTTATTAAAATTGTGGCGTCTACGTTCGCGCCTGATCCACAAAGTATGAAAATAAAAAAATTAAAAATTAAAAAAAACGTTTAAAGTGTTTTTGATATAGATATACATAATAATACTTTGATACGTATGTTTTAACTTAAATAGGGATGGTATAATAAAATTATGGGGTCTTCGTTCGCGCCTGGTTTCCATAGAATGGAAATACGCACAAACTTTAATAAAGACTATTAATATCTATCTGCGTAAATATACTTTGATAATTATGTTTCAGTTCGAAGAAATGCGGTATAATAAAATTATGGGGTGTTCGTTCGCGCCTGACCTCCATAGAATGGAAATATGTCACAAAGTTTAACAAGGTTTTCTTTTATATAGATCCACAGAATATGGTGATAAGTGTTTCAGTGTGAATAGGTATGGTATAATAAATTATGTGGTTAATCTGTTTTATTTTTACTTTCATCATATTTCGCTTTGGTTTTGATACCCTCAAATTCGAAGTTATCTCTTTACAACCCTTCCTTTTCATAACCTATCATACTTTAATAAATCAGAGTCCATTTTCTTTAGGCTGCTTTTGAACCCAGTAAACGACGGGTACTTTTTCTAGTATATATATTGCATATATATATGTATATATATACAAATATATATATATATAGATATATGCAATATATACCCATTAAACAGAGTGTTTTCGTTTTTTCGTTAATTAAAACAATGCAAAAAGACATTTTTGAAAGAAAACTAAAATAAAAGTAAAGTTTATTTTTTCAAAAAAAATGATTTTTTTCTTTCTTAAAATATTTGTTTTCAAAAAATATTTGTTTTAAAAAATGAATTTTCCTTTCTTAATTAAAACAATGCAACAAATAGGACATTTTCGATAAATGAGAAACTAATGTGCGTAAAATAAAAGTAATAGAAAATAAATTGTAATTTATGCGCCCCTTAAAATAAGCATGCATTATATACATATATATATATATATATATATATATATATATATATATATATATATATATATATATATATATATATTGCATGCTTATTTATATATATATGTATAATTTCAAATAATATATATAATTTCAAATAATATATATAATTTACAATAATATATATATATATAATTTCAAATGATATATATATATAATTTCAAATAATATATATATATATATATATACATATATATATATAATTTCAAAAAAGTGATTTTTTAAAAATATTTTTATTTCTATTTCAGTAAAAGTATTAGCTACGCATTAGTAGGATAAAGTGTTAATAAAAACAAAATGGATGCAGTTTAACGTCTTGCCCAGGACATATTTTCAATATATAAATATATATATATACACACATACATATTTTCAATATATAGAAATATATATATATATACATATTTTCAATATATAGAAATATATATATATATACACATATTTTCAATATATAGAAATATATATATATATACACATATTTTCAATATATAGAAATATATATATATACATATTTTCAATAGATAGAAATATATATATATACACATATTTTCAATATATATATATATATATATATATATATATATATATATATATATACGGTATCGGCTATAATATAAGGAACGGAAAAAAATTACAATTATTCATGTATATTTCAAACATTAGCGCATGGATTTTTCTAAAATACTCAGAATAAACAAATAGAACCAATGTGTATAAACTAGTACCAAAAAACACGATTCAATATTGAGAAATATTTTAGTTTAAAATTATATCTGTGGATTTATCCTGGCCAAAAGTTAAGGAACGAAATAGAAAATCTATTTTTAAGAGACTAAACTTTACGTTAAAATAGCTAGTTTTTAATATTGGAACTGCTGATAAGCACAACAAAGAAAAATGGCGTCACCGACTCGCAAAATTCTGTCTCACCAAGAAAAAAAAATTAATTTTAGACAATTACAAAGAAAAGAAATCAATTTCAACAATTTCTAATATCGTTCGAAGATTAAAAAGTGTTGTTCATCGTGTGATAGCTCGATATAAAAATAAAAATACATTAGAATCATCCCTAAAACCGGCAGACCCCCTAAAACGTCTTAAAGAGAAGATAGGATTATGGTAAGGCAGACTCTTAGTGACCGATTCAAATCCGCAACATCAATTTCTCGTGATTTTAATGAACAGACTGGGAAAAATATATCTAGAAAAACTGTTTCTCGACGGTTAGCAGCTGCCGGATTGCATGCCAGGGTGCCAGTATCTAAACCCTTGATCTCCAAGAAGAACAAAAATAGCCGTTTGAAGTTTGCCCATGAGCATGTCGTCTGGACTGATGAACAATGGGCTTAGGTTCACTTCAGCGATGAATCCAAGTTCAATTTGTTTGGATCTGATGGAAAGAAGCATGTACGGCATAAAGCAGGTGAACGATTATCCTCCAAATGTGTTAAAAAGACACTTAAATTCGGAGGGGGAGTGTAATGGTGTGGGGTATGATATCCTCGGAAGGAGTTTATCATCTAGTTCGAATCTATGGTAGGGTTAATGCGGAGATTTATAAGCAGCTCTTTCAACATGTCATTGAGAGCTTACGCCTTTCACCTAATCAGCCAATCATTTTTATGCAAGATAACGCCCCTTGCCATAAAGCTAAAAAGTGATAAGTTACCCTGAGGAAGAAGAAATAAGAGTAATGGACTGGCCAGCGCAGAGTCCGGATTTGAATCCGATAGAAAATGTTTGGAAAATGATTGGAGAAAGAGCACAGACGAGGAATCCCCAAAATCAAAATCATTTGTGGGATTTATAGAAGGAAGAGTGGGAAAAGATAAATTCTGAATTTTGCAAGAAACTAACCCAGTCTTGTGGTTGAAGATGCAGTGAGGTCATAAAGAATAAAGGGATGTTCACTAAATATTGAATGAATTTGTTTTTTTAAAACATTTGCATTAAAAAAACATAAAGTTTCTATCTCGTTCCTTAACTTTTGGGCAGGATAAATCCACAGTTATAATTTAAAAGTAAAATATTTCTCAATATTGAATCGTAATTTTATTTTATTTTAATATTGTAATTTTTTCCCTTCCTTATATTATGGCCGATATTGTATGTATATATATATATATATATATATATATATATATATATATATATATATAGGTGAAAATTTATTCACAGCCAAATCCCCCGACAAGTATTGGGGCAAACGCTTTAACTTTATTCTTCTCGCTGATTTTGTGAATAAATCAGGGATATTTTGTTCTGATATGTAATTTAAAATAATGGATCCCTTTTTCACCTCGTTACTGATGAAGTGGTATTTAATATTTATATGCTTAGATCTTTGGTTGATTAATGTGTTCTGTGCTAAGACTATACTGCCTTGATTATCTCAATTATTACCTGTTTTTTAGTTAATTCTGGCTCTACAATAGTCTTTAGGACATTTTTTTAGGTAGAGTGCTTTCTGCGTAGTATGTGTTGTTGCGATAAATTCCACTTCTCAAGTAGAAGCAGATACAATCTGTTGCTTTTTAGATTTCCATGAATAATAGGCACATTTTTTTGATAGTCTGAAACAATATCCAGATATACTTTTGCGATCTTCGTCGTTTCCCCAATCTGAATCAGAAAATCCTTCTAATTGTAGGGGATTTTTTTTTAATTTTCTAAATACTAAATTATGTTCCTTAGTCCACTTTTAAACTTGATTAGCTATATTGAAACCCTTCATTGTATCTCTCGATAATTCTTGTGATAATTTTTTTACTGTGTAGCATACGTCGGGTCTCGTAGCAAACATATGCAAGGTTGCTACAAAAAAGGTTTAATTTTTATGGAGCAATTCTAGTTTCTGATTGGTTGGTAGCAGAACGTGGATTAATTTTATTCGTCAGTTCCTAGCAGCAGCGTTTATAAATAGAATCTGCCAACTGTGAGGGACCATACCCCATTAAACAAACACTCGTTTGATGGGGAAGGTCTCCTAGCGGCTTCGGCTGCAATAAGACGGGGTAGTACAAGTCAAGGATTCGTCACTTGACATTCAGCACAACAGGTGAGGGGCCGGGAACCGCCCCTGTTGGACTGAGGTACACCGTCTGGGTAATACCTAGGAGGTCCACCCTCTCAGGCCTTGCCACCGGGCTTTCCGGTGGGGCAAGTTTATTGCTTGCTGCCTGAGGCGCCCCGACCGGGAAATGCCGATGGGGTTTACTCAGGCAATTTTTAAAATTGCAGAAGTGCCCCTCCTTTAGGGGAGCCTGCGGGGTTCCCACTTTCCAGGCCTTGTGCCAAATATTGCCGATGTGGGCGGCAATTAAATCACTACCCCATTATGAATAAAAAAAAATATTGCAACATACTCTAACCCTTGCCAAAATTCATACAACTAATTGTCTAAGGTTAGAAATATTTGGAGTTAGCACGTTCTTGTAAGAACTAATTTGCTTTTGGAAATGAATATAGAAATTAATCCTCACTACAAAGTATTAGTAGGTACTATTCTAAGCTGTTTATCTTGCAATACTCATATATGTCATGTTTATGCATAAACACAAAAAGAACTCTAAGAAACTCCTTGGTAATAATTTTGTGGTGCAATGTTATTCATCGTATATAGTTAATATATAGTTAAAACTTTCTGCACAGACAACATACAACAATTTAATTCTATTCTGAAATCTGTATTTGTTCACATGCCTCACAGAATGGTAAATTCATTTTATAGTTGGAGTCTAGCTTCAAATTCTAGGTCAATTCATATTCAGAATTAAGCCCTGAAAATTGGCAAATTAATCTGCAGACAGCCTTCTTAGTTATATCGCCATACTTCACATAATAATTAATATAACATTTGTGATCCGAAATAATGGATTTACAAACAAAAATATATACTTGTCTTTGACCTTCACCTTTATAATAATTATAGCATGAGAAACCTCTATTGTGGAATGCGGACGGGGCTTCCCAGGCATGTATGTAAGGATAGTGTGGAGTGTGCTCTTGCATGTGGATGCTGAATCTTTAAATCCCTCTTTCTGACTCGCGTGTCTTATTAACCCGTCGTGTGAAAGAGGATAAAAATGAAAAGAACCGGTAGAACGCTACGAGCCAACAACTGACGTTTTGGCCTTTAATTTATGTGCGCTTAGCCATACATGTGACAGAGATGACAAAACATGTGTCCCTGGATATCTAACAGAATAAAGACATTTAATAGACATGAAAAGACAAATTCCATTAACTGCTATAGATAAATTTGTTTATTTTTAATTCTAGTAAAGTTTTTTAGTTAGAAATGTTTCTTCTCTTAATACAATTGTTTCGATTTTCTAATTATTATTTATATAATCGTATTCAATTTATATGCATATGAAAATTGCCAATCTCACGCAATTACGCTGTCATAAGCTGGGTGGTACTGTTGGTACCCTCTTAAGACCCAAAGACGTCTACTCTCCAAAAGAATGATGAAATACCCGGAAGTAAAGACCATACATCATTATGTAAAGCAAGATGATAACGGCCACTGTACAAAAAAGATAAAGAATGAAAGTTTTCGGATGACAAAATAATGGTTTAGACGCTTGACAACGCCTCCATATGTTTATATACGTTCAAAACACAAGCATGCAAAACATGTTAAATAAAGAAATAACTCGGTTGCAAAATATAAAATAATAAAACAATTTTGTTGACAAAAACAAAGATCGGATGTTTACACATGTCTACCACACCAGCAATATTAGACGCAACATTTTTTTTACACATGTCAACTACACCAGCACTATCAGACACAACTTCAATTTCTAAAAAAAACCAGCTTTATAAAAAATGTCGCTGCAAAGTCATATGTTCAATTACACACATAGCCTGGTTGGCACTCTTAGCAGTTCTTCAAAACAAGTAGCTATTAAGATTAAAGGCAATAAACTCAACCACACTCTGTAAGATCGAGGCAATGTTTATGATGATAGTTTCCTAACATGAACAAATAATATAATCCGGTAATAAGCTTAATACATGAGTTGCTTATATGCATTTCATAGCAGAAAGATTACGCACAGTTTATAGTAGGATTCACAAAAAGGGGAGCGATAATCGGGATGCAAAAGAAAAATAGATGAAAATCACACAATGAGTTTATCAATATATAGAATACATAAAGTGTAGTGAAAATTGAGTGTGACTGCAGTCACGGACGTGGGCTGCATGTGCGAACTTGAAACCCGAACGATGGAAGACGAGAAGGCGACGAATCAGCAGGTTTCGATGCGCATTAATTTGCATAAATGAGATTGTATAAGGCCGGGAGTGATAATATTTGGGGGAATCGAGCCGTTGAGTTCTCGAGAACCGGAGGGAACCTGGTTAGAGCGGAGAGTGTCGCCGAGAATCGAGTCCCAGGTTTTTTTCCATTAGGAGCTATTTCGGCGTTAAATAAGGAACCAATGCGGCCGAGATGAAATGGGAAATGTTAAATGATTCGCGTCGAACCTGGAAAATTAAAAGTCGCGTTGAAAACTGAAAAACGTTGTCAAAGAGAGAATTGAATGAGTCGTGTCAAACTGCGATGGTTGAAGATATGAAGTGAGTTGGACTTTTATCTTTTTGTTTGTTTATCCCAGTGGGATTTGTTGGATTTAAACATATAGAATACATAAAGGGAAACATGAGAAAGTCAAAGTAAAAAGAAAAATAAATCCTAGAGCTCTGATTGCGTCAATTCCAAATAATAAGTCGTGTCCAAGGGATTTTTCTTGCATTACCAGGACGTCAACTTCAGCTGTGTCATCTTTATCAGTGCAGATTGTGACAATCCCTATACCACAACATGCTTGGGATAAGCCATTAATGGTCATGATCTCCACTTGTTGCTTCCTTCATGTCCGACAGCGATTTGCACTAACACGGGATGTTCCAAGTCTAAAGTGCTTAATTTTTACACCAAGAAAGGCAATGCTCTGTTCATTGTTTGGCAAGGGCATGGGTGGTGACGGGATCTTGTCCTCGACTAAGTTTCCCGAACAGTTACGAGATATGTGACCCAACTTATTGCAGTATTGCAGCGTTCTGTGTGCTTGTGGATAAACCTTCATGGTACCACTTTAACTCGGGCAATCCTTAGTAAAATGGTTAGAGCCCCCCCCCCCAACATTTATAGCAGACAGGGCTTTCATGCATAGCGTTAGCTGGGAGGGAATCTACATTGTCTCCATAGGGTTTAGATGTTGCATGATTAGTGTCGGCTGCTGCTGTAATTGATTCTGGTTCCATAAGGATGTTCCACGTTTCAGCCAATAACTCGTCTGTTGTTAATTTGTCAATCCGTTACAATGCTTGCAAAAGTCTACTGACATCCTCAGATCAGCCCACCAAAAATGGCACAGCTTAATATTTTGTCTTTGACAACACCAAACGGTGCTGATAACTTCCGCAAATCAGCTAAGTAAACGTCCATCATTTCATTGGGATATAGTCGCCGGGTAGTGAACTGTTGCCATGCAACAAAAAGGATCTGTACCAAATGCTGTATATAAGATCTGCTGAATTTCTTCCCAGTCAGGTTCATCCTCGAGTTGCTGGTACACTGCAGGACCTCTCCAGTAAACCTCAACGGAATGACTGTTGCTGGCTCCTTTATTTTGCACGATTTGCAAATAGGCTCAGCCTTCTCAACCCATTCGACAACAAATGGCCCAGCAGTAGATCCATCAAATTCCAGTATTAAACGAATGTCAAATCTATCACCGCTTATCAGAGTCAAGTAAAAATAAAATAAAAAGATAACTTATAAAATGAAAAAAAGGGAAAAGTGACAATTGTTAAAACGTCCTCTTGTTGAAACAACACATGAAACTCCTTTTTCCTTTCTTTCCTCAACTTGCAACAACAAATCGTGTATTCAATATAATCTTCTACCGTTCGTTCTCGGTCCAAACTGTCCAACAAAATAACAAAACTCGACCCTCATGCTTTAGAATTCGTCCCTTTTAACAGTTACCAATTGTGAACACATATGCAAATTAATGACATACGTTCACCAACCAGCGACCTACAAAATTATTTTTAAATGTTTTTTTCTATTTTTCGACATTTTCTTTCGTATCATTTTACACGCTAAGCAAACAGCAGGTCTTTTGCGAGAAACATCACAACTTCCCAAAACACCAAACCCAGCTTGATTTCCGCCATCCGCCACATATTTGCTGAACTCGCACTGGCGCCTGTAGAAAAGGTATGCTCACAGTTCCAGATTCGTATCGAGCGAGTGATTGAGGCTGAAGGCGGCTACATTGAGTAGTCAGATTTACTAGATACTGAAGTTATCTGAATTGATTTTTTTTCCATAAAAGTTTTTAAATTGTTTTTTTTTTTTTTGGTGTGACAATTTTATCGTTCGACCCCCTATATAGGACAATATCATTAACCATTAATTAATAAATGAAAATTCATTTATATAAGAGTTGTTACAATATGGGGGATCAAGTTACTAGAACGTTTTATTAGAAACTAGGCATGACCATAATAAAGGCAAAAATGTCGATCCCCATAACAATATAAAATGTAAAAAAAAATAATGATTGAAATTTTCAAGGTTCATGGGATTGGTGTTAAAGAAAATCTCATCAGATAGCGACGTTCATATCAACAAGCAACTAATCGTTTTAATGTTATTTCGAACTACTGCTTTCTTATGTAATGAACACACCCACATTTCAATATTTTCACAAAAAATCTAATTGAAAAAACAATATTGTGGTTTAATGATAATAATTCTAAAAAAAAATGTCGCTTACAAGGTTTCAAAAAATATTCACATTCATTTCAAGCCACGTGTGACACTCTGTTCATAAAAATCAGTAATCTAAAACTTCATGCTGAGATCCTCATTTAGTAAAGCCTACATAATGAACACTCGTTAAAAGAAAACATTTACGTTTGATCGATTTGAATTAATATTCCTAACACGTAAGCCTGCATAATGAACAATCGTTACATGAAAACAATGACACTGGAACGATGTGAATTAATATTCCTAACACGTAAATAAATGTTATTTCATCTTAATACAGTGATTTTGAGTTCTTTGTCAAGTGTCATTATTTTCTGGAGTTATTTTTATATTTTTATTTTATGTATGTGAGGATGTGCCTTGGTGGAAAGCTTCTATTAATCGGTGATCTCGTTAAATTTACTTTTAGCGGACCTGTGGATACTCTACCACTTTCAAGAGATTTCTGAACCTGTAACCTCGATCTCAAATATTGATAGATCCCAATTATGAATAGGTGAACGCAGAGCCACACCCTTTTAAGTGAGTGAAACCAGGGTCATTTCCTACAAATTGGTACCAGTTCAATATTTGAAAAAATTCTTATAGATTTTGTACATTCATCTTAGTTTATTTTTAATCAGTTCATATGCGTGTAACGTCACAAACTTTGAATGCTACGGTTTTGCTTTTGGTTTCGACTCTACTTGATGACACCCAAATACTTTTATTTTTACTTTTGAAATCACGACTTTATTATCTCTATAATAATCTATACAAATCTGGTGGGCAAATTAAAATATCATATTTAAGCGTATTAAACGACTGTGCAAAGCTGGGCGCCTCCCATCTGCTAGTTATAAATTTAAATATATAATATAGTTTATTTTCTTTATGGAATATACTTCCAGAATAAATTATTAAAGTTGTTTAAAAAATATTAGAAATATTATTTTTATTTTAAAAAAATCAGTGTTTACAAAGTGCCTGCGTGCCTTCATGCAGCCATTTTGTTTACGTAATTAAATCAATTAAATTTTACGAGTTAATGTTTTTTCAATTTTTTCATTTTAAAAATCTTTCAAAATTTTTCTATTGGTTCAATTTTTACGATATTTTCAGGTTCAATGTGAAATTTGATGCTCTTTCCAATAAACCGAATATTATATTCTAGACAAGTGTGTGCTTTTTTAAATACCCCCCCCCATTTTGAAATGACTATTAAAATGAAAATAATTAATTTTCTGACCTCAAATTTATATATCACAAATTGAAGATAAAAGATCAATAAATAAAATAAGCTAATTTAAAACAAAAAATACAGTTATTTGCAAAGTTAACTGTAAAGCCCAAAGTTTAAAACCTTTTATTTAAAAAAAACATGGTGACTTTTTTTTTAAGTAAAACCTTATAATGTTCTTATACTGCACAGAAAGTTTAGTTTAATTACGACACATATTTTTATTTCATTCAATTTTATTTTTAGATATTAAAAACTTCACTCTATAAAGTAGTAATAAAATATATTAAATAAAAAACTCATGTGTTTCATTGAGAAAAGAAAAGAATTATTCGACTGTTTTTTTAATGCAAAACTTATAAGTAAAATGTGAATATTTTTACCTAAGGAGACCCATATTTCTTCATGCATGAGGCTAGATGGCTAACGCGAATGTGTGGTGTTTAGTTTCCTTGGTCCATCCGTAGTTCAAAATAAGAACAAACACTATTTCCAGTATAAACATAAACGTAAAAATGCTTATGCAAATGGTGCTATTTATAAATAGTCGTTTAAAAAATTATTTTATGAAAAAATACATGGAATTAAAAATATAAATATGGAAAAATTCTTAACAATGAATAATGGATGTACCAATTAAATAGTATTTTTTTATAGGTAAGTGATTTTTTTGAATTTATATATGCATATATTCATCAAAACAAGGTAAATTCGTTGATTTTCTTTAAATCTTTTTTTTTTAAGAAAACCTATTTAAAAAAAAACAAATATTGCATAATTTGCTATTAAATCTGTTATTTTTGGAAAATTCTGTCTTTGCCCCTTTAATTGAAAAAGAAAATTAAGGTTTGAATTACATTTTTCAAGTACTTATAAGCTTGGAAATATAGGAGGTTGAATTATTCAATTTTTTTTCACGCATTTGTTATGATGTTATGATTTAGATCTCGTTTTGACTTGGGGACGCCGTCATACTGTCTGCCACGTGTCACCGTGACGACCACCACTCAAGTTTCATGATTTCTGACCGCTTTGGGGAGAAACTGACTACGTAGGGATTCACGCTACGATCGCTACCATGGCACCAAAGTCGAGGCACATGATCATGGTTACCTCCACAAAATTACGGGCAAAACGCTTAGATGCCTTACATACCGTAGCGAAAACAACAACCCAAAAGAAACACAGTTTTCTCGACATGGAGGCAATTTCTTCATCACTAACCGTTTGTCTACAACTACGTCCGCGTGCTTGCTATATTTAGCGAAGCCAAGGAAAAGACAGCAGAAGGACCACCAGCCTCGCCATCACCACAAACGCTACGGCTGTCGCGACCAATGCTACTACTACTACAACGAAGGCTTCGGCGCGCCTTCTAACAACAACAACTATCGCTATTGACACACGATTATAACCAGCACTGCTGCTACTACCATTACCAATGAAGGCTTCGTCGCGCCTTCTAACAACAACAACTATCGCTATTGACACACGATTATAACCAGCACTGCTGCTACTACCATTACCAACGAAGGCTTCGTCGCGCCTTCTAACAACAACAACTATCGCTATTGACACACGATTATAACCAGCACTGCTGCTACTACCATTACCAACGAAGGCTACGTCGCGCCTTCTATCAACAACAACTATCGCTATTGACACACGATTATAACCAGCACTGCTGCTACTACCATTACCAACGAAGGCTTCGTCGCGCCTTCTATCAACAACAACTATCGCTATTGACACACGATTATAACCAGACCAGCACTGCTGCTACTACTATTACAAACGAAGGTTTCGTCGTGCCTTATAACCACAATAACAACAACTAACAACAATCTGCCATCTTCACCCCAAGGACAGCTCGTTATTATTCTGTGTTATTTATTAGAAAATAAATTGTTGAGTTCGTTCAAATCTTAATCCTGTGTTGTCTATTCTTTTTGCTTGTCACCATACGCTTCGTAACATAACAACTGGTGTCAGAAGCGTGCGACAGGTAGAATGGACTACTCAGGGTGCACCCGTAACGAACTTCTCAGTTTTATCAGAGACCAGAAATCGGCACTCCTCCAGCTAAAATCGAGTACATCACGACCAGACGAGGCCCTTATCCTCGAAATAAAAGCGGACCTAGAGATTATGCTCTCCACCCTCAAATCGACCACCTTAAACGACACGCCCAAAGCCGATAATAACGACTACAATCTGATGATCAGATTACAGGCCATACACGATTCGGTAAAGGACATAAAAAAGTTCAACCCCGGGAACGATGTTAACCGCTTCATCACGGATGTAAACAAAACATACATGATACATGTCAAGCCGGAAATCAGTACACACCCTAGTATCGAAAAAGAGTTTGTCAGAATCTGCAAACAGCTTCTGAACGAAGGGATATTCCAGCAAATGACGGACTCCCAACACGACACATCTACCTTCGAGCAACTCAAAGCATACCTCATAACGACCCACGGCAGCCAAATGACAAACTTCCAGCACCTCAGCCGGGCTTGGGATTTGCAGCGTCGAGATGGGGAGAGATTGACAGATTTCGCCGGCCGACTGGAAAACACGATTAGAGAGGCTGCAGTACACATAAAGGCAAAATTTAAGTCGGACCACTCACGGGAAATACCTGCAGATACTGTCTTCTCTCTCATGGGTGCAATGCTAATGAGTGAGAAGGTGAAAGCCTGGACACCGAGCTTATACCCACACATCGTCAAAACAATGGATAAGCATTATACGGCGGGTGGGATAGCTAGTGATGTACAGCGGTACATCGACTGTGGTGTCAAAACGGACGATGAAATCAATGATAGTCCCATCGCGTACTACGCAAACAGGCCACAACGATCTGATCAAAGGACCAGGCGAACTGAACACAATGTGAACAGGCAAACTCTCCGCCCACAGGCAAGGAAAGATACCACAACACTGCGCAACACCAAACCCACTGGCACTCGCGGCCATTTTCAGATGCGCAGGGATGATGAACACAATCAGGATGCTGAGATCTGCCAAAACTACATGAAAGGCTATGCATGCTTCCATGGACGCAACTGTCGGTACTGGCACCCACCTCGTGCCCAGGCATATATCGCAACAGACGACAAGGATATGCCACCGGAAGATACTCTCCCCACTACCATGGCCGAGGATTTTCAATACGGACCAGGCGAGATGTGATGGCTCACCCCGTGGTCCAACAGACTCACCATCACATATTTAACTTTCATCAACACTCGGTGCAGAATTCACCTTTCGTCAACACACATTTCATGATCGAGGGAGCTACGTTCTCGGACATATCTATGTTGGACTCAGGCTGCTCCACTTGCATTATGCCAGTGTCTCGAATACCTGAAGAGGTCAGACGTCGAATAACGCCATCCAACGTGCATGTGAGAGGCATAAACGGCAGCATCCATATCCTTGGCGAACTTAATTGTGGCATCGCCACCGGCAACCACGATTCACCCAGGTTCGACGGGATCAACATGCTGATAACATCCGCTATATCTCCAATCCTGATCGGCCAAAGCATCCTTGGTCACAGCACACTAGACTCCTACACAATCGACCACCAAAAATCAACGATCGAATTCAGACGCACGCTCGCGTCCACTCCGATAACTCACACGGCAGCAATACTACCAGCTCTTACACAGAAGATACCAGCTGATGATACCACATTTGGAGCCCACACCATCGATCATTCCACTAGACTCACACAGCCCAGCCCCAAGACACTAAATGAAAAACTACACTGGCTACAGAGTAATGTGGGTGTGGCATTGCCCAACCATCCAAACCGCGACGAACTGGAGGCCACAGCAGACTTAATCA
The DNA here is from genome assembly GCF_053919585.1 of Euprymna scolopes. Taxonomy (NCBI): domain Eukaryota; kingdom Metazoa; phylum Mollusca; class Cephalopoda; order Sepiida; family Sepiolidae; genus Euprymna; species Euprymna scolopes. Next base: position 39,439,302 of record NC_136527.1, read on the forward strand.
TCCGCTTCGCCGACATCATGGGTACCGAAAAGGGAGAAAAGGGTACCTTCATCAGACCAGTTCGAATACCAACCAATGGCCAATCCCGCTGTCAGAAGCAACACCCAATCGCCCAGGCTCTCGAGGCTGACGTCGATGCTGAAATCATGCACATGGCCGCCAGAGAGATCATCGAACCATGCAAGGACCCCAAGGGTTTTAATAGCCCTGTATTTGCCGTTCGCAAGAAGAACGGGGCAATCCGGGTAGTTGCCAACTTCAAAGCAACACTCAACAAGGTCCTAGTCGATCTCGACCCCTACCCCATACCTACGATTGACCACCTGTTCCACAGAATCGGCGAAGGAAATAAATATTTTGCATCCCTTGATCTTCGCAGTGGCTATTGGCAGATCGCTATCGACGAGCGTGATCGACACAAAACTGCATTCACATGGAAGGGCAAATGCTACCAATACACACGACTCGCCTTTGGTCTCACATCTGCCGGACAAATCTTCTCCTGCTGCATAGCTGAAGCCTTGGCCACTGTTACATCTCGCACCAACATATCCTCGTACATTGACGACAATCTAGTCCACGCCAAAACATTTGAAGGATACATACTGGCACTGGAGAAACTATTCACCGCCCTACGTAAATTTGGACTAAAATTGAATCCGGATAAATGTACCTTCCTCGCGAACGAAGCAAAATTCCTCGGTCGCATCGTAAATAGCAAGGGTTTCAAGGCCGACCCCGAATACGTCCGCGCCATCATGGAAATGAAGCCTCCAACAACAAAAAAGGAACTGCAAGGCCTCATAGGTCGTTTAGTGTGGATACGGCAATTCCTGGAGACACGGGTACAGGAACAAATCAGGTCGGACACATTTTCCAGCATCATGACCCCCATCCATGAACTGAATAGGGCTGGCAAACCATTTGCATGGACTGAGCAGGCGGACAACGCCTTTAATAAGATAAAGAAACGACTGTCCTCGCCTCCTGTCATTTCATTCCCTGATTTTGATCAACTCTTCACGCTCACCACTGATGCGAGTGACACCGCATGTGGGGCCATCCTAATGCAAGAAGATGACAGGGGAAAGAAGAAGATCATAGCAGTCGCTTCACACATATTTAACACCACGGAACAAAACTGGTCCACAACTGAACGCGAGGCATACGCAATAAAGTGGGCCATAGCAAAATTCGACTACTTCCTACACAGCCGCCCCTTCGTCATCTTCACCGACCACAGATCACTAACCTATCTGGATCAGCGGGTATTCAACAATGCCAAAATCCGCAGATGGCAGGAAGAGATCGCATGCTATAAATTCGTCCTGGAATTTGTGGAGGGCGAATCCAATGTCTGGGCCGACATGCTCAGCAGAAGTCATGGCCAAAGAAAAAATAACACACCAGCTGACGCCAACCCTGCAGGCAAAACATTCAGAATCCAGGGTTCGGACCTACGTATTTACATCCCATCCTGGTGTATGGACGAAATTGATGGATCAATGCTCATCCCCGAAGCACACACACCTCAGAACACCCGCCACCACAAGAATATTGTGGATGCGTTCTTTGCCTATCACTCTTCATCGACCATCCCCACAAAATACAATTGTGACCATATCAATATCGCTGCTGAGCAATGCACAGACAACACACTGTCGAGAATCATCAAAACCCTCCAGACGAATAACTCCAGCAAAAACTGTAACATCGACCCCGATGACCATCGGGCCCCCATACTCAACAAATACATCCACCAGTTCTACCTGGAGCCCGGCACATCTGTCTTGATGATTAGGGACAACAATCATTCCCCAAAACTGGTCGTACCATACAAACTCCGTCCCAAGTACCTGCATCAGGCCCATGACTGCATCAATCATTCAGGTATCGCCCGCATGCGCGAACATCTATCCGGCTACTGGTGGGAATGCAAGGACCATGACATCAGGACGTATGTCAACTCCTGCGAAACATGTGACAAGCGGAAGGGTAACTATGGCAAACGTAAGGTCTGGCCCACCGGGCACTGCAAACGTGGAGAAAGACCGTTCGAAATCATCTACATTGATTTCGTCACGATGCCAATTTCAAAGGGGAAACGCTACATCCTAACCATGCTGGACAGTTTCAGTAGACACCTTACGGCTGTGCCGTGTTCCAGAGATCGTGCGATCGATGCTGCCCGTGGAATTTACAGTTTCTTCCTTCGACACCGGGAAATACCACGCATTGTTTCATCCGATCGCGGAACCCACTTCACGGGGGAGGTATACAGGATCTTTTGCCAACTCACATCAATCACGCAGGAATTACATTGTGCCTGGCGACCACAAAGCTCAGGTAACATTGAACGACAGCATCGCACGATGAAAAACGCCATATACATGCTGTGCGAAGATAGAGACTGTGAGTGGACCGACGTCCTCGAATCCGTCATCTCATCAATGAATGCTACCATCAACAGTGCCACTGGAGCGTCACCACACTATATAATCACTGGTCGGCAGCCCAACATTGGTTTGCCAAGATTACCCGACAACAGTATCACAAACCCCAGCCCCACGGCTTACGGCATGCAGGTCAATGCCCTGTTAAGACAAGTTCATCGACACGTCGCGCTGGCCAACAATGAAGCTGACCACGCCCAAGACCCAAATTTAGACAAGGACATGAATAAGGAACCAATACAAGTCGGTGACAAGGTACTAATCCACCGGCCTCAATCAGCTATTGCTCACGCATCTCACCTACCCTGGATCGGTACCTTCGAAGTGGCCAAGACCAACAGCATGGTGATCCAGATAAAAAATGATGATGGCCAGAGTGAATGGGTTCACCGGGCACATGTCCGCCGATTAATACCACGTCCAAAACATTTGTCCCCCAATCTACCTCCTCTACCCTACCCAACTCGTCAATCTACCGAAGAGACAACGCTTCCACCCAAGGCAGGGGCACACAGAGCGTTGCAGGACCCCATATACGTAGAAACCCCTCGACTACCGTCCGGATACAGATCGGACCTGATTCGGAATCGGTCAACACGAGGCCAGCTTCCTAAACGGTTTAAGGATTTCATCATGGGTTGATTCCATTCACACATGCAACTATGACCGCACTGGACAATTCAAGCCAAAATGAGATCTGGGGGAGCTGTTATGATGTTATGATTTAGATCTCGTTTTGACTTGGGGACGCCGTCATACTGTCTGCCACGTGTCACCGTGACGACCACCACTCAAGTTTCATGATTCCTGACCGCTTTGGGGAGAAACTGACTACGTAGGGATTCACGCTACGATCGCTACCATGGCACCAAAGTCGAGGCACATGATCATGGTTACCTCCACAAAATTACGGGCAAAACGCTTAGATGCCTTACACACCGTAGCGAAAACAACAACCCAAAAGAAACACAGTTTTCTCGACATGGAGGCAATTTCTTCATCACTAACCGTTTGTCTACAACTACGTCCGCGTGCTTGCTATATTTAGCGAAGCCAAGGAAAAGACAGCAGAAGGACCACCAGCCTCGCCATCACCACAAACGCTACGGCTGTCGCGACCAATGCTACTACTACTACAACGAAGGCTTCGGCGCGCCTTCTAACAACAACAACTATCGCTATTGACACACGATTATAACCAGCACTGCTGCTACTACCATTACCAACGAAGGCTTCGTCGCGTCTTCTAACAACAACAACTATCGCTATTGACACACGATTATAACCAGCACTGCTGCTACTACCATTACCAACGAAGGCTTCGTCGCGCCTTCTAACAACAACAACTATCGCTATTGACACACGATTATAACCAGCACTGCTGCTACTACCATTACCAACGAAGGCTACGTCGCGCCTTCTATCAACAACAACTATCGCTATTGACACACGATTATAACCAGCACTGCTGCTACTACCATTACCAACGAAGGCTTCGTCGCGCCTTCTATCAACAACAACTATCGCTATTGACACACGATTATAACCAGACCAGCACTGCTGCTACTACTATTACAAACGAAGGTTTCGTCGTGCCTTATAACCACAATAACAACAACTAACAACAATCTGCCATCTTCACCCCAAGGACAGCTCGTTATTATTCTGTGTTATTTATTAGAAAATAAATTGTTGAGTTCGTTCAAATCTTAATCCTGTGTTGTCTATTCTTTTTGCTTGTCACCATACGCTTCGTAACATAACACATTTGTAATGTTGGTTTCTGACATTGCTAGTGGTTCTCGATTGATTAACAGTGTCGGATATATACTCGAGAGTCGAAACAATGATAAGACTATTCTCTTGTCACAGCCCCAGCTATAAAATAAAATGGACTTTCTGACATTTTAGGGATTTTTTAGAACTAATGAGCGACGCGTTATTTTTTGTTTTGATTGTGCAAAGCTAGATATGTTATTAAACTTCTACTTGGAGGCGCGAGTAATTAAGCTTCTTTTTTTTTTTTTTTTTTTTTTTTTTTTTTTTGTCCAAACAATGTCTTTTTTTTTTTTAATCCAATATCTTAAGACTTTACTTTATTCCCAGAAAACTAATATTTATCTTTCAAGGGATTTTTTACAATGAATTTATTTAACTTCCAAATTTGAATTTGTCAGTTTCTGACACCGCCGGGAAAACATTTTTCATTACTATTTTTCATGAATAATTTTTTTTTTTTTACAGTGTAATTCATTGTTATAACTAGTGGCCATTGTTGTAAGCGCTGGTTGTTTGGTCAAAATTACTAAATAAACGGCCCCTTAAAATATTACCCCCCCCAAAGGTGGCCGTTAAGTGGGTGCTCATTTTACGTTAAATTAATATATAAAAGTGATCTCCCTCATTTTCACACGATAATTTTTTTCATATCTGAAAAACTATTTGCTTCCTGAAATTTAAAACGTTGTTTTCGTTTTCAGCGGCCAGAAAAACCTTACTAGTCATTTTAAATTTGAGGGTGGAACCTTTCCTTAAATAGAAGACCGCCCCCCCAAGCCTAATAAAAATAAAATAAACATAAAAATAAAAGGAAAACAAAAACAATTTTCATTTCGATAAAAAAGAAAGAGACAAAAAAATAACAAAAAACAAAAACAAATAAAGCTGTTTCGTTTCATTTCGATAATAAAAAACTGAGAAAATGGCGGAAAAAAAACGAAAAGTTTCGATTCTTATTTACATTTCCGGTTCGATGTTTTGCTGTCTTAATTCGAATTTGGGGTAAATTATTTCGGGTTTGTTTTACTGTACACATAGATTCGAAAAAGTTGTCAAAAAGCAAATAAACAACAAATAAATGTTATCAAAGGCAAGATAAGTTACTTTTCTACCTAACTGGATATGGGTTGAGTGTTTTTACTTAATGTAACATGTTTATTCATACTGTGTTTACCGATGTATTGGAAAATTCAAAATGGCGCCCGACTCTCTCTTTAACACCGTAAGTTTGGGAAAAGGTGATATAAATATAAAACTAGACAAATACTGTTAGAAACTCGCTCAATATATATTACCCTGACATAGGTTGACATATATTTGGTGGGTTTTTAATAGTATTTGGCTAGTTTATTATCTATAACACCTTTTCCCGAACTTACCGTGTTGAATAGGGAGTCGGGCGCCATTTTGAATTTTCCAATATATCGGTAAACAATGTATGTTTTTCGAGCTGAATAAACATGTTACATTGAATAAAAACACGAAAAATATATCCAGTTTGGTAGAAAAGTAACTTATCTTGCTTTTGATAACACTTATTTGTTATGTATTTGTTTTTTGACAACTTTTTCGAATCTATGTGTACAGTAATACAACCCCATTATTTCCTTAAGCTGAATTACACCCATGGTAAGTAACCAGTCAAGATTATCGATTAACTTCAAGCTTTAATCTTTAAAACACGATGAAAAAAAATCGGAAATCGATTAAAAATAATGATAAGATTTCAAAACTATGTTCACCTATATTTTTCCGCCATTAAATAGCACCGAAAAAATAAATAAAGAAAAGAAATCTATAGAAAATATGATAAACTATTGTTCGCCAACATGTTCATTTTTAATGTGTTTCGTAAACTGCACAAGCATCAGATTAACTTTAGGCTTTAATGTTTCAAACACGCACAATTATAAAAATCAAGAATCTAAAAAAAAAAAATAAATAAAAATACGAAAAGGCGGCTTTAAAAACTATCGGGTTCCGCCATTAAATTGCACGTGCAACGAATTATAGAATTAATAAAAATGAAACTTGTAGGTATTATTATACAAACACCGTGACAGCGTTAGGGTTAGGGTTAGGATTAGGATTAGGGTTTAGGGTTAGGGTTAGGGTTTAGGGTTAGGGTTAGGGTTAGGGTTTAGGGTTAGGGTTAGGGTTAGGGTTAATTCGCTGTCACGGTGTTTGTATAGTTTTACCAACTTGTAATCTGTTCTCTCTCATGTAAATATTAAAATGTTAAATAAAATAATACTAATTTATCCGTGATATTTACCAAATTAAATAGATCGGCTCTATTTCGAAATAATTTCTTTTTTTTTTTTTCCTCTTCAATTTTGTTTTCTGCGAACTTGCTCTTCCGTTCGTCATTGAATCAATCACATTTGAAACATCGTGTCCTTTATAAAAGCAGATAAAGTTAATCGAAAGCAGATCATAAAACAAAAACGTAAGTATTACTACATGGCGCGCGTATGTGTATTATTTTTTTTCATCTTTTTTTCATTTTTTTCATCGAATTATTATCGAATGGTCACTAATTTATCAGATTTTGTTTTCAATACTGACTTAAACATAAAAAAACGGTCAATACGTAATTCTTTATGTTATCAGTTGTTATCAATTCTGTATGCGTTTTCACTAACAGAATTGATAACATTTTTCTTGATTTTTGTTCTTTAATGTCCTTTTGTCTTTATCGAGACATGAAATCAGAAAAAAACAACAAAATAAAAAAAACAATGTCCTCCCACTATGTATATTTTTTATTGTCATCGTTTTTTATTTTTATTTTTTTCAACTCAGTCTAATGCTCAGTAATCTACCAGAATTCAATATTTTCCATTTTAAGGTGTACTCTGTTTCTAATACAACACTCTAGTAAATTGACCCCCCATTTTGGAGACATCTATTTTTAAGCCAAATTTCACGAATTAAGGGGTTTTTTTTTTTGCCTTCTTGACATTCAGTTATTGTTTTCTCCTTTTTAAAAATTAAGTGTTTGTATTCTCGTCGAGTGGTTTCAATATGAAGGATCGATGTATTAGAAACTGTGTACACACCAAAGAGGGTACTAGTGCACTTATTGATCCGTGCTGAAATAATAAAGTTATTTTTTAAAAAGCCATTCTTAACATGGTAGGGGAGGGTGTTTTGTACCTATTCTGTACTTTAACCTTACAATTGAATTTAAAAAAACATAAAACTTTAATTAAACTTGGAAATACGATTAAAAAAATAGTGCGGATCAATAAGTGCACAAACACCCCAAAGAGTTTTCCTGTTAATTTATTTGGAACTGCATTTATCAAATTTTCTGTTCGTTTGTTTCAAGAATGCTTATAATTAAAGAAACTTATGTTGTACTTTTAAGTTCTCTCAAAAATACATTCAACAAACCTTACAATTAACTTTGACTAAATTAAAAAAATAATTATGATTCTTAAATTACAATATTACGATTCTGAATTTTTTTTAGATGAGGAATGATTCTTTATATTATTTTTATTATTAAGACGTCTGTTCTCATCTTGTGTGTTATTTATTGCAAACATTGTAAAAAAAAACACTTAAGATGAGAACAATAGTACAAATGATACAAATAAATCACAACAGTTTTTTTCTTTACATGTAAAGACAAATTGTTTTTGTTTTTACTTGCAATAATGGAAATTCCATATTTACTTACTGGATTGTGATAGTAAACTTTAACTTTAATTCCGTTTTGAAAAGTGAAGACGATATAATTAAACTATTTTGTATATTATGGAACATTAACTGTGATAGATGAAAAGGTCGGAGTTATTATTAATGAGACTTTCATAAGTGGATGTTCTGAATTTGTGTAGGGGAAATCATAACTTACTATGCTAGTACATGTGTGTGCTTCAAAGTGTTAGTTGTGTAACATTAACTTTGATAGATTTATTTTAGATTATTAAGACTACTGTTCTCATCTTCAGTGTTATTTATTGTGCAAAAATTGTAAAAATAACACTTAAGATGAGAACAATAGTCCAAATAATACGTACCAATAACATTTTTCTTTCTTTACATGTATTTTTTACATGTTGAAAACTTGTTTTTGTTTTTCATCACAATAATGGAAATTTCATATTTACTTACCGGATTGTGATAGTACCCTTTAACGTTTTGAAAAGTGATGATGACATAAAATTAAATTATTTTGTATTTTGTGGAACATTAACTGTGATAGATGAAAAGGTTGGAGTTATTATTAATGCGACTTTCATAAGTGAATGTTCTGGAGTTGTGTAGGGAAAATCATAACTTACTTGGCTAGCATGTGTGTGTGCTTCAAAGTGTTAGTTGTGTAACAAAAAAGGTTCAAATGATAGTTGGTTTTATTGTTGACATGTTACTATGAATGTTGTGTTTGTTGTGTAACGGACTATTGTCATCAGATCTTTAATGTCTATTGTAGATGCCCCTGATTCTTCTAAGTGTTGGTGTGTGCTTGCATGTCAATATATATACATATATAACATAACATGACGTCATACCTGTTTCTGCTACTTCTAATAGGTTTGTCATACGTCCTTGAGGAGCTCGAATCTGTTTAAAGGAACGCTTCAAGAGGGGACCCAAGACGGTGTAAGATTTTATATCTTTGGATTGGGGATTTCTTCTATGCTTCCATTTTGAGATTTCTCCTTCACAAGGGGTGACCCATTTAAGCCCATCTGTCTTTCTTGGCGTCTCTAATCCAACTACGGCTATGCTTGCACAAACTAGAACACATAGCATGTCATCGAAAATGACTTCAAATCTCTGTTGTCAACTCATCACAAGATAGGTAATTATATAGACAGATAGATACAGAGATACAGAGATAATTAGATAAACAGACGGCCACTTGTACAATAGACACTCCCTATTTCTATGCAAATGAAATGGGTGAATAAAAACGTTTGTGAAACAAACAGGAGACCAAGTTGGATAAAGGAGTGCTATGTACGTAGTCATGTGCAAGTTAACTGAAAAGTATTGAGTTTTGAGTAGGGAGTGTTTACAATAGAGTCTCAAGTTTTGAAGTATGATGTTCTGGCAACAGTTTCAAGTTTTCAAGTTGTAAGTTTTTGACAGCAGTGTATCGAATTTACCCGAGAAATTGTTAGTTTAACAATAATTGGCTAATTTATACTTATCTGCTGAAAGGATTGTAGTATAGAAAGAGAAAGTATCATTCTAACATTAAAAACAACTTTATTAATTTTATTCGTTAGTAAAAATGTAAAAAAAGGAGAAAAGGATTGTAGAATAAGTCCATGTTTCAACCAATCAGTCAATTAAATGTGATGAAAAGTTTAGAGTTATTATTAATGGGGCTTTTATAAGTGGATGTTCTGAATTTGTGTAGGGAAAATTGTAACTGATTTCGCTAGCATGTGTGTGTGTACTTCGAAGAGTTGGTAGTGTAACAAAAAATAAAGGAAAGAAAAGCTAAAATGGCAAAATTGTTGATGGTCAATTGTGCAATGCAGACTGTCGCCATTTCTATGCCAATGAAACAGGGAAATTAGTTAGTAGAATCACCATTCAGTGTGTTGTCAGTACGAATAGCTGGAAAGGAAGAGAGGATTGCCAATGTTTAACCATTTTATGAATGTTGTCGTGTGCTCAGCTTGCCTGAGAAATGGCCTTTTATTTGGTAAACTAGAAGGGAAGTTGACTGCTAGCAACAATCAACTTATAAACCAAAAACTCAAAAATCTCAAACTGTGAGGTGTCAGTGCTGCTGCTATAGAAATAATGGTTCCCACCTAGCCTTGAGGTGTTGCTTTTTGATTATGGCTCAGTAATAGAGCAACTGGCACAGTCACTGGTATGTTGGTTTCAAATCTCACTGATCATTTATAGAGATGAGAGTATTTAATGTGGCTTTTACACTCGAACAGTGTTATTACGTTTCAAAATCTCAGGCCCACACATTGTTTGGTACCATCGCAGGAACAAAAAAACAAGGAAGGACATTAAAATATGACTCAGCATTTTTTAAGTGGATAAAAAAAATTATTCCAGTAATTTCCAACAACACACTTTACTGTGTTTCAAAATATCACTTTGGTGTCGAACATGTTTCTCAGAAATGCCCTTTCATGCATGTGTCTTTTTCATCACCCTCTTTTCCATTTTTTTCGAACATGCAGCACATTTTCTCTGCAGATGAGTCAAAACCTGTCCGATTGCTTTCTTTTTGCCTCAAGTTCTTTTTCCCTTTTTCTCTCTGTGCGGTGGGCACACTTTCTTAATTTGTTATTTGTATATTTGCTAAGATAGTTGCTGCTTATATTTTCACTAGTGAGCTATCCTACAGCAGCTGCTGCTGATTTTCTCACACATATTCCATGCAGGTTGTATTACAAGAACATGTTTATGGATAGTTGAATTATATATGAAGCATTTAAATTAAAGTTGATTATTATATCTCTTGTTTCTTTCATATTTTATTTCAACTGGTAAGACTCTTCTGGAAAGTTGTTTAATCCAGCGGTGTTGAAAGTTGTTTAAAAAAAACTGAGATTATTTCAGTTTTTCAATAAGTGTGATTAATTGGTGTTGGATTGTAAGTTTCATTGTTAATTCTTTTTGATATGTATTACTATTGGTGTTACTCCCTCTTTGCTATTGTTATTGGCTTGTATTTTTCTTCCAGGTAACCTTGTGTCTATTGTTATTTTATGAACTTTTATTTTTCTTTCGGCTATGAGTAAAAGAACCTGTCCATCCATCTTTTAGATCGCTAGCCATTTATTTGTTATGAAATTTGTATACGTTTCAAATGTTACCTATGATAATCATCTGGGAGGATGTAAGCAAGTGCTCATCTAAACTCTGGGAGGATGTAAGCAGGTGCTCGTCTGAACTCCAATCTCTGGTCCCCCCTCGCCAATCTTTCACGAAAAACACCCGTCTAGCTGAATCCACTGTGAAAATTTTCCCCCACTTTATATCTGTGCCTAAATCAAAACGCGGATTCCATGAACAAAGCTTCTTTCTTAGAACTGCACACCTGTGGAACTCTGTTCCGTCTGTCTGCTTCCCACCGGACTACAACTTGGATGTCTTCAAGTCCAATGTTAACAAATTCCTAATGAATCGCCCCCTTAAGTAAACACTTCATCAAATCTCCACACTAACGTAATGTACTTGCAATAACCCTTATTCCTGAGTGGCTTCCGGGCCTTGATATGTGGTGATCACTGTGTAAAAAAAAGTAAACTTTTAATCCCCTTCCTAATCTTGAGGTCAAAGAAAATAACCTCCTAGTGAATGTCCCAAGGAGGAGACGTGCTTGTTAGTTCTATTTGGATATAGTGCATCTTATTTTCATTGATCACTAAAAGAACAGAATTTCTCATAGTAACAGATTTGCTGACATATGTGAAAGATTTTAACTGCAAAATCATCAAAATGGTTTTCCTTCCAAAAAAATTCCCCTCATATCATATGAGAAATTCCTTCTCTTCCTCCTCTCTAGGTCTCGTTGGATATAAGCCACCTTATTTCAACCCCTCCCTCTTTCCACAACCAACTTTATGCCACGTAAGTAAAAGAACATTGCAAATTGAACAAATATGAATGAGTAAGGCTTGATTGTCGGCTCTTGCAGGTTTTGAGTGTTAATATATTCAGAAACATACTTTGCTTGAGTTGACTTTAAATTTCTCATGTCGAGGAACTTGATTTATATTAAGCTTAGGTGCATGTTATTTACGGTTTTCTCTGTGATCCGTCCAAATTGATGTCTGCCACTTTATTTATATTTGCAAAACTGATTACATTAAGCAAGAATGATGAAAGTCAGAAAATATTTATTCAATTCGATATTCAAAATGATTGCATAATGTGCTAGGGGGAAACAGCCAATCATTTTCATGCATTGTTACAAATTCGTCAGGAAAAAAACTCTTACACTTCGTTTTTCTATAAAAATATAAAACCTTTTCATTTCTACTTCTTTACTGCCTCATATATGTGCACCATCAACACTCGACATCCTTCCCCCTTTTCAATGTCGTAATATGCAGAACAACTAATGACTACTCATTGACCTTTTTCATGTAAATTTCTTAATGAATGATAACCGAACGATAATTTAAAATTAACATTATTAGATGTTTGTGTTAACCCAAGAAAGGAATCTTCTTTTAAAGACAAAAAATAGATCTTACCCAACCTAAACATCTCACTTGTTCCTCTTCCTCACGTCAAAACATCGAACCTACATTAGGACTTTCCAAACGGGCCCTATTATCGATGATGAAAATAAGGGATAAGTCATGTCCAAAATATATGCAATTTTCGAAGTTATGCTCAGTATCGTGACTCTTCTCTCCATCAATGGTACGTCAGACTCCTTATCCGGTCTTTCCTGTTGAGGTCGATTCTTCTGTATTAAGATAGCAGCTTGTTCTGTGGCTGAATTGCTATCCAACTCCTGTGCCTTTTCTCAATAATCTTTCCATCCTGGGAATTTCCCATTCCTTGATTGACGTTGCACACAGATGTTATGCATGCAGGTTTGTCATAGAGCCCATCATCCTATATGATACTGGGCCTGTTTTTTCTATAACCACATAATATGGTTTCCAACATACATCTAGCGTCCCTGCCTCTGGTGGTTCTTATAATAAACCAGATCTTCAATCTTAAAATCTATGGACTTTGTTTTCTTATCAGAGTCCTCTATCAATTTTTTCGTATCTTTCCGAATGTTATCCTTTACCAAAGTAAAAGATTGATGCATCTCTTTCAGAGAGATTTTGTGTTGCTCATCATCATAGCATACTCTACAAAGCAGTAATATATTATCTAATGACAGGATCACGTCTCTGTTGTAGAGCAAGTAGTATTATGATAATTTTTTTTTTATTCACTCACATGAAATCTGACAGTCGCCAACATTTGGTTTATGTATAAATGCTATGACTGTTCATTGTTCGCTAAAATGTCATGCATCATCCTATGAAATCTTTCTATTTTCTGTTACTTTAGGGCAGATAAAATGACGTGATGTCACGTGATGTATGTTGAGGTCGATGCCTTGAATCTTGGGAAAATCTCATCCAACAACAGATGCACAATCGTTTTTGCATTCATATTAGGGATCACTAAAGCCTCTGGCCAAGCACTATACATATCGATGAAAGTCACTATATACTAGTTACATGAAACTGTAGGGTAGGGCCTGGAAATATCCAATATCAGTTTTGCAAAAGGAAAACGAGGCAAACCGCACTTCTGCATTTGATGTTGTTGCTTTCTCAGGTTTCTGGTTTGGCATGAAATACATTTGCCTACTATTCATTCACCTCCTTATATGAACACAGACAGAAATACATTTGCTTATTGGCGTGAAACGTCTTTTCCACACACATGTGACTGCACTAACCGTCTTTTTCCATGATGCGACAGTGCATATAACCTCATTAAAAGTTTGTTGTTGGGTTTCCACGTCTATCACGATAAACTATTTTTGTTCCATTTTAGACGATTTACCATTCTTCATCTGCATCTTTAAATCTAAAAATTTCCTTACCTGCCTCTTAAATCTACATTCGAAATCATAGGACGTTCGGGTGATATTCTTATATGACGCAAACATTTTTGGTTCAAAATCATTTGAGTTTATCACACCTACCAAGTAATTCCTTCCATCTTTTTCTACCAAAGAACGTCAGTGTCTCAGTTCAAATCCACGGTGCATGAACTAAAGGACCACGTCTGTAATTTCTGATTCTGTATAGGCAAGTTTATTCTAGTTTTCTGTGATCAGTATAGATAAGAAACTTTGCAAATAGTGAGTCAACTTATTAAAGGCGTAGTGTATCGTGTATGCTTCTTTTTCTATAGTCGACCATCTCGTCTGCATATTACTAACTTTATGTCATAACAAGTAATTTTTTTTATTACATTTTCACCCCAAACAAGGCACATTGCCACTTTGATGCAGGGGCTACTATCAGGGACATAAGCATCAGGGGTACTGTGTAGGGAGTTGGGTAGCAAAATGTAGGTTCACGTTACACCTGAACTTCTGCTTGTCAGTACAGTTGGGGAATCAGGGACCAGGAAGCGATTTCCAAAGTCTAGTGGCTCTGGGGAAGAAGGCTCTCTTACATCTAGAGATATCTACTATGAAGGGGTGGGATTTAGCTACTTGTCAGAGCATTCACCGTTAAAATACTTGTAGAACAGGCAGAGGGATGTAAAATTTCGTTGATGGGACAGAGGTTGAAACTTAGATGAAAGTTCATGACCTATCAGATTGGCGACTCTTTTTTTAACTTTGTCTAGGAGCGATATGACAACAATACTCAATACATGGGCGAATGGTGGCCTTATAGAGCTACGGGATACTCTTGGGCGCTAGTAGCTTTCGGGCATAGTAGAGATAACCTACTTTCTTTGCAGCGATCCTGGCAATACTCTCAATGATATTGTTCCAACTCATGTTTCCTATGAACGTTAGGGCGAGGCGCCTAAAAGATGCTCTTTCAGATAAAGATTCATTGGCCATTGCTATTGGTGGTAGACAAGGTTTCTTGTAATTATTGAAGGAAACAAGTTTAGTCTTAGCAGCATTGAATGTGACCATCCATTTATGTTCCCCGATCTTCTAGTGTTTCTGACATTTCTTTTGATAAGTGTTCATTTGTTTTCCTGTCGTGTCTGGTATAAGGCGTGGTGTCATCAGCATATATTCCCATCTCACAGACAATTTTGTCAGGGAGGTCATTTATGAATATTAAGAATAATAGAGGTCCAAGAATAGACCATTGAGACCTTCATTCCATACCCTGTCAAACGCCTTGGATATATCTGGAGCTATCGTTCTACCCTCCACTGCTTTGTCCAGTGAATGGTATACACGTTCTGAGATTACAGTTAGGATGTCTGCTGTGGAACGAGCTTGCCTAAATCCATATTGTTGGTCAGTCAGAAATTACGTATCTGTAAGGTAATGGACTAGAGCTTGGTTAATTAAGGTCTCAAATAATGGGGTGAGTTTTTTCACCAGAATTCTTTAAAACAGAAGCAGTTTTCCAGCAGGTAGGAAAGCAAGATTCGTTAAAGCATTTGTTGTGAAGTTTGGAAAGAACTGACTGGAGCTACTTCGGCAGAGCACTTTTTTAATAGCACAGTTGGGATGAGATCAGGTCCACATGCTTTTGCAGTCTCAAGATTTCTTATGATAGCATGCGTAACAAAGAAGCCCTTATGGATAGACATGCCCTTGTTCCATTTATTAGGCATCACAGGGATGAAACACCCCGGTTTCCTTAGATATGCTTTCTGCAGAATCTCTGTATATGGCCCACCTCACCACAATAATATCTATCTGCCTTTTCTCTAATCCCTTACTCTCTTTTACTAGAGTCCACTGTCTCATATGACAAACCTCTTTTTCTTTATACTCCTGCCTTATGTCGAGCCAGATTTTCGAGTTAACTTTTGCTAGGGCATTCTTGTGACCCATGTCTAATCATAACTGTCCTCACCTTCATATCACTGAGACCCTCAATAAAGAATCCCAATGCATCTTTTCAGACTAGTCTTCGATAGTAGTCCTCTGGGGACCTCTTCAAGTCTACGCATGTTAAACTTTCATTGTTTAACATGAGTCTGTTCATGAATTGTCCGACTTGGCCTGTTTTTTTGTCATCTTATGTGCATCACATGCGTATTTATATATGTATATATATTTTTTATGCTTGTATATATATTTTTTATATTTGTATATATATGTATATATATATATATTTTAATATATGTATATATATATATGTATATATATATATATATATATATATATTTTCATATATGTATATATATATTTGTATATATATATATAAATTTTCATATATGTGTATATATATATTTGTATATATATATTTTTCATATGTATATATATATTTGTATGTATATATATATTTTCATATCTGTATATATATATATTTGTATATTCATTTATGTATATATATATTTTTAGATATGTATATATATATATTATATTTGTATATATATATTTGAGCAGAAACACGAAATAACTGGTAAAAAATGACGCCAAACGAAACGGATGTTGTGCAGTCAGTTGTTTTACTGTAGGCATTTCTCGTCTTTTGCTTTTTTCTTTAGACTATGTGTTTTGCTTTTAGCAGGTGTGCTCACTTTTGCCCAAGAAATAGAAATTCTGACAAGCTTACTCCATCCTTCAGTGGATTTACTACCAGCTGCCATTTTCCAAGCAATGTCATGCCTGTGTTTGCATTTGTGCACATTCACTAGGGTAAATTCTGACAATCTTACCCCATCCTTCCATGCGTTTGGTACCTGATGTCATGTTTGTGTTTGCATGTGTGCACATTCAACATGCAACACCAATTAAACTTGTCTATTTTATTCTCCAAGTCATGTCATGCCACATGGGGTTAGCATCATTATCCGTATGCAGGGTGGCGCCAAAAAGAAAGTCTGCACTTGTCATTTTTTCACAAACTGCAAATTTAAGCTAAGTTGCATGTAACAGTTTAAACAACCTCATACCTCATTTGATTCGTTTTATTCCTCTATAATTTTACATGTTTTTAATATTTGACATTGACTAATTAAACTCTTTTCTATTTTACTCTCCAAGTCATGTCATGCCACATGGGGTTAACATCATTAAAAGACTCTAATAACACTCAATATATCTTTAAATATGTAGCCAGTATCAAAACTTCAATTCTCACAATCTATATAATGTAAAGAAACTAACCATCTGTTTCCTAAAACACAGAAAAATCAATATGTATTAATAACAATATGCTAATAACAATACATATTAAAATGAGGTGGAAAGTTTAAGAAAAACCCTCCAGTAGAGAGCAACACACAAGATGTTTCCAGTTAGTAAAATCCCTTCTGAACACTGCCATTACGTTATATTGGTAACAGTTATTATACCATATAACAAGGACTATGTGTATATATATATATATTGTATATATATGAGCAGAAACACAAGGATAAAAAATTTAATATCCTCTTTTTTAATGTTTTGTTTTTCATTTTGCTAAATTTCAGAGGACTTTTCTTTATCGTGAGTTTACAGTTCATCCAGGCTCCCTTATTCTTTCTTAGAATAACTGGTCAAAAATGGCGCCAAACGAAACGGGTGTTGTGCAGGCAGTTTTTTGTTAAACTTGTACACTTTGTGCGATGTTGATTGTAAAGAAAGTAACAGTGTTTCCTTAAACACCGAGTAAAATCAATATGTACTAATAACAATATACTAATAACAATACATATCAAAATGAGATTAAAAGTTTAAGGAAAACCCTCCACCAGAGAGCAAGACACAAGATGTTTCCAGTTAGTAAAATCCCTTCTGAATAGTGCCCTTACTTTATATTCGTAACAGTTAGTATACCATGTAACAAGGACTTGGCAGAAAACAATTGAAAGACTCTGTCATCTATAAAATGTCAGAATAGTATTCAAGAGTGGTTCAACTCTTTAGAAACGTATGTGTGTCAAGCGGTTTATGGAAAAATCATGGCAAAGAGAGATTGAAAAATAAATTAGGGCGGAATATATATGGATGGATAGTATTTTGCACAATTTGCGAACCACTAATTATAAATAATATAGTAATAAGAAGTAAAAAGTTTCTATACATCCCTATGCAAGGTGGCGCCAAAAAAGAAAGTCTGCACTTGTCAGTTTTTCAAAAACTGCAAATTTAAGCTAAATTGTATGTAACTGTTTAAACAACCTCATATCTCATTTGATTCCTTTTATTCCTCTATAATTTCACCTGTTTTTCATATTTGACATTTAATCGAAGTATCATAGTGTTCATATCCATTTAAACAATAACAAAATCGAGAAGGCAAAAACTCTGCAGCAAAAAATGAGCTTTAAACTAGCTTAAAATGTCCACCTTTTTAAGTAACAAAAACAAAGCATCTCTAATCATAATCGTTGTCGTTCCAGGTTATACAACGTAACATTTAGTCTATATGCTTTGATTTTCTCTTTGTGAGTAATCGGCATTAATCCTACGTATGCAGTTGCAACGGGGTAGAGGTTCAGTTTTGGTGTGGGCGTTATTAGTGCCAATGGACGAGGGCCTACATTTCGCTTTCAAGGTCGAATCAATGCGCCAAAATACCATAATATGTTGGCTGAGAATTTTCTATACTACTTTGGCACGCATTTGGATGAAGATAGCATCTTCATATAGGATAATGCTCCATTCACACAGCTGGCAATATAAAGATGTTCCTATTTGTTGTATTTGTGTTGCATTAATTGCAGACTCTCAAATTGCAAGAGGACTAAATATTAACTATTTCATTGTGTCATTGTGGTACTGTTGTATTTGTGTTGCATTAATGTTCTACAATTATATTTAAATAACAATTTTCAATTGCATGGAGTTTTCTTACTTTCCTTATTAGAAGTTTTTTTTTAAATTGACGTGAACACTAGGATATCTAAATTAAAATGATGTATAGGTTAATTAGAAGTTATATATAATTTAGTTAAACATCAGTTGTAAGTTAAATAATCGTGAACGTTGAAGTTTCAATCCTCAGTGAGATGGAAAATAAATTTCAAATTGCATAGGATTTTTACGCAGACATCGTTAATGCTACTAGATGAAAACGGTATTCTGAAGAATTAAATGATATGAATAATCAATCCTCTAATTTATAAAATGGAGAAATGTGGAAATTTTAGTTTAATATTTGACAATAGAAACAAGTTAATTTTATTAGCAAATCAGTATTGCATAAAACTATGCTCATTTTATTTTGAATTTAATTAATCAATGTTGTGGATATTTTTAATGAAAATAAACATAATAAATTGAATTTTACCATATGTATTATATTTTTCAAATTTTTTGTATATTTCCAGAATTTGCAACATTGAACAGAAATCCATTAATTGATGAGACGGACCTTTCTTCACTGAGAATTGAAAATGTTTGAAGATAATTCTTATTCCTTCATAGAAATGATGTAAAGTTAGAACTTATGAGCTTATTATCATACACTCACTTCAATATACTGTTTGTGGAATCAGATGCAATCAAACATGGGAGACAAACCACATTCTTGTGAAGTATGTGGATCTTCTTTTGCACGGAAGTCATATTTGTGTATTCATAGGAAAATACATACGGGAGAGAAGCCACATTCTTGTGAAGTATGTGGTTCTTCTTTTACACGGAAGTCACATTTGTTGGATCATATGAAAATACATACGGGAGAGAAACCACATTCATGTGAAGTATGCGGTTCTTCTTTTACACGGAAGTCAACTTTGTTGAATCATATTAAAATACATACAGGAGAGAAACTACATTCATGTGAAGTATGCGGTTCATCTTTTCCACGGAGGTCAACTTTGTTGACTCATATTAAAATACACATGGGAGAGAATCCACATTCTTGTGAAGTATGTGGTTCTTCTTTTGCATGGAAGTCACATTTGTTGATTCATATGACGAAACATACAGGAGAGAAACCACATTCATGTGAAGTATGTGGTTCGTCTTTTGCACGGAAGTCATATTTATCGAATCATTTTAAAATACATATGGGAGAGAAACCATATTCATGTGAGGTATGTGGTTCTTCTTTTGCAGATAAGTCAAATATGTTGAGTCATATGAAAACACATACAGGAGAGAAACCACATTCTTGTGAAATATGTGGTTCTTCTTTTGCACAGAGGTCATCTTTGTTGAGACATACTAAAACACATATGGGAGAGAAACCATATTCATGTGAGGTATGTGGTTCTTCTTTTGCAGATAAGTCAAATATGTTGAGTCATATGAAAAGACATACGGGAGAGAAACCACATTCTTGTGAAGTTTGTGGTTCTTCTTTTGCACTGAAGTCAGGCTTGTGTAGTCACATGAAAACACATATGGGAGAGAAACCACATTCTTGTGAAGTATGTGGATCTTCTTTTGCATGGAAGTCAAATTTGTTGGTTCATATGAAAACACACACGGGTGAGAAACCGCATTCTTGTGAAGTATGTGGTTCGTCTTTTGCACAGAAGTCAACTTTGTTGAATCACATGAAAATACATACGAGAGAAAAACCACATTCATGTGAAGTATGTGGTTCTTCTTTTCCACGGAGGTCAACTTTGTTGACTCATATTAAAATACACAGGGGAGAGAAACCACATTCTTGTGAAGTCTGTGGTTCTTCTTTTGCATGGAGGTCACATTTGTTGATTCATATGAAGACACATACGGGAGAGAAACCACATTCTTGTGAAGTATGTGGTTCTTCTTTTGTACGGAAGTCAACTTTGTTGAATCATATTAAAACACATACGGGAGAGAAACCACATTCTTGTAAAGTATGTGGTTCTTCTTTTGCACAGAAGTCAACTTTATTAAATCATATGAAAATACATATGGAAAAGAAACTAACTTGTTAAGTATGGGCTTTTCTTTTGCACATACTTAAACTTTGTTTGGTCCCACAACTACCTACCTAGAAGATGGGGCTATTTACCCTCACACAGTGATATGGGAGAAGAGGGAGAAAGTGGGAACTGTAGTTGAAGTAAGCGTCTCTTATTATCCTGGCCTTAATGTTGCTGGCCTCAACAGAGCAGAGATGGGGGAAATTAAAGCAATACAAAGAAATTATGAACAACAAGAGAAGAAACTGGAATCTTTAGTCATCAGTCATTATAGGAGCAACCTATAATGAAAAAAATTACTAAAACTATGGCTAATATACTAGGTCAACCAAGTGCAAGAGAAATTACACACAATAGCACTTAAAGCAACAGTTGTAATCTTTAAAAGATCTCTCGGTTAAAGTGACTAAACTAATAAAAGAATGTTTGGGATCTGGTAGAATGCCTCATCCTCAGGAAAAACAAAGTGATAAGAAAATGAAAACAAAAGAGATAAACCACATTCTTGTTAAGCATGTGTTTTTTGCACAGAAATTGAATTGATTGAGTAAAGGGTTCGGTTTAAACTGGCGTGCTTGCTTTGGCAATGGACATTAGCAACACGGGTGGGCTAAGCCAACACCCCACCACGGTGCAATTCACAGGTGCAAGATCGTCCACTTCTTTTAACAGGTCCACCCAATAGTATGGCACTCTGGTCAGGCGATCTGCGCGATTCTGACTGGACTGCACCAGTGTCATATCTACGGCCAGGTTGAATTCCTTGATGATCTCAGTCAGGGGAGCAAGTCATCTCTGTATTAGCATTTCGGCTTATGGCTTCGTTGTTAACCATGCTTTCCCACTCAAGACATTGGTTATCCACCGATGCACATATGTAGAGGCTGTGACGATATGTAGCACTCTGGCCTGTAACTGAAGCGACAAATTTACCCCCTTGAGTGTAGCATCAAGCTCAGCCAGGTTTATGTGCCCTGCATCATTTTCCAGCCGAAGCCAGCTGACATGTTCCACGATAAATCAATCGACTGCCAGAACAACACGATAAATCAATCGACTGCCAGAACAACACCAAGAGCGATTGAGCTGACGTCCACCCAAACTGTAAATTCACATCGGCTCCCTCGCATGAGGTCGTCCTCGGTCACTCTGGCCACAGCTTCCACTAGCATGCTTTGCAGGGTAGTATCATGCACCTCATTGTCCCCTCCCATTTACATGGAAGTCGCACGTCACTTTATGGCCTTCACCGTCACCCAAAGCCACTCACACATGGGGAAGTGGCCCACCAGTTTTCCGCAGATGGAAAAAAACGCTCTGGCTCATGATGTTGGGTGGAACTTCTGGCATGTCACCACTTCTTCCCCAGAAGAGTTCGCTTAATTGCTGGCATAATGTTTGAGGCAATATCCGGGCCAAACGATGTGTATTTGCAGGTCCAGGATTGCTGTGTACGCCCCCTGCTGATGCCACTCCGTCAGTTTATGTGCACAGACGTCAGCCCTCACTGTGTGTTGGTTAACGTATTTATTGAGTTCCTGGTAATCCATGACGGATCAGACCTGTTTATTCTCTGACAGCCATCATGGGGTCAGCCCCCTTGGTGGCCCGAGCTAATCCTCTGGGTATGAAACCAGCCAGCTATTATCCATCTAAAACTGGAGTTCTGCCTTGTACTGCCCCTTAAGTCACGCAGGAGGGGGATACTCTGTCAGCTGATTCCGCAAGGACACTGGTGACTGGTCACCTGACCACTTCCAGGACATGGTCCACGTGTTTGTGCCCTTATTGTATTCTGCATGGAAGTCTGGATCAATCAAGAGTGATTGCTGTGCAGATCTGTTCCTTACAGTCAGTGCATCCCTGCTCTCTCTCTGTGATAATGATATCAGGGGATAGTGTGGCAAAAACTGTGAGAACGCAGACTTACCTCTTAAACGGACTCAGTGTGCGCTTTGCTGACACAGTGTCATGATGCTGAAAAGGGTACAAGATGGCGTGTGCGACCTTATATAACAATGCAGTCTCGCAGAATCATATGGGCTCTCAAGTCTTATAAAAACAGGCAACTGAAGCAGATGGGGACAGACGTGAAAACGAGTCTACAGAAACTACTGACAGACGACGCTGCTGCAGTGAGCTGAAGTTTTGTATACTCTTTTTTCCTTTGCAACAACAGATAATCAGCTGGGAGACTATAAGCAAATAAACTTTTCATCCCCTTATTTAGAGGTCAGAGAGGATAAACTCTTTATGATTGTCACAAGTAGAGAAGAGGTGCTTGTTAGTTCTATTTAGATATAGGGCACCTTACTTTCATCGGTTGGCAAAAAGATATCATTTCTCAGATTAGCTTGAGAAAAAGCTGATCATTTCACAAGGAGGAGACGAGCTTGTTAGTTCTATTTAGATATTTGATTGTCACATTTTGAGGTCAGAGAAGATAAATTCCTAATCATTCAGTGTAGATATAGGGCAACTTACTTTCATCAGTTGCTTAAAAGACGTTATTTCAGAGTAGCATAAAAAAGCTTATTTCCTGACATATTTCCCCTACAATCATATGAAACTAATCAAAATTCCTTCTTTTCTCTATCTGCATAGGTAAAACTCTCGTCTGTCCATATAGGAAGAACACGAGAAAAAAGTGACAAGATATGCAATCAAACCCCCAAATTTAACGATTGACTTGATCATGATTGGTCCTATGATGAGGTTTTGGTTGGAGTCTTAGAGTATATGAAACGTGCTACAGGAGGAAAATGTTGGTTCCGTTCGTATTTCACCTCTCTTAGCCATCCTCAAAATTATGTGATTAAAAACAATAAAATACATTTAGACATCTCTAATTAAAATACATGACTACTTTTATATTACTAACGTAACCCCATCGTTCCATGCATTTGTTACAAGTTTTCATGCATGGTTTTGTGTGTGTGCACGTTCAACAGACGACATCCCCCCTCTATTTTCAAAAAAATATTCACATATATTTTTTCCATTTTCTGCGTCTCCGTTTCACTAATTTACCATTCTTTTTTCACAATTCGACAAAACATTACAATACAAAGCAAATACAATAATGAAACTGTCCAACAATATGAATCAGTATAATATATATATATATATATATATATATATATTCTTTTTCAAATCAACAAAGCATAATTGTAAAACAAAATAATCAACAACAAACATTGTACAACATTTAAAATCAGTGTCGAATGTGTTTCATAGGTCATTTATCGTTTCAGTATGATATGTGCATATTATTTTTATTTTTTCATTTTTGTTTTTCTTTTTTTGTTGTTTACATCAACATAACTACAGCGCCGGCAAAAAGAAAGTCTGCACTTGTAATTTTTTCAAAAACAGCAAATGTAACTTGGTGTACCTCATTTTATTCACATTTTATTCCTCTATAATTTTATATGTTTCATATTTGACTTTCAATTAAAATATTCTAGTGTTCACGTCAATTTAAACAAAAAACTTCAAATTGAGGACGCAAATAGTAAGTCTGCAGCAACAAATTCGCTTAAAACCAGCTTTAATTAATTTAAAATATCCACAAACAGGCAACAAAGCATCTAATCGTAATTGTTGTTGTTCCAGGTTATGCAACGTAACATTTAGTCCATATGCAGCGAATTTCTCTTAGTGATCGTCAGGAGCTCATTAATCTCCACCTTTCTGGTTTATCCAATGGAGTAATCGGCTGCAGATTGAAATGTGATGAGAAAACGGTATGAAAGACTGTGCAAAAGCACCAAAACACCGGCAGTGTTTGTGATGCCCCTAAATCTGGTTGTACTAGAGTTACTTCTTACAATGACGACAATGCTATCAAAATCCGCAGCCTAAGAAACAGATTTGAAACGGCTCCCTAAATCCAACATCAGTGAAATCTTGTTGCTCTCTTTCTAGTGTCAAGAACAGATTAAAGGAATTTAATTCCCGGGTATATGTTGCAAGACACTAGCCAATGATTTCTGTAAAGAACAGAAAGCACTGTCTGGACTTCGTCAGATGCAATGAATATCATGACTCCCCATATTGGTCAAAAGTGCTTTTTAGCGACAAAAGCAAGTTCTATAGACTAGGTAGTGATGGTAGGCAGTACGTCCTTTGTAGGAAAGATAAAGAATTTAATCCTAGGTGCTCAGTTTTCAATCTTTGGTCGGAATTTGGATGATAATCTTATCTTCATGCAGGATAATGCTCCCATTCACACAGGTGACAATGTCTAGAGGTTTCTGGAAGAGCATGATATTCCATGTTTGAATTACCCTGCACAATCTCCAGACCTCAATCCTATTGAAAACGTATCGCATTACATTCAGAAAAAGCTACGCAATAATAAAACTTTAAATTTGGAAGAACTTTGGACAAAAATGAAAGAAAAGTGAGATGCCCTTTCCTCGGAGTATTGCTGCAGTCTAATTAAAAGATTGCAGGCTGTCAAATTGTGGAAGGGCTATGCTACTAAATATTAACAAGTTAATTGTGTTCCTGTTGTATTTGCGTTGCATTAATGTCCTAAAGTTACATTTAAATAACAATTTTCCATTGCGTGGACTTTCTTTTTGCCTCCTCAATTTGATGGGTTTTTTTAATTGACGTGAACACTAGAATATTTAAGTTAAAAGTTATGAACAAGTAAAATTATAGAAAAATAAAAGGGCAATCAAATGAGATATAGTTTGTTTAAACAGGTACATTAAATTTCGATTAAATTTGCAGTTTTTTGAAAAAATTACAAGTGCAGACTTTCTTTTTGTCGCCTGTGTATATGCAGTTAAATGGGCTGGTAAACAGCAAAACAAAATAAAATAAATACAATAAGCAAAAGTTCAGCTAAAATTCATCATTGTCAACTTTCTTTCTCAACTTCCAGCACGTGTTCTCCCGACCACCTCTGCCAACAGGCATTTTATTAGAAAACTGACTCCATTCCATTTGCATACGTGTGCAGTGGAAGATGAGATTCCATGAGACTACACCTTATAAATCCATGACTCCATCTTTAATTTCTCTCTCTCAGATCCCAGGCCCTGTCGGTGGGGCATTAGAATACGCCGACTGCCCCCCTGCATATGACCTTGAACTATATCCAGTGGTGAGATCCCAGCTTGTGGGCTTTGAGGAATGTGGAGCCACCCTTTAATTACCATTGCTCCCAGGTTCACTCTGACCCGGAGTGGTAGTACCTGTTAGGGTCCCAACTATGGGTTAAATAGAAACCGACGTGAAAACAATAAATATATTCTATTAAAAAAAATTTTCTTCAAAATCTTTGGATTCGGCATTAAATAACCCGAAAAGGGTTCATATGCCATAAAAGAAAAACAAACAACCAACTCAGATCCCATCTGAAGGTTAGTTGTATAATACACATGCGATAAAAGGGGGTTGGCTGGACTCCTTCATCTTCGTTGGAGCTCTCAGAAAAGGCGTCTGAATAATTGGCATCAGTGTTAGGGCGTACAGTCACACCATCAGGCTGGACTTCATTTTCATTGGATCTCTCAGAAAGGGTGCTGGAACTATCGGCGTCAGTGTTGGGGTTCACAGTTGTCCCATCATGGGGAGGGGTCAGATCCGCAGGTCATCATTGGATGATTCATCATTACTGCTACTCGCCAACTGGTTTGTATTTAGGGCAGGCTGGATATCCTTCCCATGGCGTGGCGTACCATCGACTAGCACGACTTTCCCACTGGTGATGCCAGTGATTCACCCTCTTTGAAAGCTGTTGGTTCATCAATTATAGAGCGGTGCCATTGAAGTGTGAATAGGATCACGGCAAGAAAACAAGCACAATTGCAGAAGTGGTCTATAGATATAATGCAACACCAAAGGATGGCATGACTGTTGCAAGCGCACCCACCCATGCGATCCATTGCTACTGAGTGCGTATCAAGGACATTGATGCCATCAGTATATTCATAAATTCCTGCTTGAAAAAATCTTTTTCTGCAAGTCTGTATGAATATTAATCGTATAAACAATTTTCGGAGTCGTGTCTATCTTGTTAACTTAAGTCATTTCAGTTATTTTATTAATTTTTTTCTAATAAGTTTTTCTTTTGTTTACCCCTTTGGTCGGTCCTGTCAGTTTTGGAACCAAAAGTATTGAATTCTGTTTCTTATCATTAAAAATACTTTAAGATACGAAAATAAAATGAAATAATCCCATTTTACCTCTAGAAAACTGTCTGTCCTTCACTTATAGAATGTCCCTAAGCAATATATGTCCTCATTCATTATAAATTGTATGCTTGGAAGCATTCTTTTCAACATAGTCTGACACCACATTTTTTGTTGTTGTTTGGTCGTGTTGATTTAGGGGTCAAAATATTGGATTCTCTTACTTATTAAAATGTTTTAAGATACGAAAATAAAATGAAATATTCCCATTTACCCTCTAGGAAACTGCCTTTCCTTCACTTATATGTCCTATATGTCCTCATTCATTATAAATGGTAACATAGATTTATTTATGCCTGGAAACATTCCTTTCAACATAGTATAACTCTACATTCACAACACAAACTTGTAATCCTTGTGCATTTCGTCTCAGTTCTTCCCCTAACGACAATAATGTTTCCTATTGTCTTAGCAGTGTAACATGTTTTACGATGTGCTTCATTGATGTGTATGTAACTAACACCCACACTGAAAAATGGTACGGTCTGGTGATTTATTGATGAGTGAAGTAGCTGACCTTGTCGCTGGGGAAGTAGTTGGTATTGCAGTCCAGCTAAGTACACAGTGGGCAGTGAAATGTCTTCAACAATGATAAGGTCAGCTCACGCATTCAAGAATAATGTCACCAGACCGTAACATTTTTCAGGGGGGGTGTTAGTTACATACATATGACTGAAGTACCTGCTAAAACAGCATTTATGTCGTTACAAGAATAGGCGGCAACTGACCTAAAGTTTAATGTCTTAATACAGGTGTAGCAGACTGGTGGATATATTATATCACCCAGTCGTACAAAATAGGAAAAATGTATTGAATTGAGAAAGAAATGAACAATGCATTTATTGAAATAAACGAACTAGAATTTATTTAATGAAGAAACAAATGAAAGAAAAGCGGTACAGCACATGTTTAGTTTGGTGTGCGTCTCTCACTGTTATAAGTTGAGAGGGAAAGTCTATTGTTGTAGAGAGAGAGAGAGAGAGTGAAAAAGCCTATCCATCCAGGCCATGGAGAGAGAAGCGTATAAGGTGTATCTTCTGTCCGTTGTCTCTTGCTCCACACATAGTAGCAGGGGGCGTGAAGCGTGCGGGCATGCGCCCCGAAAGGGAGTAGTTCGTCCGTCGACTGCTTAAGTCAGGAGCCGAATCAAAAAGAAGGATACAGCTCATGTCTCTTGCGTTTGTAGTTGTTTCCGGCGTCCTTTGCACATGTGTGGATTTCCTTTAAAGGGGAAGTGATGTTGCCCATGTGTGTATAGGTGTGCGCGTATGTGTGCATACATGTGTGTACATTAGCGTGTGTGTATGCACATGAATGTGAGTGTATGTACGTGAACATAAATATATGTATGCACATGTATGTTTGTGTACACGTATGTGTATGACAAGAAAAGTGGTTTGAAATGTGGACGCCTGTTTTGGTATGAGACTAGAAAAGGCTTGCACAATACTTCCCTTCCCAGGAATAAAAAATATGCAGTGTATATATATATATATTTTTTTTAAATAAGTAATGTTTTGAGCAATTGTCTTTTCGTCCTGTTTTTTTTTTCTATTGGTGTAGTGTTTTTCAAAAACGGAGTGTGTTCATAAAAAAATATTTACTTACGCATGGAAAAAGGCGTTTATACTCTTTTTTTAGGCTGACATTTGTTTGTTTTTTATTTTGTTTGTGTGTGCTGACATGTGCAACGAGTTGCTTGGACAGTGAAGTGAATTGTTCATTTGGAAGGAAAATTTTTGTTTGTGGTGTGTGCAGTTGCCGGTGTCTTCGCAACTGAGTCTGCGGTAGCGTGTGTATATTGGTTATACGAGCGCTTGCTGTGCATTCGTTCGTGTTGAAGGGGTGTCCAGTTGCTGGTGTCTTCGCAAGTGAGCCTGCAGTCGTGTGTGTACATTGTATGGACGCTTGTTGCGCATTCTGTTCATGTTTAACAGAGGTGTCCAGTATGCCGACTGTCAACGAAACTTCTAGTTGTGAGTTTATCCGTGTGCATGGTGCATCTCAACTTGTATTGTTCATTCAACGTCTTTCTCTGTGTATAGGTCCATGTGATTTTGCTCCTCGCGTTTGTTGCAAGGTAATGTCAGGAAACCGTGAAAAATGTTTGTCGAGCTCGAATTTTTCTTTATATTCGGTATGAAGTCGAAAGCTCTGTGTTTATTTATCGTAGCCGAGTCTGACGAGGGGCCTCGCCATTGTTGTTTGTTGAGATTCTTGTCGGTAGTAGTTCACTTGTTTTTAAAAAAAACAAGCATTTCAACAAAGGTTGAAATGCTGTTGTTTTTTATCAAATAAAATGCGCGTCTCGTTCAAAACAATTCATTAAAAAAAAGTAGGGTCACCATGCATATTCGTTTCACGTCAGTCGGTCGCCAGTTTGTTGTAGGACGTGTGGTATAGAAGGAAATGCATGTTTATCTCACGTTCGGGTCACCAATTTGGGTTTTAATACTTTTAGGCACAACCTAATAAAATAAATAATTCAATACAAGCTTCTGAAATGACGAACGCAACAACTTCATAAAAGGTAACACAGAAAAGGTTTATTAAGGAGAATGTGATATGTTCCTGGTCAAAAGCTGGACTACACCTGGTGCTATTGCGGTAGTTATTCCCAGTCGAATCGTTGATACTGGTGGAAATACCACCAGGTAGAGAAAGCGAAGAAAAGGTGTCCATTCCGTTAGGTGTTTCTCTCAGTAAGGACGAGTTTTTATTCTCCAAACCGGATGCTGGCCGATTTCCTCAGGGGATTGAAAGGATCAATGCGCCGTGCCCCTGATTGGTCAATATGTGGCCAAATAGCACAGTGGAGAGGCATTGATGTATGAACAAAAAAATCCATTTTTTCTGCTACAGGTAGCTTGCATGAACATGAAGAAATATCAAATAATGTAATTGAAAACTTATATGTTTTCTACAAAAACACACAAACAAGTCTTTTAATTGTTGATTAAATTCAAATAAAGTTGTAAATTAATGAAATTAAATTTACTTAACACACAGTAGAGTTAAGTTCCAAGATTAACTCTTAAATCGTCTTTTCACGTTTTAAAATATAAACAAATTACAATAATTATAAAAGTTTTTCTTTTTTAAATAATTGCCTATTTTGCTAAGCATATATCTTTACACATGCGTGTGTTAATTAAAAGGATTAAAAACATAAATAAATCGGGAGATAATAACTAATATTTTTTTTATTACTTCTGACATCACGAAAATATAATAATATATACGAAATCTGAACAAATTAAAATATTATAAGCGTATTTTACGAACGTGCAAAGCCTGGCAAGCCCCCTCCTCCCCGCTAGTTATAAAAATATCTTAACTTTTTGGCATTTTTGGGCTTCTGTAGAATTTATGTCGTCTCTTGTTTTGATTTGTTACTAAACTCTTGCTTTGGAGGGGGGGGGGCTAATTAAGCTCCTTTTTTTACATTATTAATTATCTTTGAAATTTGAGTCCCAGAATTACTTAACTTGTAAATTTAGTTGAATTTGTCAGTTTCTAACGGCGCCGTAAAAACATTTTTAATTAAAACTTTTTTTAACACGTGTACTTTTTTAAATTTAATTAAATTTAATCTTTCAAATATGATAAAAAAAATCGGATATCTATAAAAAAAAATAATAAAATAAAATACGATAAGGTGGCTTTCAAAACTATGTTCACCAATCAGTTTCCGCCATCAATTGCATATAATAAATGAATAAATAAAAATAGGAAAAGGCGGCTTTAAAAACTATCAGTGTTCGCCATTAAATTGCACGGGCAACGAATTAGAGAATTACTAAAGATGAAACTTGCAATCTGTTCTCTCTCGTGTAAATATTAAAATGTTAAATAAAATAATACTAATTTCATCCGTGATATTCACCAAATAGATCGGCTCTATTTCGAAATGATTTCTTTTTTTTTATTTTTCCGCTTCAATTTTGTTTTCTGCGAACTTGCTCTTCCGTTTCTCATCTTGAATTGTAAAGTCAATCACATTTGAAACATCGTTTCCTTTATAAAAGCAGATAAAGTTAATCGAAAGCAGATTATAAAACAAAAACGTAAGTATTACTAAATATGGCGCACGTATGTGTATTTTTTTTATTTTCGTCTTTTTTTCATTTTTCCCCATCGGATTATTATCGAATGGTCCCTAATCTATCAGATTTTGTTTTCAATACTGACTTAAACATAAAAAAAAGATCAATACGTAATTCTTTATGTTATCAGTGGTGGCCAATTCTGTATGCGTTTTTCACGTACAAAATTGATGACATTTTTCTGTAAAATTTTACAAAAGGCATGAACTCAAACTAATAGAAAACAAACTATTTTTCTTGTAGATTTCGGTGTGCTGAAACAGAATCTGAAAACCGTATCCGTCGAAAATTAATAGTTTTGGAGATATTAATATTTTCCTGTGGGATTATTTTGTTTGTATAATCAGTTATAATGACGTAAGTCGCCTGATTACGCATACGTAAAAACCGAAGAGAACTCACATTTATTTTTTTAAATTATAATTTTATTAGTTTCCGTAAGTAAAAAGTAAATATCACAACGCATCATTATATTTGTTTATGTAATTTCGCGTGTTTCGGTAAGTAACGTGCCAACATTTATCGAGCAGAGTAGGGTCCCAACTATGTGTTAAATAGAATACGACTTAAAAAAACAAATATACTATATTAAAAAATCGCTCTTCAAAATCACCAGATTCGGCATTAAATAACCTGAAAAGGGTTGATATGCCGTAAAACAAAACAACCAACCAACCAACTATTTCTCCGTGCTACTTTTAAAGTATATATTCGTTTTCAGCACCCTTGAAAAACTTTTAAAAGTCGTCAGTGTAAAGATTTTTTGGGGTGGAGGTAAAAATAAGAATGCTCGATGGTGGAGGTAAAATGAGAATGTTCGATGCATGTACGGAAGTGGTACACCCCCTGTGTATTTTTTTTATTGCTATCTTCTTTTTTAAATTTTAAACAGATTATTATTTTTAAATTTTCAACGGATTATTATTTTTTATTAATTTTCAACGGATTTTTTTTTTTTTTTAATTATCAACGGATTATCATTATTTTTTTTATTATGTTCAACGCATTATTATTTTTTGTAATTTTCAATGTATTATTTTTTTTTAATTTTCAACAGATTATTTTTTTAATTTTCAACGGATTATTTTTTTTAATTTTCACGGATTATTATTATTTTTTAATTTTTAACGGATTATTTTTTTAAAATTTTCAACGGATTATTTTTTTTAAAATTTTCAACAGATTATAATTAATTATTTATTAATTTTCAATGGATTACTAATTTTTCCTTTTTAATTTTCAACGATTTATGAATTTTTTTTATTTTCAACGGATTATTATATTTTTAATTTTCAACAGATTATTTTTTATTTTCAACGGATTATTATTTTTTTAATTAATTTTCAACGGATTATTATTTTTTTTAATTTTCAACGGATTATTATTTTTTTAATTTTCAACGGAGTATTATTTTTTTTAATTTTCAATGGATTATTATTTTCTTTTAATTTTCAACAGATTATTATTATTTTTTAAATTTACAACGGATTATTATTTTTCTTTTAATTTTCAACGGATTATTTTTTTTTTAATTTTCACCCAGATTATTACTTTTTTAAAATTTCAATGGACTATTATTTTTTTTAAATTTTCAAAAGATTAGTTTTTTTTTATTTTCAACGGATTATTTGTTTTGAATTCTCAACGGATTATTATTTTCTTTAATTTTCAACTGATTTTTTTTAATTTATTTTCAACGGAGTATTATTTCTTTTTAATTTTCAACGGATTATTATTTTATTTTAATTTTCAATGGAGTATTATTTTTTTAATTTTCAACGGATTATTATTTCTTTCTAATTTTCAACGGATTATTATCTTTTTTCAAATTTTCAACGGATTATTATTATTTTTTTATTTTCAACGGATTATTATTTTTTATTAATTTTTAACGAATTATTATTTTTTTATTAATTTTCAACAGATTATTATTTTATTATTGTCTAATGGTCACTAATCCACCAGTTTTAAAAATTTACCATTTTTTTAGGTGTGTTCTGTTTCTAATACAAAGTTCTAGTAAATCTATCCTCCAGTTTGGAAAAGTCAACTTTTTCAGTATCATTTCGAGAATTAACTTTTTAGCTTTTTTGACATTTAGTTCTTGTTTTCTCATTTCTTTAATTAAATTTTCGTATTCTCATGGACTGGTTTCAATATGAGGGATCGATGTATTAGACATTGTGTATACATGTAAGTATTCCAAAGAGTTTTCTGTTAATTTATTTGGAAATGCAGTTATCAAATTTTCTGTTCGATTTTTTTAAAGAATGCTGATAATTAAAGATTTTTTTAAAGAATGCTGATAATTAAAGAAACTTATGTTTTATTTTTTAGTTCTCTCAAAAATACATTCAACAAAACTTACAAATAACTTTGATTAAATTTAAAAATAATCATGATGGTTAAGCAAATTATAATGTTACGGTTCTAAATGTTTGAGATTGGAATGATTCTTTGTATCATTTAGATTATTAAGACTACTGTTCTCATCTTGAGTGTTATTTATTGTGCAAACATTATAAAAAAAAACTTAAGATGAGAACAATAGTCCAAATAATACAAATGATACGACAATGTTACCGACTATATGCATTGGTATGCCTTTGTTTCATTCAATGAACATCGCATAAACAATGCTCCCCTGTTTCCTTGGATAGGATTCTTGCAGAATCTCTGTAGGTGGCCCACCTCACGACAACAGTAACATTTAATTTTTTACCTGCCTTTTTCCTTTTCTCTAGTTTGAAATACTAGTCCTCTATTCTCAATTTAGTTTCCTCTTTTCCCTCTGTCTCCATATCTTTAACGACTCGGCCATATCGTGTCAAAAACCTCCATGCTCTTGTTTTCATACTCCGGGCTTGCATCAACCCAGGTCTTCCATTTAACTTTTGCTAGGTGCTTTCTAATAAGCTACTTGAAGATCCTGTAGCTCATGTCTAATCACAACCATCTTCACCTCCCTATCCCTGACTAGTCTGTGTCTCTGCTCTATCCACCTATAAGCGCCTTTTGCGTATCTAACTATCCTTTACATATAGTACTGTATCCCTTCTAACCTACCCTGTCTCACGTTTGCTAATTTTCTAAAAAATACCTTAATTAATTTGGCTGAGAATTTTCTAAAAATACCTTAATTTATTGGATTGTGCATTTTCTAAAAATACTTTAATTTGATTAAGCATTTTCTAAAAATACTTTAATTTATTTGATTAAACATTTTCTTAAAATACTTCAATTAATTTGATTAAACATTTTCTTAAAATACTTTAATTATTTGACTGAGCATTTTCTAAAAAATATTTTGTCGGAATTTGATAATCTTCATGCAGAATAGTGCTCCAATTCACACAACTGACAATGTCAAGAGTTTCCTTGAAGTGCAGGATATGCCGCAATTAGATTGACATGCACAATCCCAAGGCCTCAATCCTATTGAAAACGTATGGCATTACATCAGGCAATAGCCATTTAACGAGAGTATTACCGTAGACTCAAAAACTACCCAAAATTGTTCAGGCTGTCAAATTGCAGAAGGCCTATGCTACTAAATATTAACTCGTTCATTAGGTTTCTGTTGTAATTTTGTTATATTAATGTTTTATCGTTATATTAAAATACAATTTTCCATTGTGCAGAGTTTCTTTTTGCCTTCTCAATTAGAAGTTAATTTTTTAAATTGATGTGAACACTAGAATACTTTAATTAAAAGTCAAATATGAAAAACAGGTAAAATTATAGAGGAATAAAAACGAATCAAATGAGATGTTGGTTGTTTAAAAAGTTGTGTAGACAGTTACATTCAAATAAATTAGCTTAACTTTGTGGATTTTGAAAAAACGATGAGTGCGGACTTTCCTTTTAGTACCACTATATATATTATTAAAAAGTTGTACTATCTAGATGGAAAATAGTTTCAAAGATTGTCTGCTAAGACTCGTGGTGCTATGGTTAAAGTACTTGGCAAAGTTTCTATCCTCAGTGAAATTGAGAATAGAATTAGAAATTATGTCGCACATGTATCCAGTAATCGCTAACAACATGAGAGCACATTCTATACTAAAATACTAAATAAAGGCTTCCATTGAGAATTCTGTGAAGATTTCTCAGTTCAATAAGATCGATAACAGAAACGTTGTAAGAGAAACATTGTGTAAATTACACCCAAAAGATTCAAATAATCAATCCTCATCCTTAAAATGAAGAAACTTAAAGATTTTTCGTAAGATATTTGAAAAATAAATACAGTAATTTTGTAAACAAATCCGTATTGCATAAAACTATGCGATTTTTTTAAATTTCATTAATAAATGATTCTGATATTTTTAATAAAAAATCAACATAATAAATTAATTTTTTACAACATGAAGTGTATTTTGTAATTTCATTTTATATTTCCAGAATTTGCAACAATGAAAAGAAATCTCGTAATTGATAAGAATAACCTTTATTTGTTGGTTAACTAAAAAGTTTTAAAATAATTATAAATTTCTTTATATGAATTTTATAAAGTTTTAATACAAAAGCCTGCCTATCATCATACACTCCATTGCACGTATTTTTTGTGGAATCATGCAAGCAAACATAGTGGACAAACAACATTCTTGCGAAGTATGCGGTTCTTTTGCATGGAAGTCAAATTTGTTAAGTCATATGAAAACACATACAGGGGGCAAACCACATTCTTGTGAAATATGTGGTTCTTCTTTTGCACAAAAGTCAAATTTGTTGAGTCATATAAAAACACATACGGGAGAGAAATCACATTTTTGTGAAGTCTGTGGTTCTTCTTTTGCACGGAAGTCAAATTTGTTGAGTCATATTAAAACACATACGGGAGAGAAACCACATTCTTGTGAAGTCTGTGGTTCTTCTTTTGCTCAGAAGTCAACTTTGTCAAGTCATATGAAAACACATACGGGGGAAAACCACATTCTTGTAAAGTATGTGGTTCTTCTTTTGCATGGAAGTCAAATTTGTTGAGTCAAGTGAAAACACATACGGGACAGAAACCACATTCTTGTGAAGTATGTAGTTCTTCTTTTGTACAAAAGTCAAGTTTGTTGAATCATATGAGAATACATACGGGAAAGAAACCACATTTTTGTGAAGTATGTAGTTCTTCTCTTGCAGATAAGTCAACTTTGCTGCGTCATATGAAAACACATGCAGGAGACAAACCACATTCTTGTGAAGTATGTGGTTCTTCTTTTGCACAAAAGTCAACTTTGTTACGTCATATGAAAACACATACAGGGGACACACCACATTCTTGTGAAGTATGTGGCTCTTCTTTTGCGTGGAAGTCAAATTTGTTGAGTCATATGAAAATAAGTGCAAAGGAGATTCAAACAATTGCACTTAAAGGGACGGTTAGAATCTTAAAAAGATCTCTCGGTTGGAGTGTCTAAAATAGCAGGTGTATGTTTGGCATCTGGTAGGATGCCCCATCCCTGGCTTAAAAAAATGATAAGAAAAATGAAAAAATAGAGAGAAACCACATTTTTGTGAAATATGTGGTTATTCTTTTGCACATAAGTCAAATTTGTTGCATCATATGCTAACACACACAGGCGACAAACCACATTCTTTTTGAAGTGTGTGATTTTTCTTAAACTTAACAAAAATCACTTTAAATAAACTTAAACAAAAATCACTTTGAATAAACTTATAAAAAATATCACTTTAAATAAACGTAACAAACAAAAATCACTTTAAAAAACTTAACAAACAAAAGTCACTTTAAATAAACTTAAGAAACAAAACTTATTTCAAATAAACTTAACAAACAAAAATCACTTTAAAAAAACTTAGCAAACAAAAATAACTTTAAATAAACTTAGCAAACAAAAATATCTTTAAATAAACTTAACAAACAAAAATCACTTTAAATAAACTTAACAAACAAAAATCACTTTAAATTAACTTAAACAAAAATCACTTTAAATAAACTTAACAAACAAAAATCACTTTAAATTAACTTAAACAAAAATCACTTTCAATAAACTTAACAAACAAAAATAATTTTAAATAAACTTAACAAAAAATCACGTTAAATAAACTTAACAAACAAAAATTACTTTAAATAAACTTAACAAACAAAAATCACTTTAAATAAACTTAACAAACAAAAATCACTTTAAATAAACTTAACAAACAAAAATCACTTTAAATAAACTTTACAAACAAAAATCACTTTAAATAAATTTAACAAACAAAAATCACTTTAAATAAACTTAACGAACAAAAATCACTTTAAATAAACTTAACAAACGAAAATCACTTTAAATAAACTTAGCAAACAAAAATAACTTTAAATAAACTTAACAAACAAAAATCACTTTAAATAAACTTAACAAACAAAAATCACTTTAAATAAACTTAAACAAAAAATAATTTTAAATAAACTTAAACAAAAATCACTTTAAATAAACTTAAACAAAAATCGCTTTAAATAAACTTAAACGAAAACCACTTTAAATAAACTTAACAAACAAAAATCACTTTAAATAAACGTAACAAACAAAAATCACTTTAAATAAACTTAACACACAAAAATCACTTTAAATAAACTTAACAAACAAAAATCACTTGTAATAAACTTAACAAACAAAAATTACTTCAAACAAACTTAATAAACACAAATCACTTTAAATAAACTTAGCAAACAAAAATCACTTTAAATAAACTTAGCAAACAAAAATCACTTTAAATAAACTTAACAAACAACGACGAAGGAGTTCCCACTTAGATCTGGGAGCAGGCCGACCTCCACAAAATGAGAGTAGATGTCAACCAATACCACAAACTGTTTACCATTTAGTTCAAAGTAGTCACTGGCCACACACTGCCAGGGGTGTACTGGTATTGGGTGCGTCATCAGAAGTTGTCGCTTTTGTTGAGGTTGAGTCAGTTGACAGGTTTAACCCCTTCAGACTGCCTCGATGATCTCTGCATGCATTTGTGGCAAGAACATTATGTTGCGGGATGTGATCAGTGTGTACTGAATGCCCAGGTGAGATCTGTGTGCCCTGGTAATAATCTCATGTCTGAGTTGGGTTGGAATGATAAGATGTGTGCCTCGGTATGCTAGACCATTTTCAGAACACAGTTAATCGCGGTATGGCCAGTATTCTTTAATGTTTAGTGGGCTGTCGTTTTTGTCCTCAGGTCAGCCCTTTTTTGTGATTTTTATTAGTGTCTGTAGTGTTGTGTCATGACTGGTTTCTTCTCAAATATGTGAGAGGCGGTGGTCTGTGACAAAGAGGCTGTCTTCCATATTGATGTTTTCCAAGTCTCTTGTGACTTCCTATTCTTCTTGTTGGAATATGGCGCAGTTATCTTCTGTTGTTACTTCAGGAGTAGGTAGTTACACACGAGATAGGGTATCGCTAATGTATATTTCGGGTCCTGGCTTGTATTTCACGTCGAAGCAGAATTTTTGGAGCCTTAGCCGCATCCGCTGGAGTCTCTTTGGGCTCACATGAATGGGTATTGCGAGTATTGTCTCCAGTGGTTTATGATTGGAGAATACTTTGAATTTCTTTTTACCGAGAATGTATTGTTCAAAACGTTCTTTGACGAATACGATGGCAAGAAACTCTTTCACAATCTGGGCATAGTTTTGCTCAGTTTTTGTGAGTACTCGGGATGCATATACAATAGGATGTTCTTCCTAAGTTTTTGTGACTGCCCCAAGACTGACTTCCGAGCTGTCACATTCAAATGAGACCTCCTTATTGAGGTCATAATAGTGAAGAATAGGGGCTTCAGTAATGAGCTTTTTAATCTGAATAAATACTAGTTCCTGTTATGACAGCCAGTCAACGACAGATTCCTTGTCCAGAAAGCATCGCAGTGGTACACATACTGTCCTGAGATTGGGTGCAACCTTGATGAGGTAGTTTACGACTCCTAGTAATCACTGAACGCCTTGGATGTCCGTAGAGCGTTGCATCTCTGATATTACTTTGACTATCTGGATCTGGTGCCAACCCTTGTGCACTGAAAGTATGTCCCATGTAGCTAACATAGTTTTTTTTTTAAGTTGAACTTAGTAGGGTTGAGGTTTACTCCTTCTTTGTAGCACCTTTCTAGAGGTGCCACAAAGGCAGCATCATGACCTTTTCAGCTTCTGCAACGCTATTACTGGACCCGTAGAGTATAGTATCGTCTGCTATCACTTGTATGTTATTGAGTTCTTCAAAACATCAGTCAAGTCATCGCTGACCTGCTTCGGGGGCTGAGCTGATTCTAAATGACATTCAAAGCCACCATATCCTACCAAAATGGTTTCAGTATGTCGTTAAATATGAGGATGGCTCATCTAGAACGACCTGAAGGAAGTCGTCTTTGGCATCTACAACTGAGAAGAGTCTGGCATTCTTCATTTTCATCGCGATTTAGTCGATTTCTGGGGTTGAGTAGTGGTTGCACGCACTCGCCTTATTCAGGTGATATGGGTCGATGCATATTCACAATTTATTAGGTTTCCGTATGACGACGAGGTTGTTAATCTATGAAATTGTCTCAGTGACCCAGGCTATTATTCCTCCGTTGACCATTTCGTCAAGTTTTCTTTTTAACTCAGTTTAAGTTGTAGAAGGACTCGGCGAGGACTATTTTGCATAGGCTTGATAGTTCAGAGAAAATGTCGCTGTAATTGCTGAGGATTTCATCTTTTGTGATTGGCTTTGCCTCCTTTATTTCACGCAGCTGTCGCACACATTCTGTGTTAAAAGCTATGAGTTTCAGTGCAGAGCTATCCCGTTCACAAAGGTGATGGTGAGTTGCTATCCTCGACATTTTTTTATTCCCTTCACATCACACTGGAGTGTTATTGAGCCTAAAATTTGAAGTACGACATTTGAAGTGGTGGTGGAATTGCATACGCCATGTTTATTGATGAATAGATTTTGTCAAAAATCCAAGCTTGTTTAAATACACGTGGTCCGATAAATGTCTCTTCCATTAGGAGACGAGGGTGTATGTAAGACTAGAGTCAAGAGTATTATACTGCATGGGTTTTTGCCGAACATGTGTTGGAATTGTTCACTGAGTGTATATGGGTCATT
Source organism: Euprymna scolopes (assembly GCF_053919585.1). Classification (NCBI taxonomy): domain Eukaryota; kingdom Metazoa; phylum Mollusca; class Cephalopoda; order Sepiida; family Sepiolidae; genus Euprymna; species Euprymna scolopes. The sequence goes on from NC_136527.1 coordinate 39,479,396, forward strand.
CCAAAGAGAGAAATCCCGCTGACACCCTTTTTTTTTTTTTTTACACAGTGATCACCACTTATCAAGGCCCGGAAGCCACTCAGGGATAAGGGTTATTGCAAGTACATTACGTTAGTGAGGAGATTTGCTGAAATGTTTACTTAAGGGGGCGGTTCATTAGGAATTTGTTAACATTGGACTTGAAGACATCCAAGTTGTAGTCCGGAGGGAAGCAGGCAGACGGAACAGAGTTCCACAGGCGTGCAGTTCTAAGAAAGAAGCTTTGTTCATGGAATCTGCGTTTTGATTTAGGCACAGATATAGAGTGGGGGAAATTTGTCACAGTGGATTCAGCTAGACGGGTGTTTTTCGTGAAAGATTGGCGAGGGGGGACCAGAGATTGGAGTTCAGACGTGCATCTGCCATGGGAATAACGATAAAACAAGGACAGGCTCGCAACGTCTCTTCTGTGGGAGAGAGGTTGCAGGGTAGAGAAAAGGGCATCCCCCACTAAGCCACGAAGTCTATTTTGTACTCTGTCAAGGCAGGATAGGCTGTTTTTAGCAGCTCCTGCCCAGATATGGCAACAGTATTCCATCCTTGGACGTACTTGGCTTTTATATAGATAGAGAATTGCATCCGTAGTGAGATATCTTCTGGAGCGGTAGAAGGATCCCACCATCTTTCCAGCGACCTTGGCAACAGACTTGATGTACGTGTTCCATTTCAGATCAGGAGTAAAGGTCAAACCCAGAAGCTTGTCAAAACACGGGGCCTCACCCAGACGAGAGCCATCCATCACAATTGATGCCAGATGGGGATCAGAGCGTTGATGATGTAAGGATAGCAGTTTGGTTTTGGATGCATTAAAGGTAACCAGCCACCTCTTCCCCCACTGAACCAGGCGCTCGAGATCAGAGGAGAGAGAATCAGAGAGAACTTTGTCATTTACAGCCTTTGATGTGTTGGCGTAGATGGTCGTGTCATCAGCATAGATGTCAACGAATGATTTAAGTATGTGTTTAGGGAGGTCATTGATGTAGATCAGGAAGAGAGTTGGGCCCAGGATTGACTCCTGAGGGACTCCAGCATTTATATTGCAGGCCTCCGATTTTTGTCCATCTACCACTACTCTTATGAGCCTATCGGAGAGAAATGATTTAATGATTGAGAAAACATTTCCAGTTATACCGTAGCTGGAAATCTTGTGAAGTAGACCCTTATGCCATACCTTGTCGAAGGCCTTTGATATGTCGAGAGCAATTGCCCTAGAAAGGAAGCCTTTCTCAAGAGATTCACTAATCCTGTGGGATATAACTGTCAGCACATCTGCGGTAGATCTTGCAGAGCGGAAACCATATTGTGTGTCACTAAGAAGGTTATTCCTGCTGAGGTGGTTGACTATTTCTCTATTTAATATGGATTCCAGCAACTTACTCATAACACACAGGAGACTTATTGGTCTGTATTGAGAGGGAGATGACTTATCACCTGAATTCTTAAATACAGGGCAAACTGATGAGGTCTTCCAGGGAGTCGGAAAGCACTTCTCCTTAAGGCAGCGCTTAACTAGTTTCGTAAGTATGGGAGCAAGTTCTGGTTGAAGCTTTTTTAACACTATAATTGGGATGCCATCAGGGGCAGTTGCTTTACTGGAATCTAGGTTCTTTATTAGCTTGGCGACCTCATGCACGGATATTTGTATGTTACCTAGCTTGTTCTGTGTTATAGGAGGAAATATGGGGAGTTGATGGCCTTCGTCGCATAGGGTAGAATTAGCTGCAAAGTTTCCCAGTACTTTGCGCCTGCTGATAGGACAGCCTCCTTAGTGGTTAATCCAAGGTTCGGGTCCCTGACTATCAGGCGGATAACGTCAGCCCAGACAAACGTTTACCTCCAGCACCCTTACTAGTGACATGGCCACAAGGACAGATAGAGACAGAAAAATTTCCGAGATCTCAGACTACTGGTCACCAAGTACTACCGACCTTTAAGCAGCTTTTTCTTCACCCTTTGTCAGAAAAATCACCCATTGAATGAGGACTGGATGACAAAATAGGAGAAGCGAGAGTTACTGGAGCTGCCGATAACACATCCACTGTATTATCTACTCTCCATTAAAAAAAAAGGGGGGGGATGGGGACAAGTGACTTACTTAATATCTAAGTAGTAAGTCCGGTGCTAAGTTAAAAATTCAGGACACTTTTGATGATAATCTCCCCTCCCATATAAATAGGTGTAAGTTTGTCGTTATCTATCGAGTTTAAATTATTAGAGTTTCATCTTACAATTAATTAAAATCCAATAATTAACTATCATCAGTTTGTAAAGTCGGCTTAATATTAATTTACATTCGAGTTTAGATAATTATTCAAGGTTTTACTTTAGGTGGTTCGTTTACATGAGTAACTGTTTCTTTGCACTGTATTATATTTCGAATGTACTAGAACATAAGGCTAACTATATTAGATGGTTTGATTTGTCAGCAAGAAGGCATTTACAATATATGCAAGCTTGCAGTAAAAGTATATATTAAGTATACTACTTGAATAAAGTCCTAACATTATCTATTCTATTAGAATAATTCCCGGCATTTTTTCTTTTATCGTTAGTTGCCGGCATTTTGTTTGTTTTTATTGTTTAGCTTTGTAGAATGAGAGGGGAGAATAATACAGGAGAATACAAACAAAATACATAAATAAAACACGAAAAAAATACGTTTATAAACAAGGTAACAGAAAGAAACATTTATGATTAGTTTAAATAAAAAAAAATAAAAAAAATAAGATAATTAAAAAATAATAATAAAATAAGATAAAAAAAATACTTAACGTTGTTGCGCTAGATATTCCGTTCTCCGTCTGTCAACTCGTAGCTGGCATGTCTTTCTAGAGTGTAAGAAGATTTCTACTTCCGGATAACTTGGTCGAGTGCCTATCTATTTATAGTATAAAAGTCGTTACGGTCGGATGTGTGAAAATATTTAATTTACATTTTTTTTTAAAGTTCTACCTTTTTTTTAAAAAAAGTTCTACCTTTTTTTATAAAGTCCTAACATTATCTATTCTATTAGAATAATTCCCGGCATTTTTTCTTTTATCGTTAGTTGCCGGCATTTTGTTTGTTTTTATTGTTTAGCTTTGTAGAATGAGAGGGGCGGATAATACAGGAGAATACAAACAAAATACATAAATAAAACACGAAAAAACACGTTTATAAACAAGGTAACAGAAAGAAACATTTAGGATTAGTTTAAATAAAAAAAATAAGATAATTAAAAAAAAAATAAGATAAAAAAATACTTAACGTTGTTGCGCTAGATATTCCGTTCTCCGTCTGTCAACTCGTAGCTGGCATGTCTTTCTAGAGTGTAAGAAGATTTCTACTTCCGGATAACTTGGTCAAGTGCCTATCTATTTATAGTATATAAGTCGTTACGGTCGGATGTGTGAAAATATTTAATTTACATTTTTTTTTAAAGTTCTACCTTTTTTTTTTTTAAAGTTCTACCTTTTTTTATGTAAAGTCCTAACATTATCTATTCTATTAGAATAATTCCCGGCATTTTTTCTTTTATCGTTAGTTGCCGGCATTTTGTTTGTTTTTATTGTTTAGCTTTGTAGAATGAGAGGGGCGAATAATACAGGAGAATACAAACAAAATACATAAATAAAACACGAAAAAACACGTTTATAAACAAGGTAACAGAAAGAAACATTTAGGATTAGTTTAAATAAAAAATAAAAATAAGATAATTAAAAAAAAAATAAGATAAAAAATACTTAACGTTGTTGCGCTAGATATTCCGTTCTCCGTCTGTCAACTCGTAGCTGGCATGTCTTTCTAGAGTGTAAGAAGATTTCTACTTCCGGATAACTTGGTCGAGTGCCTATCTATTTATAATATAAAAGTCGTTACGGTCGGATGTGTGAAAATATTTAATTTACATTTTTTTTTTTAAAAGTTCCACCTTTTTTTTTTTTAAAGTTCTACCTTTTTTTTTTTTAAAGTTCTACCTTTTTTTATATAAAGTCCTAACATTATCTATTCTATTAGAATAATTCCCGGCATTTTTTCTTTTATCGTTAGTTGCCGGCATTTTGTTTGTTTTTATTGTTTAGCTTTGTAGAATGAGAGGGGCGGATAATACAGGAGAATACAAACAAAATACATAAATAAAACACGAAAAAACACGTTTATAAACAAGGTAACAGAAAGAAACATTTAGGATTAGTTTAAATAAAAAAAAAAAAAAAAAATAAGATAATTAAAAAAAATAAATAAAATAAGATAAAAAATACTTAACGTTGTTGCGCTAGATATTCCGTTCTCCGTCTGTCAACTCGTAGCTGGCATGTCTTTCTAGAGTGTAAGAAGATTTCTACTTCCGGATAACTTAGTCGAGTGCCTATCTATTTATAGTATAAAAGTCGTTACGGTCGGATGTGTGAAAATATTTAATTTAAAAAATTAAAAAAAAAAAAAATAAGATAAAAAAAATACTTACCGTTGTTGCGCTAGATATTCCGTTCTCCGTCTGTCAACTCGTAGCTGGCATGTCTTTCTAGAGTGTAAGAAGATTTCTACTTCCGGATAACTTGGTCGAGTGCCTATCTATTTATAGTATAAAAGTTGTTACGGTCGGATGTGTGAAAATATTTAATTTACATTTTTTTTTTTTAAAGTTCTACCTTTTTTTTTTTTTTAAAAGTTCTACCTTTTTTTTTTTTTAAAGTTCTACCTTTTTTTTTATAAAGTCCTAACATTATCTATTCTATTAGAATAATTCCCGGCATTTTTTTCTTTTATCGTTAGTTGCCGGCATTTTGTTTGTTTTTATTGTTTAGCTTTGTAGAATGAGAGGGGCGGATAATAGAGGAGAATACAAACAAAATACATAAATAAAACACGAAAAAACACGTTTATAAACAAGGTAACAGAAAGAAACATTTAGGATTAGTTTAAATAAAAAAAAATAAAAAAATAAGATAATTAAAAAAAAAATAAAATAAGATAAAAAATACTTAACGTTGTTGCGCTAGATATTCCGTTCTCCGTCTGTCAACTCGTAGCTGGCATGTCTTTCTAGAGTGTAAGAAGCTTTCTACTTCCGGATAACTTGGTCGAGTGCCTATCTATTTATAGTATAAAAGTTGTTTCGGTCGGATGTGTGAAAATATTTAATTTACATTTTTTTTTGTTAAGTAGCGAGAAACAGAGAGAATATGAAGCCGATATTGAGTAAAGAATATGCCGCAGCTTTATTGCCTGAAAATGGTGGCCGGAAAAGTAAAATTTTTAAGAACTAAAAAAAATAACTCATTAATACATGTTTATTTTTTATATATATAAAAATAAAACATTGTAGATGTTAACAATAAAAATATTTTTAATATTTCAGGAATATTACAATAAGCAGTTTTCATTCAATACTTTCACAAAAAATAATATAATTATAAATATATTTAATGTGGTTTTAATGACAACAATTCCCACAAAAAGTTCAAATGTAATATTATAATATTTTCTTGTGTTAATGATTAGGTTTATCAGAAACCGCCATTAAAAATGTGTGATAAGAACTTGAATAATTCAAGTTACTATATTTCGAAGTTATACCTACTTGAAAAATATAATTCCAACCCTATTTTTTTACAATTAAAAGAGTAAAGACGAAATAAAAAAAAACAGGTTTAATAGCAAATAATGAAACATTTCTTTTTTTCAAATTGTTTTATTTAACCGATTTAAAGAAAATCAACGAAATGTTACTTACTTCGATTATAAAATCTATTATATCTGTAAAAGTGAAAGTGTCTGTCTGTCTGTGTATCTGTGTGTGTACATTTACCTATGCAGTAACTCTGTTAATTTTAAGTCTACAGACTCGAAATTTGATATACAGTGTACTGAAGTTTGGGAAAATCGGTGTGATCGGTTTTCGGCCAGAAATTTTGCGATTAAGGGGTCAAAGTTAAACGATTTGCCGTTTGAGCATTCTACCAAACTCATCCGACAATTTTCGGTCTAAACACTTGAAATTTTAGATATAGGTTCATTGGACAGGAATCTAACTTAATAACTCAATTTGAGCCCAAAACAATAATATTTAAGGGGTCATAATAGGGGTTAAAAAATTGACCTCCAAACACCTGGGAAACGCCGGGCTGAAATGCTAGTATATATATAAATTCCAAAAAATCGCTTACTTATAAAAAATACAATTCAACAGATGTTTTTCACGGTTCAAATAAAGGGAGACAAGCGTCTGATTTTCTCCTTTATCTTCTGGTGGCTTCGAAGCGCCACAATTAATGTCTCTTTCTATTGCATCCTGTAAACCAAAATTAGTATTTTGGGACCACCTTAGATAAAAAAAATGAACACATTCACTTACCAGTTTTTGCCGGTAAAAAAAACACTCTACCGATTTTTTATTCTCTTAATAAAATACACGAGTTTTTGATTAATATATTTTATTTCTTCTTTATCGAGTGATGTTATTTTTTTTAATATCTAACAAAAGAAAACATTGAATGAAATAGAAAAAATATCGTCAGCATCCGATATTTTTTAAACAACTTTAATAGTTTATTTTGGAAGTATATTCCATTAAGAAAATAAATAACCTACTTTAAAAATAGAAATTACGAGTTTTTTTTAAAAATATATTTTACCCGCAGTTTTGTGTTAGGGGTGTCAAAATTTCTGATACACCTAGTGAATAATGGTGTAAACATCAGCGTAAGATTTTTTTTATAATCATAAACACACAAAATTTATATATATATATATATATATATATATATAATTTAAATCCAGTATCACTAAGAAAAATAACTTTAAAATGGTATTATTTTTAATAATGATTAATTTATTTTTAAAAATTATCAATTTAGACAAATACGAATGCGTTGTTTGATTGTACTAAACTCTAGCTTGGCTAATCTATATAATTATAAAACTCAAATGACCTTGTAATGATGTATGTAACCCACTTTCCGGTTTACGACATCCGGTTGCTCATGCGCGCATGACCTGCACAATGAGATATTAACGTTATTATTTAGAAATTATGATTTACCATGGAAAGAGTGGGATTTAAAATAGCTTAAAAGTAATACAGAAATGAAAGGTGTAAAAAAAAACACAAAACAAACAAAAGAACAATTGGGAAGCTGAAATATTTAGGTTATTATTTCGAAATTATTATTTAACATGGGAAGCGTGGGGGTTAAAATAACTTAAACGTAATACAGAAATTAACAGTTCAGTGGCTCAGTGCACATTTACCTATAAGTATAGCCAACCACTTATAATTCAGTAACTGTAATTTTTTTTTTCAAGAATAATCAATTATAATTAACAGAACGACTCATAGAAATCTATCTATATTCTTTTTTCATTTTAATATACTTTCATAGAAATGTTTCTGTGATGTAAAAAAAAAAAAAAATTTTTCTTTACGTCACGCTCATACATGAATTCCATAGCTAATATAACAAACGGGTCAGGGGTAGTTTAGTTATTATTGTTTTTTGGGAACAAACAAGTGTATTTCTTCACTTTACAAATTATCTTTGAAATAGTCCCAGAAAACTAATATTCACCTTTCAATAGATTTTTACAAGAAATTTATTTAACTTCTAAATTTAGCTGAATTAGCCATTTTCATTTGTCAGTTTCTGACAAATGAACATTTTTCAGAATTATTTTTTTTAACATGTAATTTTTTTATAGTATAGATATTAACTTTAGGCACGTAGTTCTTTTTCAATATCTTTATTTTTAATGTGTTTGATGAACTCCACAAGCACTGTTTTAAATGTTTCAAACACAATAAAAAAAAATCAAGATTATAAAAAATAAAATAAAATAAATAATAAATAAATAAAAATACGAAAAGGCGGCTTTAAAAACTATCAGTTTCCGTCATTAAATTGCACGGGATACGAATTAGAGAATTAATAAAAATGAAACTTGTAATCTGTTCTCTCTCACATAAATATTAAAATAAAATAATACTAATTTTATCCGTGATATTCACCAAATAGATCGGCTCTATTTCGAAATGATTTCTTTTTTTTATTTTTCCTCTTCAATTTTGTTTCTGCGAACTTGCTCTTCCGTTCGTCATCTTGAATGTTAAGTTGAGCTTGTAAAGTCAATAACATTTGAAAATTCGTTCCCTTTATAAAAGCAGATAAATTAATCGAAAGCAGATTATAAAACAAAAACGTAAGTATTACTACATGAATTTAGTATCGATTTTTACGCATTTGCAGAATACGTTAAAAATGTAAGGGAGATAACTACATTTACTAAGCGAATAATCCTAATAAAAATATAGATTTATCGTTGAACATTTTTTCGCTGTCGATTGTTTTTGTTTTTGTTTTCAATAAAAAAAACTGCTTAATCGCTTATCGAAGAAACAATAATTTCATAAATTTTAACTGTTTTTTAACTAATGTTTTTATTTTTGTTTACCAAAGAAACCAAAAAACTATAAATCTTAAATGGTTTTCATTGTTTAATGGTTTTTATTTTCATTTTTTCTCTCAATTTTTATCATTAATCTATTTTTTTATTTTCAATACTTAAACAAAAAACAACGATCAACGTCTACAATCTGACGTAAAGCAAAAAAAAATCTTTACAATGGAACCTTTTTATCAATTTCTAGAATCTGACGTAAAGCAAAAAAACAAAACAAAAAAAAACAAAAAAACAAACAAACAAAAAATCTTTACAATAAAAACTTTTATACTTTTTCGGGTGTGCTGAAAACGAATATATAATTCAAAAGTGACGCAGAGAATTAGATTTCAGGATATGAGGAAATTACTTTTTCCAAAAGTGAGGATAACTTTTTATATAAATTTAATGTAAAATGAGTGGTACTAGTGCACTTATTGATCCATACTGAAATAATAATGCTATTTTTAGAAAGCCATTCTTAACATTGGGAAAGGAGGGTGTTTTGTACCTATTCTGTACTTTAACCTTACAATTTAATAAAAACAGATATCATAAAACCTTATTTGAACTTGAAAATGCTATTGAAAGAATCTGTAATCTATAAACTGTTAGATTAGTGTTTGGGAGTGGTTCGGCTCCCCGGAAACATGTCGTGTGTGCCAAGTGGTTTATGGAAAAATCATGACAAAGCGATTCTATATGAACGTGGAAAATTATGCAAATATGAGCCATGTCATTCACTAACAGTAAGGTTAGAAAAATATTGGAGAGTTTGAAAAATCAATTCTGGCGGAATATATATGAATATAAAAGGCAAACTCTTATGGAATGAACTGAAAGTTATAAATAGAGAAGAACAATAAAGAGTAATCTGGCTTAAGGAAACTGTATATATTCTGGGTGATTATCAATTACTAAGCCTAGTATAGTATTTAACATGATTTGGGAACCATTAATTATAAATAATATAGTAATAAGTAGTAAAAAGTATCTATGATGATGCAAAAAAGAAAGTCCGCACTTCTCTTTTTTTCAAAAACTGCAAATTTAAGCTAAATTGCATGTAACTGTTTAAAAAACCTTATACCTCATTTGATTTATCTTTTGTTCCCCTATAATGTTACCTGTTCATGTTTGACTTTTGATTGGAGTATCCTAGTGTTCATATCAATTTAGAAAATAATCAAGAATACAAAAGCTCTGAAGCAAAAAAAATGAGCTTTACATTAATATGTTGACTGAGCATTTTCTACACTACTTTGGCTGGAATTTTGATAATAATACTATCTTCATGCAGGATAATGATCCATTCACCTGACAGCTGACAATGTAAAGATGTTCCTTCAAGAGAATGGTATTCCCTGTTTTTATTGGCCTGCAGAATCTCAAGACCTCAATCCTATCGAAAATGTATGGCATTACATCAAGCAACAGTAACACAATGATGAAATTTTAAATCTGAAAGAACTTATATCAAGTCTATATTAAATCTGAAGGACTTATATTAAGTAGATATTAATAAGTTCCTCGAACCTAATATTTTTCTAACCTCTTTATCTCTAACCTTTTTATTTTTTTAACCTTCCCTTTCTTTAATGGCGTATAAATAATGCACTGTGGATGTGTTATCAGCAGCTCCAGTAACTCTTATTTGTCCTCCACTCCTCATTTCCAATGAGTGATTTTTCTGATAAAGGGTGAAGAAAAAGCTGCTTTCTAGGTCGGCAGTACTTGCATGAACAGTAGACTGAGATGTCGGAAATTTTCTGTTTCTATGTCTATCCTTGTGGCCATGTCACTAGTAAGGGTGCTGGAGGTAAACCTTTCATCTGGGCTGACGATATCCGCCTGATAGTCAGGGACCCGAACCTTGGAATAACCACTAAGGAGGCTGTCCTATGAGCAGGAACAAAGTACTGGGGCTGCTGTATTGCCATTTGGTGAATGGATTCTGGACCATGCCGTAGTTTTTGGTGGGGCCTCTCGATGGCATACTAGTGGGTACTTGTTACGGCTTTACCTTATCATGTGCTACAAAAAAATTCCTGTCTTTTTCTCTTACTTTCCCTCTATAACCTGCTCTAATCAAGTCTGTCGACCTGATCCACAAATCTCAAAACCTAAACATGAATTATCTCCAGAAAAAAAACATGAAAAAACCTAGAACCCCATTCTCCAAAGTAGACCCCTACTACTATTTCTCCTTCTCTAACATCAGGGGTCTACGTTCCAACCTTCCAGAGGTTGAAACCCAATTGCAGGAGACGAAACTGGACATTTTGTTCCTAAGCGAAACTGGCATAGGGCTGGCCACTTCCCTAGATGAATTCATAATTAACGGATACTCTAACAACATCTAAATTTGACCCCCAAGATCGCCATAGGCATGGAATATGTGCCTACAAAAAAGATGGCTTTCCGTGTTGTAGGGAAATCTCCAGAGAAGATCCTAATTTACTTCAAGTTTGCACTTGCTTACACTTGCACTGCATTTATATTTGCCCTCTTGTCGCCCCCAGCGGAGTTACTATCTTTAAGAACACTTGCTTACACTTGCACTGCATTTATATTTGCCTTCTTGTCGCCCCCAGCGGAGTTACTATCTTTAAGAACATATCTGAGAAAATTGACCACATCCTGTCTGCTCATACTTCAACTAACATTCACATCTGTGGCGACGTCAATGTCCACAAGATGGAATGGCTGAGCCATTCAAATAAAACAGATGATGAGGGGTGGTTCTGTCATGACTTCTCCATTTCCTATAGCCGTCACTCAGATTGTTGGGGAACCCACCAGTCTACCCGATACTACCAGTCAAAATGCAAGCCTTCTAGACCTTTTTCTCACAACTTCCTCTGAGCTATGTTCATGTTCGGTTCTATCTCCTCTGGGATCTTCCAACTACTCGGTTGTATAGGTTAAGATAGAAATGAAATGCAACAAGTCTTCAGACGTAGCTCTCCACTTTACAGTATATCGATACTCTATGGCTGACTGGGATAGCTTCCATACATTTATATCTGATCTACCTCTGCATTCAATGTTTAAAAAGGATATGTCCTCTCTAGTATCAGACCTGACCGAATGGTTAATTGTAGGCATCATCATTGAACCTGAGGCCATGTTGTCAGCATAAGACAAGGCCAAACTATTTGCCAAGAACTTTGCAGCTAATTCTACCCTATGCAACCAAGGCCATCAACTCCCTATATTTCTGCCTATAACAGACAACACGCTATGCAACATACAAATATCTGTGCGTGATGTCACCAAGCTGATCAAGAACCTTGATTCCAGCATTGATGGCATTCCAGCATTGACGGCATTCTAATTCTAGTGTTGAAAAAGCTTCAACCAGAACTTTCCTCTATGCTTAGAAAACTATTTAATTCTTAAATACACCTGAATTGCCACGTGAATTCTTAAATACAGGGAATACTGATGAGGTTTTCCAGTGTGTTTTGAAGCACTTCTCCTGAAGACAATGCTTAAACACTTTCGTGAGTATGGAAGCAAGTTCTGCTTGAAGCTTTTTAACACTAAAATTTTCCATAGTGCAGAATTTCTTTATGACTTCTCAGTTTGAAGTTAATTTTGTAAATAAACATAAACACTAGGATACTTCAATTAAAAGTCAAATATGATCAGGTAAAATTATAGAGAAATAAAAGATGACTCAAATGAGGTTTTGGTTTTTTTAACTGTTACATTCAATTTGTTGTACTTGAAAAAGCTCAGTAAAATTGAAAGAAGAATTTTTAATAAGGCTTTTTTACCCAGTCATTGCTTACAACATGCCAAACTCATGTACTAAATTCTGTACATATTTCTTAGTTCAAGAGAAAGGTTCCCAGGTATGACAAAATACACCTGAATAAGATCGGCAGTGACATAGAAACGTTGTGAAAATAACACCCAAGATGAGAACAGTATTCTGAAGAATCCAAATAATATGAATAATCAATCCTCATCTCTAAAATGAAGAAAAATAAAGATTTTTAATTAAATATTTGAAATTAGAAACACATTATTTTTGTTGACTGACCAGTATTATACTAATTTTCTTTTTTGAATTTCATTAATAATAAATGTTTTTGATATTTTTAATAAAAATCAACATGATAAATTCAAGTTAACCACATAAAGTATACTTTTTCAAATTTATATTTTCAGAATTTGCAACAATGAAAAGAAATTAATGGATAAGAAGGAACTTTCTACATTGATGGTTTAAAAAGGTTTAAAATGATTATACATTTTTTACATCAATTTTCTAAAGTTAAAATATACCAGTCTTATTATCATCATACATTACATATACATTTTTTGGAATATATCTAACATGGCTGACAAACCACATTCTTGTGAAGTATGTGGTTCTTCTTTTGCACAGAAGTCACATTTGTTGGATCATGTGAAAACACATACAGGAGAGAAACCACATTCTTGTGATGTTTGTGGTTCTTCTTTTGCACGGAAGTCATATTTGGTGAGTCATATGAAAACACATACAGGTGACAGACCACATTCTTGTGAAGTATGTGGTTCTTCATTTGCACGGAAGTCACATGTGTTGCGTCATATGAAAACACATACAGGAGACAAACCACATTCTTGTGAAATATGTGGTTCTTCTTTTGCACAGAAGTCACATTTGTTGGATCATATGAAAACACATACAGGAGACAAACCATATTCTTGTGAAGTATGTAGTTCTTCTTTTGCAAAGAAGTCAAATTTGTTGGGGCATATGAAAATACATACAGGAGACAAACCATATTCTTGTGAAGTATGTGGTTCTAGTTATGCACAGAAGTCAAATTTGTGGAGTCATATGAAAACACATACAGGAGAGAAACCTCATTCTTGTGAAATATGTGGTTCTTGTTTTGCACATAAGTCAAATTTGTTGAGTCATATGAACACACATACTGGAGACAAACCACATTCATGTGACGTATGTGGTTCATCTTTTGCACATATGTCAACTTTGTTGAATCATATGACAATACATACAGGATACAAACCACATTCTTGTGAAGTATGTGGTTCTTCTTTTACATTGAAGTCAACTTTGTTGAATCATATGACAAGACATGGGATTCAAACCACATTCTTGTGAAGTATGTGGTTCTTCTTTTGCACAGAAATCACATTTGTAGCGTCATATGAAAACACATAAGACAAACTACATTCTTGTGAAGTTTGTGGTTTGCTTTTGCAAGGAAGTCAAATTTTTTGAGTCATAGGAATACACATACTAGACAAATATATCTCCCCGATAAGAAAGAACAGTTGGAAATAAGTCAGACACTAAGCATTGTGACTATGAACTTCCTACAACTACATATTAAGCCTGACATAGTGATATGGATCAAGAAGGAGAATGTGGCAAGCTTAGTTGAAGTAAGTGTTCCTAATGATGCCGTCCTTAACAGAGCAGAAGGGGAGAAAATAACAAAATAGCAATGACTTATGTACGACATAAAAAGAAACTGGAATCTTACGAATGTATCAATCATACCTGCCATTATAGGATCAACTGGGCTAATGAAAAGGAATTTTAATAACTATTTGGCGAATATACCGATTGAACCAAGTGCAAAATTAATACAAGCAATAGCACTGAAAACTACGGTTAGGATCTTAAAAAAACAAAGTGAATAGAACATGAAAACAGAGTAAAACACATTCTTATGAAGGAAGGTAAAATTTATGGCGTTGATGCTAAAAAGATAAGAAAATTACAATTTTTACACAGATGTGAGATTTGTTTGAAATAGTGAGAAAGATTCTTTGAAATAGTGAGGAACATTTGACATCGAGCTGTCTTGTTCTTCTAAAGGACGGCTGATATACGATGGAATGTGTAAAAATATGCACATGCCAATCTGTAACATGTTGAATATTGAATGCTGCAACAAGTCATTGGACATGTTATATTCGATCCGCTGTGATTCCTAAAGCTATGTGCCTTGAAACAGAACTGTTAAAATTGACATAATTATATAAGTAGAAAGTAGAAACCACTATGACTACAAATTTCCTACGGTTATATACCTAGAAAATGTGGCTATTAAGCCTGACATAGTGATATGGGACAAGACGGAGAATGTGGCAAGCCTAGTTGAAGTAAGCGTTCCTAATGAACAGAGCAGAGAGGGAGAAAATATCAATATACCAAGGGCTTATGTATGACAAAAACACGATCTATAACATGTTGAATACTGAATGCTACAGCAAGTCATGGGAACAACAGTTGAACATATCACACAATTCGCTATGCCTATTAAAACTACATGCTGTTAAACGTGACATCATTATATGAGACAATAAGTTACAACCTTAGAAGTTAATGTCTTCAATAACACTGGGTTAAAAAGAGTCAGAATAAAAAATAACAAAATACCAGGTTTATGCATGACGTGAAATAAAGAGGAATCTTTGGAAAATCTGGTATCCGGTAGGGTGCGATATCACCAGCTTGAAGAAAAAATTAAAATTAAAATCAGCCAAAGCACATTCCTTTGACGTATGTGGTTCTTTGTATAGAAGGAACATTTGTGCCATATGCAAAAACATATGGAAGACAAAAGAACTTTAATAGAACATTCAATACCTATGCATTTCATATAGAGTTACATGTGAGTGTCATGTAGGGAGCCCATCGATTTTTAAATACTTCGATTGATAAAAATTGAAACAAAAGAAAAAATGTGTATGAAATAGACTTACTGGTTTAATGAAAAATCCTAAGAAATATTTACATACAATTCCGAGAAAACCAAACATTTGCATTGAAGCAATAACAGGGATAATAACTGTCTATAAATATATATTCTAATTAAATTATGTGTAAGTTTCAGGAGAATCTCTTCAGACTAAAATGTATGGGTAAAGTAACTATTTATCAGGTAAATTTGACACTTTGTTGTCAAAACTTCCAATTCCAAGACTCGACACTTGTTTCAAAACTCCCAATTCATAAACTCAACACTCTTTCAAGCGGAGTTGCACACGACTACGTATATAGCATGCTTTCTTCTTACACGTCCATCCACAGTGAGAACTAAAATGATAAAATGTTGAAAAACTAAAATACATTTTTTAAAAAGATAAAAACCATATTATTGTTATTTGTGCTGGTATTCTTGTGTTAAAAAACTGTTATTCTCTCACGCAAACTGTCATTGTTATTTTCATACAAATTAAGTTAAAACCATATTATTTTTATATGTTAAAAAAACTTACTCTCTCACGCAAAAACAGTAGAAACGAATATGAAACTTTGATTATGTTAATAATTTTCTTTTAAAAACAAAGTTTTTATTCTCATGTATATCTTTAAAACCACCCAAAAGAACTGAAATTATGTCTTAATAGTTTTTTTAACTTTTTTTTAATTTAATATATTTCAATGAAACGTCTATTTTATATCGAGTTTTCATGTTTATATATCTAATTCAAACCTTTTATCATTGCTATTTTCATACAAATCTTCATTGTGCAAGATTGTGAAAGACTTTTTTGAATAAGAGGAGCGTTCAATAAGTAATGACCCTGACCCACTTTCGTTTGTATGATCTAGTAGAAATGTTGCATATGCAATGATTTATATCTCTGTGGATCATGTAGCAAATTACAACTCTGAACTAGTTCCTGATTTACAAGTGTTTGAAATTAGTTACGTGTGAAATGGAGCCTGTCAAGTGTCATGCAGTGATTAGTTCTCTTTTTGCAGTAAGGCACACCACAGGACACCCTATGGAAAACTTGATGAAATTAAAAGAAACGATGTCACATCATATTCTTATAAAACGTTGACATTGTGAATACCAATGTCATGAAATCTGTAACAGCAGTACCTAGATCTGGTTGTCCTCCATCTGTCATTAATGAGACAACTGTTAGCCATTGTGAACCTTTTTTTGAAGATCCATGCTTGACTTTTTGTCAGATCGCTTAAAAGCTTATGACTAGTGCAGGGTCTCTGGAAATTATCTGATGGATTCATAGGTTAGTGGCAACTTTCCAAAAGCAAAATCGCATTGATTGCCATTCAGTACTAAAGAAGTATTAACTCAATGTGTCTTAAACCGGTATCCACAATTTACAGGAGCTTATTACGCTTCAATTTTCAGAAAATATATAAAAGCTATCAAAATCCAGAGCTAGACTTGCAAGATATGATTCCAATCCACAACACACATTGTTCGAGATCAGAAATGCAGATGTCTATGAAATCCTCTGCCATGCACTTTGCCTCACCTTGCACAATCTGATTTTCACATTTTGAAGCCTGAAAATTGTTTTTGACAGGAACGCCTTTGCCAGATGATGCAGCTTTATTTCTGATTTAAAAGATGCGTGAAATGTGTAACTCTGTGATGTTCTTATCTAGAAAACAAACTAATAACTGTGACAATTTTCGTTGTTCTACTTATCTGAAAAATTAGACCACGGCATTACGTACTGAACGCGGAACGCCTGTCCTAACAATTTTATATTTTTACGAACATTTTTAGGGACATTTTCTCCTTCCAAATCATACGATAAATAAGTGTTGAACAGCGTCCGATTATCATTTACTGTTGCAGCATCAGATATCGATAAAAATTCAAAAATTATAAACTGATTAGCCATACACAGCCTCGGCATAGATAGTAAGTTGTGTAGCAGTTATAGTTTGTGGCGTTGTTTTATATTTATGTGAACGATTTTTTTACTTAGAATAGTTTATTTATTATTGGATAAAAATACTTTCTGTGGATGAACTTCTGCTGATCTTCTTACACACTTCTCTCGTATCTAAATCAGTTGGTTTGAAAACATTAACAAACTGGTCGTGTAAACGCGTCCACCCAAGTCACCAGCGAGGTGACATAGCATTTGATTTAAATCATTTCTGAATTTCTTTCTGTTCTTTGGGGAGCGAAAACGGGAAGAAAGGTTTTAAAAAATTTGAGACATTGTCATTAATTACACATCGGATTAAACTTGTTTTATTAGGCATTTTTTATTTTTATGTGCAAACGTAATTTAGCATTAAAAGTTGTGTTTCTTTTTTCCATGGACGATTGCTGGATTAGTTGTGGATGAACACATTGTGAAGTGCTTATTTATTATAAAGAAAATAAATTAAGTATTAATGAATATTGCGGTTATCAGTGTACATGTGCTAATTTAATAATAAATAGATTATTTGAATCAAAAATTAAGGAAATCTAAATTTCATAAGAAAACATTTTTATATTTACAATTTTATAAAAATATAATTATTTTCAATCATTAAAGTTCTTTATTAAAAGTTGTGTCTAGTACAGAAAGCAAAGTAATCACAAAGCTTTGGAGATGTATAAGTCAATATGTTCATAGTGTGAATAATATGCATATGTAAGTAATATATATATATATATAAATGTGAGTGCATGACACTGTGTTGATTTACCACGTTTTTTAGTTTGTGTACAGCTATGTGATGATATACACTTTTTTGGAATTTCAGCCGAACGAGCTTAAGATATCTGAAAAACCGATTTTGTTTCAAAGGGCACTAGTTATATAGGCTTTTTTAATTACACAATGTAACATTTTAATATTCAACTAAACTTCGTACACAGTCTTTTTATGAACGTATGTTTTTTTTCTCTTTTGCGTTTTTGCCTTGAAGTAATCAAGGTCTTTGTTTTATAGTCGATTTAAATATTGTCCCTGACTTGCCGTTATATTCTCGTGGTTCTTGACTTCTGGTCCTCATTGTAGTAAACCACAATAAATATTTGCTGGTTTTAAAGGTTTTATTTAAAAAGAAAATGTACATGTGAGGAGAGACCAATATATAATTAACTAATTACTTCTTAATCAGTTTTCTTTGTTAGTCTTAAGGATTGAAATTAAGAGACGCAGACAACCAGATATCTTGCCTGTCTCGCTCTGCCATTCAGATTGTCTGAAAACTTTTATCTCCTCATTTCATTTTGCCGACACTTACGTTTCTCATGCATTTATCTAGGGAACAAAACTTCCAATTATTCAACCTGCAGCGCGGCATATTTCTATTTGCCGACATGTTATCCTGAGATGTACGACTCTAATCCTCACCAAAATTCATACAAATTTACTAAATTGTTACAGGTGAACTATTCAAATATATAGCATTGAGGGTGGTATTTTTCTGTTTAAAGCAGTTGTCGAAGTTTAGAAATATTTTTAGTTAACACGTTTTTGTGAGAACTAACTTTTTTTTGGAAATGACGAAAGGGATTAATCACCACTTCAAAGTATGCGTAGGTATTATGCCAAGTTAAATCTGCAATCCTCAAATGTAGCACGCTCATCCATACACAGAATAAAATTTAATCACCATAAGGAACTCCTTGCTAACAATTTTGTAGTGAAATGTGATTCATGCTTATAGCTACTATATAGTTAAAACCTTCTAGCTTTCAAAAACGACAGAACACAGACTACACTGAAATATTACCACAAATGATGATTTGTTTATATGCATTCTAAAATTTAATCACCGTAAGAAACTCCTTGGAAATAATTTTGTAGTGAAATTTGATTCATGTTTATAGCTACTATATAGTTAAAACCTTCTAGCTTTCAAAAACGACAGAACACAGACTACACTGAAATATTACCACAAATGATGATTTGTTTATATGCATTCTAAAATTTAATCATCGTAAGAAACTCCTTGAAAATAATTTTGTAGTGAAATTTGATTCATGTTTATAGCTAATATATAACTAAAAGGTTCTAGCTTTCAAAAAGGATAGAAAACATAGTACACTATATTGTTTATATGCATGCTACAGTATAAGTTAAACACGACCAGTTCTTATTCAGAATTTAAGCTTCTAACAATGTCAAATTAATCATCAGCTGTAAAAAGACTTCTTAGTACCCTTGCCATACTTCACGCAATAAGTAATATAAAATTTGTTATTCGGAATAAGTTGATAATGCCTGGGATAATGGAATTATAAAACGAAACTTATACTTGAATTTCACTTTTCCAGCCTTAAGTTTATCAGCAGGAAGTATCAACCAAGCAACGTCTGGAGTCGGCGCTTGTTTGTCAGGTCACCATTTTTAGGAAGGTAAATGTTTTACTCCCCAAAAAATATATTTAATGAACACAACACAAAATGAACAAAAACAAACTTTTTAATAATAACAACGTAGAATATGATTTTATTGGCAGCAGGTCAAACGGAGATAAAGGAAGAATGTTCTTTTTGAGGTCGTTATCGGCCATTCAGTACATTTCCTGTGTTGTCGTTTCATTAATATTTTTATATATATTTCAATATAGTTTAATTAATATTTTTATATATATTTCAATATCGTTTCATTAATATTTTTATATATATTTCAATATCGTTTCAGTAATATTTTTATATATATTTCAATATCGTTTCATTAATATTGTTATATAGGAGTCTTATTAAAAGAGAGTCTTAGAGAGTCTTATTAAGAGTTTGTTGTGTCTAAGAGAGAGATGTTGTAAGAGAGATTTTTAGTGTTATAAAGAGATTCATACATATAAAAAGTTCATACTTAGAAGTGTAGAAGCTCTTTGAGTGAGGAGATAGTGTTGAGACAGTCTTAGTGTTCATATTGTGTATGTAAGATGTGTATGTAAAGACATTTTAAACCACATGATATACAAGACATATAATAACAATTTTCACTTTACATTTTGGTAGAATTACAACACAAAGACGACGTTTATAAAAACACATGATGGGTTTATTTCTTCTCCCGACCGGTCGTGGTTTTCTGAGTCAAGAATTCAAAGCTTCACATTCTAATTTCAAAAGTGACTGTCTCGCTTCTAGACGTTCGAATCCCAACTGCAGACTATCGTCTGTCGTCCTCAAACTCCTTCTGACTCTCCCTCAGTTTCTCCTTGCTTAACTCTAAAGTTTCTAACTATATCGAGAACTTCCCATTTTCCATGACGTCATACACATGTTAAAACATGTGTCTTCTTTCACGTGTTCTAGAAATGCGTGTTCAAAACTTTTTTCCTTTGTTTACAAAAGGAATTTTAACCTATATTCCCAGTAACCTATATTTCCAATATGTTAAAAACATGTTTATTAAATTATCTTGTAGTTGCATTCTTTCAATCGAATTTTCCAAACAGAATTGACAATGCACATTCTTTTCTTAAAACTATTTTATCTCTAAGCCATACAATGGTTTGTTTTACATTCCATTTGCTAATTCTCTATCGTAATCTATTTCTAAACCTTAAGTGCGAGGTTCGAATTTCTTCTATCTATTCTATTTCATTTTCATTTTAACTAAATCTCTCTTTTTTGATACTTACATGAAAAGGGGACAGCCCTTATCATGCAACAATATCATTTCTAATTATCTTTACTTGTTTGTTATTTTATTTATAAGATTACGCGGAAGTGATTTGTAGCAGCCCCTGCAAACAGGCAGAGACTACTGTGATGTCCATGATGAGAAAAGATGTGAAGCCGGAACTCAAACGTCTCAGAGAAATGGATGTGATTGAAGAAGTCACTGGACTTGGTTAGCCCGGTTGTGGTAGTTCCCAGTGTCAATATAATTGCTGGACACATATATGCTGGTTTAAAACAAAAACTCCGTGTAAACAAAACAATGACCCAGATATTTGCGTACAGATCTAAACATGCCATACCCATCCGAGGATTTATTAATGCAAGCATAGAATTTCGTGATAAATCCTGTAGGGCTAAGATATTTGTAGTCAACAGTGGTCATTCTGCTGGAGCACTGGGGATGATAACGTTTAACTTCATGTTCAATGTGACGATCCCAATTCAAGGCAAGGAAAAGAATGCAAGAATTTCCACAGGAAAAACCACTTTGCGAGAGCATGCAAAGCAAAGCCAGTAAGAGTAATTCGTTTAACCAATCCTTCCCTGGTATCCCCCTCTATGTCTAGTGACGAGTCTGTGTACTCGGTGAAATTTACACCGTCAATTAAGACACCAAGAGTTACCGCCCTTGTCACTAATTCCCCTGTAATGTTTGTGATAGACATGAGTGCTAATATCAATATAATTGCTGGACACATACATGATGGTTTAAAACACAAACCACGTATAAACAAAACAACGACCCGGATATTTGCATACAGATCTAAACATGCCATACCCATCTGAGGATTTATTAATGCGAGCATAGAATTACGTGATAAATACTGTAGGGCTAAGATATTTGTAGTCGGCAGCGACAGTCCTTTAGCTGGACTGCAGAACCTCTTGAGTTGCCATTCTGCTGAAGCACTGGGGATGATAACGTTTAACTTCACGTTCCATGTGCAGCATCCCAATTCAAGACGAGTTCCCCACACTGTTTGATGGAAAGATAGGAAAAATTTCCGGAGTTATCATTAATCTCCACATTGACTCCTCGGTTTCCCCAGTAACACAGCGACACCGCAGGATACCTTTCCATGTGAGAAAAAACCTGGAGACGGAACTTAAACATCTCAGAGAAATAGATGTGATTGAAGAAGTCACTGGACCTACCCCCTTGGTTAGCCCGGTTGTGGTAGTTCCCAAGAAAAATGGTAGCGTATGAATTTGCATTGACATAAGAAAGGCAAAGGAAGTCATTCAACGGATAAAACATCCAATGCCAAATGTAAACGACTTAATAGCAGACTTAAATGGGTGTAGAGTTTTCAGCAAACTAGACCTCTCCAATGCTTATCATCAACTAGAACTGGAAGAGTCCATCAGATATATAACGACATTTGCCACAAATGCAGGTTTATTTTGTTACAAGTGCCCAAGTTTTGGCGTGAATGCAGCATCTGAACTATTTCAAAAAGCTATATCAGACCTTTTTAGAGACATCACAGGAGTGAAAAACCTATCAGACGACATAATAAATTATGCACGTGACCAGCCATCACATAACATCAGCTTGAGGACCACCCTGAAACGTCTACAAGTAGGAGCCAAGCTGAACAAAGAAAAATGCCTCTTTTCTGTACGGAAACTGACTTTCTTCAGACACATTATCAGTGAGAATGGAGTGTCCCCTGACCCAGAGGAAATCTCTGCTATTAGAAAATGCAAATCTCCAAGGAATATTAGTGAAGTCAGATCATTCTTGGGCATGACACAGTATGTGGCTCGATTTATTCCACATTATGCCACTATTAGTGAACCACTGAGACGGATCACAAAAAAATATGCTAATTGGAGATGGACAGGGCCGATGCATGAAAAAATAAAAAAAATGACTCAAAAGGAAAGGAGAAGATGAAGGGGTTATAAGGTCTTGATCAGACAGAAGAGGTAAACAAACTGTCACCACCATACAATCTTAAACAATATACCGTTACAAAAATTAAGGGACGTATGATAACGGTTCAGAGAGGAAACCACCAAGTGACTTGAAACTCTTCTTTGTTAAAATGCATAAAACTTAGGGATGAAAACCCTGACTCTGATTCTGACTCTGAAGGTGAGTAGAGTCCACACATCCTAGACGCCCAAAACACATAGCTGACTAGTTACCGACACAAAACCCATCTCGGAACAGACTGGCCCCAGCTACACTCAAAGACTTCATAATGTAAGTTAAAAAAATAAAGAAATAAAATAAAAAAAAGTAGTACAAATTAAAATAAGACAGGCCGTCCAACCAAGATGGGGAGGGATGTGCACAAGCAAAGGGACATAACCCTAGATGAGCAATTCTCTAATAAAGTAAGTTAAATAAATAAATAAAATAAAAAAATAGTAAAAAGTAAAATAAGACAGGTCGTCCAACCAAGATGGGGAGGGATGTGCACAAGTAAAGGGACATAACCCTAGATGAGCAATTCTCTAAGAAAGTAAGTTAAAACAATAAATAAAATAGAATAAAAAAATAGTAAAAAGTAAAATAAGACAGGTCGTCCCACCAAGATGGGGAGGGATGTGCACAAGTAAAGGGACATAACCCTAGATGAGCAATTCTCTAAGAAAGTAAGTTAAAACAATAAATAAAATAGAATAAAAAAAATAGTACAAAGTAAAATAAGACAGGTCGTCCCACCAAGATGGGGAGGGATGTGCACAAGTAAAGGGACATAACCCTAGATGAGCAATTCTCTAAGAAAGTAAGCTAAAACAATAAATAAAATAGAATAAAAAAAATAGTAAAAAGTAAAATAAGACAGGTCGTCCCACCAAGATGGGGAGGGATGTCCACAAGTAAATGGACATAACCCTAGATGAGCAATTCTCTAATAAAGTAAGTTAAATAAATAAATAAAATAAAAATATAGTAAAAAGTAAAATAAGACAGGTCGTCCCACCAAGATGGGGAGGGATGTGCACAAGTAAAGGGACATAACCCTAGATGAGCAATTCTCTAAGAAAGTAAGCTAAAACAATAAATAAAATAGAATTAAAAAAATAGTAAAAAGTAAAATAAGACAGGTCGTCCCACCAAGATGGGGAGGGATGTGCACAAGTAAAGGGACATAACCCTAGATAAGCAATTCTCTAAGAAAGTAAGTTAAATAAATAAATAAAATAGAATAAAAAAAATAGTAAAAAGTAAAATAAGACAGGTCGTCCCACCAAGATGGGGAGGGATGTGCACAAGTAAAGGGACATAACCCTAGATGAGCAATTCTCTAAGAAAGTAAGTTAAAACAATAAATAAAATAGAATAAAAAAAATAGTAAAAAGTAAAATAAGACAGGTCGTCCCACCAAGATGGGGAGGGATGTGCACAAGTAAAGGGACATAACCCTAGATGAGCAATTCTCTAAGAAAGTAAGCTAAAACAATAAATAAAATAGAATAAAAAAAATAGTAAAAAGTAAAATAAGACAGGTCGTCCCACCAAGATGGGGAGGGATGTGCACAAGTAAAGGGACATAACCCTAGATGAGCAATTCTCTAAGAAAGTAAGCTAAAACAATAAATAAAATAGAATAAAAAAAATACTAAAAATTAAAATAAGACAGGTCGTCCCACCAAGATGGGGAGGGATATCCACAAGTGAAGGGACATAACCCTAGATGAGAAATTCTCTAATAAAGTAAGTTAAAAAAATAAATAAAATAAAAATAAAAAAATAGTAAAAATTAAAAGAAGACAGGTCGTCCCACCAAGATGGGGAGGGATGTCCATGTCCACAAGTAAAGGGACATAACACTAGATGAGCAATTCTCAAATAAAGTAAGTTAAAAAAATAAATAAATAAAATAAAAAAAATAGTAATAATTAAAAAAAAAGAAAGGTCGTCCCATCAAGATGGGGAGGGATGTCCAAAAGTAAAGGGACATAACCCTAGATGAGCAATTCTCTAATAAAGTAAGTTAAAAAAATAAATAAAATTAAAAAAAAATAGTAAAAATAAAAATAAGACAGGTCGTCCCACCAAGATGGGGAGGGATGTCCACAAGTAAAGGGACATAACCCTAGATGAGCAATTCTCTAGAAAAGTAAGTTAAAAAAATGAATAAAATAAAAAAAAAATAGTAAAAATTAAAATAAGACAGGTCGTCCCACCAAGATGGGGAGGGATGTCCAAAAGTAAAGGGACATAACCCTAGATGAGCAATTCTCAAATAAAGTAAGTTAAAAAAATAAATAAAATAAAAAAAATGATAAAAATTAAAATAAGACAGGTCGTCCCACCAAGATGGGGAGGGATGTCCACAAGTAAAGGGACATAACCCTAGATGAGCAATTCTCAAATAAAGTAAGTTATAAAATAAATAAAATAAAAAAAAATGATAAAAATTAAAATAAGACAGGTCGTCCCACAAAGATGGGGAGGGATGTCCACAAGTAAAGGGACATAACCCTAGATGAGCAATTCTCTAATAAAGTAAGTTAAAAAAGTAAATAAATAAATAAAAAAAAATAGGAAAATTAAAATAAGACAGGTCGTCCCACCAAGATGGGGAGGGATATCCACAAGTAAAGGGACATAACCCTAGATGAGCAATTCCCTAATAAAGTAAGTTAAAAAAATAAATAAAATAAAATAAAACTAGTAAAAATTAAAATAAGACAGGTCGTCCCACCAAGATGGGAAGGGATGTCCACAAGTAAAGGGACATAACCCTAGATGAGCAATTCTCTAATAAAGTAAGTTAAAAAAATAAATAAAATAAAAAAAATAGTAAAAATTAAAATAAGACAGGTCGTCCAACCAAGATGGGGAGGGATGTGCACAAGTAAAGGGACATAACCCTAGATGAGCAATTCTCTAATAAAGTTAAAAAAATAAATAAAATAAAAAAAAAGATAGTAAAAATAAAAATAAGACAGGTCGTCCCACCAAGATGGGGAGGGATGTCCACAAGTAAAGGGACATAACCCTAGATGAGCAATTCTCTAATAAAGTAAGTTAAAAAAATTAATAAAATAAAAAAAAACTAGTAAAAATTAAAATAAGACAGGTCGTCCCACCAAGATGGGGAGGGATGTCTACAAGTAAAGGGACATAACCCTAGATGAGCAATTCTCTAATAAAGTAAGTTAAATAAATAAATAAAATAAAAAAAATAGTAAAAATTAAAATAAGACAGGTCGTCCAACCAAGATGGGGAGGGATGTCCACAAGTAAAGGGACATAACCCTAGATGAGCAATTCTCTAATAAAGTAAGTTTAAAAATAAATAAATAAAATAAAAAAAACTAGTAAAAATAAAAATAAGACAGGTCGTCCCACCAAGATTGGGAGGGATGTTCACAAGTAAAGGGACATAACCCTAGATGAGCAATTCTCTAATAAAGTAAGTTAAAATAGTAAATAAATAAAATAAAAAAATAGGAAAAATTAAAATAAGACAGGTCGTCCCACCAAGATGGGGAGGGATGTCCACAAGTAAATGGACATAACCCTAGATGAGCAATTCTCTAATAAAGTAAGTTAAAAAAATAAATAAAATAAATAAAAAATAGTAAAAATTAAAATAAGACAGGTCGTCCCACCAAGATGGGGAGGGATATCCACAAGTCAAGGGACATAACCCTAGATGAGCAATTCTCTAATAAAGTAAGTGAAAAAAATAAATAAATAAGATAAAAAAAATAGTAAAATTAAAATAAGACAGGTCGTCCCACCAAGATCGGGAGGGATGTGCACAAGTAAAGGGACATAACCCTAGATGAGCAATCCTCTAATAAAGTAAGTTAAAAAATAAATAAAATAAAAAAAATAGTAAAAATTAAAATAAGACAGGTCGTCCAACCAAGATGGGGAGGGATGTCCACAAGTAAAGGGACATAACCCTAGATGAGCAATTCTCTAATAAAGTAAGTTAAAAAATAAATTAAATAAAAAAAAATAGTAAAAATAAAAATAAGACAGTTCGTCCCACCAAGATGGGGAGGGATGTCCACAAGTAAAGGGACATAACCCTAGATGAGCAATTCTCTAATAAAGTAAGTTAAAAAAATAAATAAAATAAAAAAAAATAGTAAAAATTAAAATAAGACAGGTCGTCCCACCAAGATGGGGAGGGATGTGCACAAGTAAAGGGACATAACCCTAGATGAGCAATTCTCTAATAAAGTAAGTTAAAAAAGTAAATAAATAAAATAAAAAACTAGTAAAAATTAAAATAAGACAGGTCGTCCCACCAAGATGGGGAGGGATGTCCACAAGTAAAGGGACATAACCCTAGATGAGCAATTCTCTATTAAAGTAAGTTAAAAAAATAAATAAATAAAATAAAAAAAAAAATAGTAAAAATTAAAATAAGACAGGTCGTCCCACCAAGATGGGGAGGGATGTGCACAAGTAAAGGGACATAACCCTAGATGAGCAATTCTCTAATAAAGTAAGTTAAAAAAGTAAATAAAAAAAATAAAAAAATAGTAAAAATTAAAATAAGACAGTTCGTCCCACCAAGATGGGGAGGGATGTGAACAAGTAAAGGGACATAACCCTAGATGAGCAATTCTCTAATAAAGTAAGTTAAAAAAGTAAATAAATAAAATAAAAAAAATAGTAAAAATTAAAATAAGACAGGTCGTCCCACCAGATGGGGAGGGATATCCACAAGTAAAGGGACATAACCCTAGATGAGCAATTCTCTAATAAAGTAAGTTAAAAAAATAAATAAATAAAATAAAAAAAAATAGTAAAATTAAAATAAGACAGGTCGTCCCACCAAGATCGGGAGGGATGTGCACAAGTAAAGGGACATAACCCTAGATGAGCAATCCTCTAATAAAGTAAGTTAAAAAATAAATAAAATAAAAAAAAATAGTAAAAATTAAAATAAGACAGGTCGTCCAACCAAGATGGGGAGGGATGTCCACAAGTAAAGGGACATAACCCTAGATGAGCAATTCTCTAATAAAGTAAGTTAAAAAAATAAATGAAATAAAAAAAATAGTAAAAATAAAAATAAGACAGTTCGTCCCATCAAGATGGGGAGGGATGTCCACAAGTAAAGGGACATAACCCTAGATGAGCAATTCTCTAATAAAGTAAGTTAAAAAAATAAATAAAATAAAAAAAAATAGTAAAAATTAAAATAAGACAGGTCGTCCCACCAAGATGGGGAGGGATGTGCACAAGTAAAGGGACATAACCCTAGATGAGCAATTCTCTAATAAAGTAAGTTAAAAAAGTAAATAAATAAAATAAAAAACTAGTAAAAATTAAAATAAGACAGGTCGTCCCACCAAGATGGGGAGGGATGTCCACAAGTAAAGGGACATAACCCTAGATGAGCAATTCTCTATTAAAGTAAGTTAAAAAAGTAAATAAATAAAACAAAAAATAATAAAGATTAAAATAAGACAGGTCGTCCCACCAAGATGGGGAGGGATATCCACAAGTAAAGGGACATAACCCTAGATGAGCAATTCTCTAATAAAGTAAGTTAAAAAAAGTAAATAAAAAAAATAAAAAAATAGTAAAAATTAAAATAAGACAGGTCGTCCCACCAAGATGGGGAGGGATGTGAACAAGTAAAGGGACATAACCCTAGATGAGCAATTCTCTAATAAAGTAAGCTCAGACGGCAGTTCTCTCACGACCGTTCTATTGTTAATGTCTATGTCTTTGTTATCGTTCTTTAATGCTGTTTGATTCCCGCCAGACAGGAGCCCCCCCTCCCCTTCAACATTACAGGGGGGTCTGGTAATTTTTTTATGGGGGTTATTTGGTAATTGTGACCTGGTAGACCAACACAAAATCTGCTTTTAAAAACTTGTTTACTAGGGGTTTTCATGTGTGCTGAAAACGAACATCTTTTATACATTTAATAAACAAGGAGACAACTCAGTTCGAACTATCGAAGCCTTATAATGGATACATTTACTCTTAAATCAAATTTTCACGCTACTGAAAAGATACTTTTCCGCATGTTTCATGTAGTGTAACAGTTTAACAACACGGCGGCCATAAGCGATTTTTGAACCGAATAAAAGCATTAAAATACATTAAAATACATAACTTATCCAGGTAGGTAGAAGAGTAACTCATCGAACTGAATAAAAGCATTAAAATACATTAAAATACATAACTTATCCAGGTAGGTAGAAGAGTAACTAATTGAACCGAATAAAAGCATTAAAATACAAAACTTATCCAGGTAGGTAGAAGAGTAACTCATCGAACTCGAACCAAATAAAAACATTACAACACATAACTTATTCAAATTTGTAGAAGAGTATCTTATCTAAACGAATAAAAGCATGAAAATACATAACTTATCCAGGTAGGTAGAAGAGTAACCTAACCTATCGAACCGAATAAAAGCATTAAAATACACAACTTATCCCGGTATGTAGAAGAGTAACTTATTGAAACAAATAAAAACATTAACATAGAAAACTTATCCATGTAGGTAGAAGAGTAACTTATCTTGCTTTGTCACTTTTTTGGTTCGTTGGCTTCTCTTAACAAAATTCCCCAAACCGGTGAATTGTTATTTTAATTATTTTGAATGCAACTAATATTTTTTTTTTTTACAAAATATTTTTCTACTTTATTTTTTGTTGCGGTGAAAAGTGAAGATACAGAAGAAAATAATTAAAATTAATTATTGCAGTATTTAAAAAAAAACAAAAAAAAAAACAAAAAAAAACGGAAGAGTAACCCTTTTCGGGTTTGTATTACTGTACACATAGATTCGAAAAAGTTGTCAAAAAACAAATATATAACAAATTAATGTTATCAAAGGCAAGATAAGTTACTTTTCTACCAAACTGGATATATTTTTCGTGTTTTTATTCCATGTAACATGTTTATTCAGCTCGAAAAACATACAATATTTGCCGATGTATTGGAAAATTCCAAATGGCGCCCGACTCTCTTTAACACGGTAAGTTCGGGAAAAGGTGTTATAAATAATAAACTAGACAAAATACTATTAGAAATTCGCTCAATATATGTTACCGTGACATAAGTTGACATATATTCGGTAGGTTTTTTATAGTATTTTGTCTAGTTTATTATTTATAACACCTTTTCCCAAACTTACCATGTTAAAGAGAGAGTCGGGCGCCATTTTGAATTTTCCAATACATCGTCAAACATTGTATGTTTTTCGAGCTGAATAAACATGTTACATGGAATAAAAACACGAAAAATATATCCAGTTTGGTAGAAAAGTAACTTATCTTGCCTTTGATAACATTAATTTGTTATATAT
The DNA here is from genome assembly GCF_053919585.1 of Euprymna scolopes. NCBI lineage: Eukaryota > Metazoa > Mollusca > Cephalopoda > Sepiida > Sepiolidae > Euprymna > Euprymna scolopes. The sequence goes on from NC_136527.1 coordinate 39,509,508, forward strand.
TTGTTTTTTGACAACTTTTTCGAATCTATGTGTACAGTAATACAAACCCGAGTTTTCTTTTCGATTCCGTTCTTACATCAAGTTCCGCTTTTTGATACAACTTTGGGACGAACTATTTTTCGTTGCGGGAGCCGGTAAGAAACATGACAATATTACCTTTTATTTTACTAATTATCTTTGAAATAGGCCCAGAAAACTAGTATTTATTCTTAATGGGAATTTTGAGGTTTTACAAGGAATTTATTTAACTTTTAAATGTAGATGAATTTGTCAGTTTCTTCCAACGTGATAACAGTTTTCATTATAATTTTTTTTTTCACCTGTAATTTTTTACATTTAATCTCTTTAATTTTTTCTCGTATAGATTAACTTTAGATTAATCGGATTTGTATTACTGTATACATAGATTAATCTTTTAAACAAAATCCAGAAATAATCGGAAATCTATATAAAAAATAAATAAATAAAAATACGAAAGGCGGCTTTAAAAACTATCATTTTCCGCCATTAAATTGCACGTGCAACGAATTAGAGAATTAATAAAGATGAAACTTGTAATCTGTTCTCTCTCATGTAAATATTAAAATGTTAAATAAAATAATACTAATTTTATCCGTGATATTCACCAAATAGATTGGCTCTATTTCGAAATAATTTATTTTTTTATTTTTCCTCTTCAATTTTGTTTTCTGCGAACTTGCTCTCCCGTTCGTCATCTTGAATGTTAACTTGAGTTTATAAAGTCAATCACATTTGAAAAATCGTTTCCTTTATAAAAGCAGATAAATTTAATCGAAAGCAGATTATAAAACAAAAACGTAAGTATTACTACATGGCGCACGTATGTGTATTTTTTATTTTCATCTTTTTTTTCATCGGATTATTATCGAATGGTCACTAATCTATCAGATTTTGTTTTTATACTGACTTAAACATAAAAAACGGTCAATACGTAATTCTTTATGTTATCAGTGGTGACCAATTATTAATGCGCTTTCACGTACAGAATTGATAACATTTTTCTTGATTTTTGTTTTTTAATGTCCTTGTGTCTTTATTGAAACATGGAATAAAAAAAAGCGAATAATCCTAATGAAAATGTTGATTTGTTGTTGAAATTTTTCGCTGTCGATTGTTTTTATTTTAAACTGACTTAAACAAAAAAATAACTTCTTTATCGTTCACCAAAAATAAATAAATAATTTTATAAATTTAATTTTATGTTTTTAACCGTTGCACAAGTTTAAAAAATCAGGTTTTGTTTTAACTAATGACTTAAATATAAAAAAAGGTCAATGTCTAAAATCTTTCAAAATTACAAATATTCTTTACAATGACGACTTTTATAGGTTTTCAAGGATGCTGAAAATGAATAAATACTTCAAAAGTTGTGCAGAGAACTAGTTTCCATGACATGAGGAAATTATTTTTTTTCAAAAGGTGAGGATCACTTTTCTATATAAATTTAATGTAACATGAGCACCGACTTTCTGGCCACGCGGTAATATTTGGGGGAGGGGCTGCCTTAAAGCCGTTTTGGTAAATTGTTACTTACTTTCAACCTTAACAGTCATCTTTACCATGACGAATTCTATAGGTTGTTGGGTATGCTGAAAACGAATATCATATTTAAAATTGCCGCAAACAAGTAGATTTATGGATCGTAAGCTAAGTAATTCTTTATTTATCAGTGGTGGGAACCATTCATAAGGAATTACATTGCTTAATATTTGAAAAATTCGTTATTGTCTTGTTAACTGAATTTTTTCTTTCCAAGAATAAGTTTCTTTTTTCTTTTGTTAAATGTCTTAATATGAGGAAATCACGATGCATGATGAATACCATCTGATAATTTAAAATTAACATCGGTAGATGACACTCGATGACTTTGATGCTCGAGTTTAAAAACAAGAAAAAATATTTCTTTGGTTTTTCTCATAATCTTTTCTTTCATAACTCATTCATAACACTTCGCATACTCTGACAAAATTGTTAGCTGAAATCATCTTCCAAATTGTCACATATAGAACAAACCCTGAGAAAAGAATATTTTTTTAAAATAGAATATAGATCTTACCCAACCTAAACAATTCCCTCTAACTTGTTCCTCTTCCCCACTTCCAAACTCCGAGCCAACTCTAGGCCTTTCCAAATGGATCCTATTATTGTGGTTGACAACACAATTGATGCAAATGGGAGATAACTCGTGTTCAAAATATTTGCAATTTTCGATGTCATGCTATGTGTCATGACTCTCCGTTCCATCAATAGCTTTTCCCATTGATGTTGACTTCTCCATATTGGGATATCAGTTTGTTCTGTGGCTCAATCACTATCCAACTCATTGGACTTTCATCAATCAACGTTGTCCACAGATGTTCCACATGCGCCTTCTGGTGGTTCTTATAATAAACCAGATCTCCAATCTTAAAATCTACTGACTTTATTTTCTTATCCTTGTTCTCTATCAATTTTTTCCTAACTTCCTGAATATTATTCCTTAACAAAAATATCGATGCATCACTTTTTGAGTGATCCAGTGTTACTCATCAGCATAGTATACTCTACAAGGCATTAATATATTATCTAATGGCAGAATCACGTCTCTGTTGTAGAGCAAATAGTATGGTGATAATTTCGTTATTTGTAGTTTAGCTTACATGAAATCTGACAGCTGCCAGATTTGGTTTATATATATATATATATATATATATATATATATATATATATATATATATATATATATATACATACTAGCATGAGTGCCCAGCGTTGCGCAGGTGTTTGGAGGTGTATGCTGAGCAAAAAAGAAAAAAAGGTCAATTTTTTTAACTTTAACCCCTATTATGACCCCTTAAAATTTATTGTTTAGGGCTCAAATAAAGTTATTAAGTTAGATCCCTGTCCAAGAAATCTATATCTAAAATTTCACGTGTTTAGACCCAAAATTGTAGGAGGAGTTTGGTAGAGTTCTCAAAGGTCAAATCGTTGAACTTTGACCCCTTAATCGCCAAATTTCTGTCCGAAAACCAATGACATCGATTTTCCCAAATCTCAGTACCCTGTATATCAAATTCCAAATCTGTAGGCTTAAAATTGACAGAGTTGTTGCATAGGGAAATGTACACAGACACACACACACACACAGGTACTTTCACTTTTATATATATATATATATATATATATATATATATATATATATTGGCTTAACTGTCATGCATCATCCTATGAAATCTTTCTATTTCTTTGTGTGATAAACTGATGTTGTTCCATGATGTATGTTGAGGTCCTTCAATGCCTTCTTCATCACTTTGTTAATATTTTCCGGCCCATTATCTGTTAACAGCTGGGTTGGTGCCCAAATCTGAGGAGAATTTCATCCAACAACAGATGCACCACCATTTCTGGCTTATTAGGAACTGCAAAAGCCTCCAGCCAACCAATATACGATATCAATGAAAGTCACTATGTACTGGTTACCCAAAAGTGTCTTTGGGCCTGAAAATATCCAATGGCAGTTTTATGAAAGGAAAAGGAGGCAGATTGCACTTCTGCATTTGAGGTTGTTGCTTCATCAGATCTCTGGTTTGGTACATTTGATACATTTCCTTCGTATTCATTCAGCTTCTTAAATAAACACCGCCAGAAATATTTTTGCTAAATTGCATAAAACGTCTTTTCCATGACCATTTTTGTCCTAGTATTATACTACCACTATTTTTTTTTAAGATGCGACGGTACATATAACCTCATCAATAGTTTGGTGTCGGGTTGGGACAAGTAATACACTATGTTGTCCATCTCTATGAACTTTTTTGTTCTACATCTTTGAATCTAAAAATTTATTTATCTTTCTCTGGTTCTCTAATTTAATAAAAACCCAACACTATAGGATGGTCGTGCGATACTGATGAACCCTCAAGCTTCTGATATGTTGAAAACTATTTTGGCTCAAACAAAATGATTCAAATAATTGCTATCATCTATTTCTACCAGGATCCTCATTGTCTCGACTAGAGGTCCACACAAACAGCGTCCTTCCTTTTCAAGTACTATCTCGTCTGCATATCACTAAGTTTATGAGATAAGAAGCAAATTTGTTTTTAAAATCATGACCCTCGCTCAGATCATAGATAATTTTTTTTACAAGGTGGTCACCACTTATCAAGGACTGGAAGCCACTCGGTGGTAAGGGTTATAGTGTGTACAGTATGTTAGTGTTGAGATTTGATAAAGTGTCTTAGTTAAGAGGACGCTTCACCAGGAATTTGTTTATGTTGGACTTGAAGACATCCAGGTTGTAGTTAGGTGGGAAACAGGCAGACGGAACAGAGTTCCACAGGCGTGCACTTCTAAGAAAGAAGCTTTGTTCATGGAATCTACGTTTTGATTTTAGCACAGATAAAGAGTGGGGAAAATTTTTGACAGTGGTTTCAGCTAGATGGGTGTTTTTTCAGATCTGTGAGGGGGGCACCAGGGATTGGAGCTCAGACGAGCACTTGCTATGGAAGTAATGATAAAACAAAGACCGGCTCGCAACGTCTCTCCTGTGAATGGGGTATATAGCCATAACTGAACAAAGTCAAATCGATAAAATCTGTGACACAAAATTTGTGACAAACATGCCCCAATCGCATGATTGGGGCATCTGTGTACATTCTGTAATTCTTCTCAGGATCAAGATAAACCAGTATAACCATATCTGTGAGCTTTGGTTTTAGGCTATCAAAGGCAAAATGACATGTAACGTCACATTAAAACTCCACATATTTCATCATTAGATGAACTAACTGCTCGACAATCTCAGAAATATATTTTATAAATAATCAATAATATGACGTCATACCAATTCAAGCTCTGACTTTTCTCACACAAGTTGGAGTTGGATTTTATCGATTAGACTTTGTCCAGTTCTTGCTATATACCCCATTCACTAATTTGAACCCCAAATTCTGTACTTCTCCTTAAACCCGACACTGATAGCGTTCACCCTGAGCTTGTACTTATGTAAACTGGCTAGTAGTATCCTATCTATGTGATCTTAGTGACTTTCCATAGTATCTTAGGATATTAAAATATTATCCAAATACAGTAATTTTACCTGTCTGTATCCTGATTTCAGATCTAAGTTTAGCAAGTATTTGGCTGACCCAAGTGGGGCTTATATGGCATCAATGATTGGTAAGCTTGTTCTTTTTAGATAATGAAGGACTTGTTTTGCATGAGTTAAGTCTTTAATTGTCAGTTTTGATAAGTTTTTGGATAGCTTTGTTACAGTGTAAAATATATCAGGCATAGCGACAGTCATCAAATAAATTAGATTTCCAATAATTTCTCTGTATAATCGATCGTCTCTTAATTTAGTTTCGATCTCTATATTCTTATTTATATCAATCTCAATGGTGGTGGTTGGCGATCTCACATTCCAAACTTCATCAGGAATTTTTTAATGTACCATGATTGGTTCATTGTTATAGTTTCATTTTCACAGGTAAACTTTATACCGAGGAACTATGACAATTGGCGAAGATTGGTCATTTTAAATTTTTTGTTTAGATTATTTTTTAACATCTTTTAAAGTGTTGTCTCAAAATTGTTGTGAGCAATATATCGTCAACCCAAAACACCAAAATCAAGTATTTATTACACATATTTTTGGTATGCATGCACACCTCTATGGGACACTGCTTGAATTCTTGTTCTATTAAATAATTATGGAGTGTTAAATTTTAATTGTTAAATTTTAATTGTAAAATTTTAATTGTGAAATTTTAATTGTGAGCGCTTTCTTTTAGACTGTACAGTGATTTATTCAGTTTCCATACAAAATTTTTATTGATCATTTTAAATCCCTCTGGAGGGAATATATATCTCAAAGTCAATCAGAGCATTTAAATAAGCATTTTTTTATATCCATTTGATGTATTTTTAAATTGTATTGAGCGGCAAGTTTCAATAAAATTCTAATTCTCATTAAAACATGTTTCCTTCAATAACTACAAGAAACCTTCTCTACCACCAATAGCAATGGCCAAGAACACATTGCCTAAAAGTACTTCTTTTAAACTCCTCGGTCTAACAGTTATGTGAACAAGCATCTTCCTACTCATCTCCCTTCATAATGCCCCTGCAAATTATGTCCCTGATAGTAGCCCCCTACTTCAAAGTGGCACTGTGCCTTGTTTGGGGGTGAAAATTGAATTAAAAAAATTGTCATTGGTGAGAATTTGGCAAAATGTTTGATTTAAGAGGTTTAGTGCATTTGATGAGGTTTCCCATCATCCAAGGCATCTCTTATAATCAGAGACAGACTTCTGTCTCCTAAGCATTGAATCAGTTCTTCAAAAATAGTCACATACTTTTTGATAAATTCAGTGTCATTAGGATTCTCTTGTGAAGATTGAATAAGTTTGTGTAGTTTTCGTATCTTAATTACCCCAGGAATTTCACCTGCCACACTTCAAATTTAGATTCGTCAAAGCAAAGTCGATGACACATAACCTGTTAAGTGTTGAGACATTGACTACATTGATTCTTTGCCGATTTGATTTTCTACCGCCATCTTTGTTCAACATAATGTTTCAACACTTAACAACTACCATCCTTCTTTTCTACTTACACTATCAGAATACTCCATGGGCTATTCAATCTTTCAATTACATCTGCCTGCATCATTTCAGCTTAATCGAAGTACATCCTCACCCCATTTTTCTTAAGTACTCGCAGTTTTTATCACACTTATGTTGAGATTCTCTACAACAAACAAGTCATGGTGGAAAGACTGACTTTCTATCTCTACTCTTAATCGAGCAAGCCCTTCTACAATTAATGGGGACCTATTAGCTGTTCTTAAATTTGTTATAACATAATTAAGGTTCCTGTCAAAGTGCATTAAAAACACTGCTATTTATTACTGACAACTCTGAGCCCCTATCCACCAGACTTCTATAATTCTTTCCCTCAATTCTAATCAAAACAGAATATGATGCGCCCATGTTATCAACTATGGCATCGGTATACCCTTGTTCAGCTGGGTGTCATTGCATGAATGAAGCTCTCCTGGTTTCCCTGGATATGGTTCTTGCAGAATTTCTGTATGTTGCCCACCTCAACAAAATAGTAACACCTAATTATCTGCCTCTTTCCTTCTCTCTAGTTTTAAATCCTAGTCCCCTACTCTGTACTTGGTTTCCTCTTTTACGTCTGTCTCCATATCTTCAGGAACTGGCTAGACCCATAGCCTCAACTAGTACTTGCTACAAACCTCCATGGGATAGTTTTTATACTCATTGTATGCATTAGGCCAGATTCTCCATTTAACTTCTAAGGCTTTCTGATAAGCCACTTGAAGATCATGTGGCTTGTGTCTCATCACAAGCATCTCCACCTTCCTATCCTTGAGATCTTCTATACAGAATCCAGTACCTGTTATTTAACTAGTCTGCTTCTCTGGACTATCCCACTAAAAGCGGCTTTTTCTCATCTAACTATCCTGTGCATATAGTCAGGTACACCTTCTAACCTACCCTGTCTCATGTTTGCTAATTCGACTTTGTTTGTTAGGGTTTGCGACAATTCCATAGTAGTTCTCTAAAGACCTCTTCAAATCAACCCATGTTAAACTTTCATTATCTAAGATGAGTCTGGTCATGAATTGTTCGACCAGGCCCCATGTGGTTAAGAGAGCTATCCGATATTTTTCCTCATCCAGTGCTCTGGTCACCCTAAAATACTGCTCTACATGGTCCACCCACCTCCTGTAACCACCGTCTTTTCTATTTTCCAACAGCATTGTTTTCCTTAGAAAAGATTTCTCTCTTATCAATCTTCTTACTGACCCCACTGCCTTTTTCAATTCTCTGCATCATCCATCCACCTCCTGTAGCCACCGTCTTATCTATCTGAAAATAGCTGCTACTCCATGATAACAATAGCAAATGCTACTGATGAAAGAACAAGTTAACAATACAACTTACAATCAATTTTTGTTAAGATGGAGAGTGTGGACTGCGATGTTGATTTGTTTTTTATAAAAATATAAACAATTTTATTTTCTCTTTCTCATACTGCATGATATGTGTGTGCCTAGCTAGAAATGGAGAGTGTGAACCGGGAGGTTGGTAGAGTAAACAATGCTTGTGCGATGCTCATTCCTGGCTGACTGTAGGCCTCTCATCCTTTTCCTTTATCTATGGTTTATATATGTGACATGCTTTTTGCAGATGCTCTCCCCTTCGACACTTGCATGCGTCAAATAGTGAGCCATGTTATTCACTAACAGTAATACAAAAAAAACATTAAAAAGCTGTAATATGTGGAGAAATAGAAAAATCAGTTATGGTGGAATATATATGGATGGAAAAGGGCAACCCTCTACCATCTATAATACAAGAGATAAAAATCTGTTTAAATGTGTGTATGAATATATGTATGTCTCGCAAAAATGTTCAAGAGGCAACGGATTTTCTTTTCGATTGTCTAGCTTTAATTTATACCTATGTCACTTTCGATGGGCACAACATCTAACACGTTACATTTTTTTCACTTTCTTTTCCTCCTTCGCAGTACAGGTTTGCCTACCTGCCTACTACCATTTTTTTGTGTTCGCAATTTTCCTTTGTTTTGTTTTTTTGCTCAACCAACACTTTTACACACACCTCAACTTTCTTTTCCACCTTTGCATCACCAGTCTGAGCCTGCCTGCCTACTACAACTTAATTTTTTTTGCTCAACGCACACCTACAAACACCCGGGCAACGCTGTGTACCCAGGCTAGTTATGCAATAAAGAAGAAATTATAGATGGAGGTAAACAATGAAGCATAATCTGCTTAAGGGAACAGTGCATATTCCGATGATCAACTACTAAGCATATCTAGTATAGTATTTAACACGATATAGAAACCATTTATTATAAATACTGTTAATATATATATATATATATATATATATATATATATATATATATATATATATATTAACATGTGTATGTATATATTTAGCAATAAGTTATAAAAAGTTTCTAGAAAAAATAGTTCCACAAATTCATACTAAGATTGTCTGCCAGGGCCATAGTGCTATTGTTAGAGTTCCAAGTAAATTCAGTTGTAAGTTACATACTCCTGAATGTTGAAGATTCAATCCTCAGTTAGATTTAAAATAGAATTTAAAATTACTTAGGGATTTTTACCCAGTCATCACTAACAATCCAAGGGCATGCTAATCTCATATACTAAATAAAGGGTTCGATTCAGAATTATGTAAAGATTTCTTAGTTCAAGGGAAAGATTCGACAAAAAGCTCCTGAATAAGATAGAAGGTAGAATAGAAACATTATGAAAAAGATGAGAACATTATTCTGAAGAATCCAAATAATAGGAATAATCTAACTTCACCCACAAAATGAAAAAAACGTGATTATTTTTAGTAAAATTAAAAAAATAATTTTGTTAACTAACCAGTATTTAATAAAACTATACTCATTTTTAAAAAATTCATTATCAATAAATGTTTTGGATATTTTTATAAAAATCAACATAATACAATTTTACCACATGAAATGTATTTTTACAAATTCATTTTATATTTCCAGAACTTACAACAATGAAAAGAAATCCATTAATGGATAAGAAGAACTTTTCTGCATTGATGATTTAAAAAGGTTTAAAATAATTATAAATTTCTTCATTAAATGTTTTTTATGTTGAAATTTATTAGCGTGCCTATCATCATACACTTCATTGGATTTTTACTTTTTGTGTAATCAGATGCAAGCAAACATGAGCGACAAACCACATTCTTGTGAAGTATGTGGTTCTTCTTTTGCACGGAAATACAATTTGTTGAGTCATATGAAAACACATACGGGAGAGAAACCACATTCTTGTGAAGTATGTGGTTCTTCTTTTGCACGGAAGTCAAGTTTGTTGAGTCATATGAACACACATATGGGAGAGAAACCACATTCTTGTGAAGTATGTGGTTCTTCTTTTTCATGGAAATCAAATTTGTTGTATCATATGCAAACACATACGGGAGAGAAACCACATTCTTGTGAAGTATGTGGTTCTTCTTTTGCACGGAAGTCAACTTTGTTGAGTCATATGAACACACATACAGGAGAGAAACCACATTCATGTGATGTATGTGGTTTTTCTTTTTCATGGAAGTCAAATGTGTTGCGCCATATGAAAACACATACGGGAGAGAAACCACATTCTTGTGAAATATGTGGTTCTTCTTTTACACAGAAGTCAACTTTGTTGCATCATATGAAAATACATACAGGAGATAAACCACATTCTTGTGAAATATGTGGTTCTTCTTTTGCAAAGAAGTCAACTTTGTTGCGCCATATGAAAACACATGTGGGAGAGAAACCACATTCATGTGAAGTATGTGGTTCTTCTTTTGCAATGAAATCACATTTGTTGAGTCATATGAAAAAACATACGGGGAGAGAAACCACTTTCATGTGAAGTATGTTCTTTTGCATGGAAGTCCAATTTGTTGCGTCATATAAAAATACAGGAGATAAACCACATTCTTGTAAAGTATGTGGTTCTTTTTTTGCACGGAAGGCACATTTGTTATCTCATGTAGAGTTCAAGTGTTATCATGTTCTTGTAAAATATGTGGCTGTTCTTTTGCAGATAAGTCATATTGGAGACTGACCAACCATTTTGCACATGGGTTTCTTAAAAATATTACAGAATCAGAAAACAAATTTGCTACAAAACCACACAAAATAGTAGCTTAAAATACTCCAACTTGCATTTCAGAAAATTGGAAAAATGGGTCAAACAAGAGTGGGACAAGTCTTTTTTGGATTTATTATTATTATTATTATATGAAAAAAGTGATACTTTATAGACTGACTTTAAACAGAATGCCTTCACTATGATAAGGACAGAGTTATAATGACTGCTCACAATCAAAGTTTGATTACCAATGCTTCTAAGTAGATAATAAGGAAACTGAAATCGTTGGAAAATTTCTATTTCAGTAATTATAGGAGATAATAAAATTAGACAAACGAATTTTAAAAACTGGTGAACCAAGTGCAAAAGAGATTCAAACCAGAGAGAAACCACATTCTTGTGAAGTATGTGGTTCTTCTTTTGAACAAATGTCAACTTCCTTGAGTCATATGAAACACATGTGAGAAACAATATTTGATTATTTTCAAAATCAGTACCTCAAAATTGTATTCAGCATCACAAAACAAGAACCAGCAGAACAACGTCTATCATTTTTCACAAGACTTTCTTACAAATATGACAAAATCAGACAATAAATCTGCTTCAAAAATCACACAAAATAGTAGTTTAAAATACTCTACAACTTGCATTTCAGAAAATTGGAAAAAGTCTTTTCTTGATTTTTTATAAATTTATAAATTTTATAAATTTATAAATAAATAATAATAAGAATTATTATTATTATTATTATTATTATTATTATTATAAGTCTTTTCTTGATTGATAATAATAATAATAATAATAATTATTATTATTGTTATTATAAGGAATGTTTTGTAGACTGGCTTTAAAGAGGATGTCTTCACTATGATCAGGATAGAATTCTAATGACTGCTCACTATCAAAATTTGATTATCAATGCTTCTAAGTAGATAGAAAAGAAACTGAAATTTTGGGGAAATCTCTGTTCCAGTAATCATAGGAGCAAATAAAATTACTTAAAAGAATTTAACAAAGTACCTGATAAATATATCTGGTGAACCAAGTGCCAGAGAGACGATTTGAATCTTAAAACTTCCAACTCTCAAACTTGACACTCTGTTGTCAAAATTCTCAACTCTCAAACTCACACTCTGTTGTCAAAACGTCCAAATCCAAAACACATTTCAAGTTTATTTGCACGCCTTCTTCTTACTCGTCTTCTTTTTACGTCTGTTTTTATTCACCTTTTTGTCATTTGCATAGAAATGCAACAGTCTGCATCGCTCTAGTTATCGCCTATGATAAAACCAACTTGGTGACTTATTTAGTGTTTTTTTTCTATTTTTGTTACAAGACCAAACTTTTCATACAAAGTAAAATAAGAAAAACTAATTTTTGTAATGTATGTGGCTGATCCTTTGATTATGTTGATAATTTTCATTAAAAAAATAAAAAAGTTTTTATTCTCAAGTAAATATTTAAAAGGAAAGAACACAACTTTTATGCCAAAGTAACTATTTTAGTCTTTTTCTTTTTTGATACAAGACCTTTTGAAGCATTCACACATGCCAAGTAAGTTTCGATATTTCCTACAAAGTAAAATAAGAAAAACTAAAAAGCCATATTTTTGTAATGTATGTGGCTCTTCTCTAAAAAGAGAAAAGAATAGAATCCTTTGATTGTATTTATAATTTTATTTAAAGTTTATGTGTTTAAAATGAAAGAACACAACTTTTATGCCAAGGACTTCAGGTTCTTCCTCATAAACCTTGTGGCACCTATAACTGGTATGATTGATATCTCCCTAAGATCCCAGTTTCTTTTAATATCATACATCAGACATCTTAACAGGTTTTTACTTCTAAAATAGTTTTTTCGCTTGTAAACAAAAAAGGTAAAATCCCTTGAGAGCGTACGGTTGTTATATGAGAAAATAAAGCTGTGTACGCATTAGAAATGTTTCTTTTCTGTGCCGTATGTTATACATTAGTACATTAGTGGTCATTTCGAGTTGAAAGTTTATTTACTGCACCCATCTGAACTAGAGAAAATCATGATTTAAATGTGTGTTTTTTTTTTGCTTGAACTTTGCGCTTTTCGGATTTTGTTATGTTTTATTTTTTTGGTGGGTATTTGGGGGTTGTCAGAGATTATAGTTGTGGGTAAAAACATTAGAAACACTTCAAACAGTGTGAAACGCACTTAAATCATAAAAAATAACGGTAACATAAGTGCAGAAGCACCAAAATTGTTTTTGTTTTGTTTTGTCTGTTTGTTAAATCCGGCTAAATAATAATAATAAAAATCCAAAATAATCCGAAAACTGCAAAGTTCAAGAAAAATTGAAATTTTTATTTGTTACGTTTGAATAAAAAAAATTATTATTAAATCAAAAACAGTCGTGTTCTCGTCGAGTATTTTATTATTATTATTATTTAAGAAAATAAAAGGTACTCATTTTTGTTTACAAGTGCTAATCTGGACTTGCACCAATTTTGTTGTTAATAATTACCTATAACTATAATCTCTGGCACCCCTCCTTAAAAAACCGCCCACCCCCCAAAAAAATCCACCAAGAAAACAACATAACAAAATAATCTGAAAAACGCAAAGTTCAAGAAAAAAAAAATCGTTTTCCGGTATGCTCGATCTGACTTTTTGATCACCCGTTTGGTCGGCCTATTAAATATTTATCGATAGTTATTTAGACGAGACTCACACATTTAAATCATGATACGGCACAGAAAAGAAACAGCTTTAGTTACTCATATAACCACCATACGCTTTCAATGGATATTACCAAAAAACCTACTTGATATTTTTTTTTCGGAGAACTTCGTTCCATAATGGATACATACAATTTAACATTTTTTCGATATTTTCATTTTTTAATGTCTTCGTTAAACTGTACAAGTATCAAAACTATTTTTTATGTAAAAAATACCTTTAAAATAATAAAAAATATTCGGTGTGGTTTCAATCATAAAAATCATCACAAAAAAGAAAGTTTACATGGTTTACTCTGTTCATAAAAATCAGTAATCTTAAACTTTATGCTATTCTCACGAGATCCTCGTTTAACTAAGCCTGCATAATGAACACTCGTTACAAGAAAACATTTGCGTTTGAACGATTTGAATTAATGTTATTTCATCTTAATACAATGATTTTGAGTTCTTTGTCAAGTGTCGTTATTTGCCGGAGTTATTTTTATATTTTTATTTTATGTATGTGAGGATGTGCCTTGGTGAAAACCTTCTATTAATCGGTGATCTTGTTAAATTTACCTTGAATGGTCCTGCAGATACTCTACTACTTTCGACTTCAAGAGATTCCCGCACCTGCAACCTCGGTCGTAAAAATTGGTAGACTCCGATTATGAATAGGTAAACACGGAGTCACACCCTTACAAGTTAGTAACTCTTCAGTCAGTTCCTGTCACCACTTGTGTGAGTTCTATAGGGTCAGAATTAAAAAAAAATCCATCAAGAAAACATAACATAACAAAATAATCCGAAAAGCGCAAAGTTAAAAAAAAAATCGTTTTCCGGTATGCTCGATCTGACTTTTTGATCAGCCGTTTTGTCGGCCTATTAAATATTCATCGTTAGTTATTTAGACGAGACATATACACATTTAAATCATGATACGGCACAGAAAAGAAACCGCTTTATTTTCTCATATAACCACCATACGCTTTCAGTGGATATTACCAAAAAAACTATTTGATATTTTTTTTCGGAGAACTTCGTTCCATAACGGATACATACAATTTAAATTTTTTTGATATTTTCATTTTTTAATGTCTTCGTTAAACTGTACAAGTACCAAAACTATTTTTTATGTAACAAATACCTTCAAAATATTTTTAATATTTCAGGAACATTACGATAAGCAGTATTCATTCAATATTTTCACTAAAAATAATATTAAAAAATATTCAATGTGGTTTTAATCATAAAAATCATCACAAAAAAGAAAGTTTACATGGTTTAATGACCGCTTTTCTCTCAGAAAATATTCACATTCATTTGAAGCCACGTGTGACACTCTGTTCATAAAAATCAGTAATCTTAAACTTTATGTTATTCGCAGGAGATCCTCATTTAACTAAGCCTGCATAATGAACACTCTTTACAAGAAAACATTTACGTTTGAACGATTTGAATTAATATTCCTAACACGTAAATAAACGTTATTTCATCTTAAACACAGTGATTTCGAGTTTTTTGTCAAGTGTCATTATTTTCTGGATTTATTTCTACATTTTTATTTTATGTATGTGAGGATGTGCCTTGGTGAAAACCTTCTATTAATTGGTGATCTCGTTAAATTCACCTTGAATGGTCCTGCAGATACTCTACTACTTTCGACTTCAAGAGATTCCCGCACCTGCAACCTCGGTCGTAAAGATTGATAGACCCCGATTATGAATAGGTAAACACGGAGTCACACCCTTACAAGTTAGTAACTCTTCGGTCAGTTCCTGTCACCATTTCTGTGAGTTCTATAGGGTCAGAATTAAAAAAGAAATCATTATACATTTTATACATTCATCTTAGTTTATTTTTAATCAGTTCATATGCGTGTCACGTTTGTACAGTGGTAACGTCCTCAGCTTTGAATACTACAGTTTTTACTTTTGGTTTCGATTCTAGCTGATGACACCCTATTACTTTTTTTTATTACTTATGACATCACTACACCATAATAATTTTCGATATTTTCATTTTTTAATGTCTTGAATAAACTGCACAAGTACCTAAGCTTTTTTTTGTATCAATATCTTAATACTTTACTTTATTAATTGTCTTTGAAATTTATTTAAATTTAGCTCAATTTGTCAGTTTCTGAAGCCGCCGTAAAAAACATTTTTCATTATAACTTTTTTTCATATGTAATTTTTAAAATTTAATCTTTAAAACATGATAAAAAAATACTCAGAAATCTATAAAAAAAAAAAATACGATAATAAATAAATCTGTTTCTATAAAATAAAAACAAAATACGATGAAGCGGCTTTCAAAACTATGTTCACTTATCAGTTTCCGCCATTAACGAATTAGAGAATTAATAAAGATGAAACTTGTAAGCTGTTCTCTCTCATCTAAATATTAAAATGTTAAATAAAATAATACTAATTTTATCCGTTATATTCACCAAATAGATCGGCTCTAATTCGAAATAATTTGTTTTTTTTTTTTTAATTTTTCCTCTTCAATTTTGTTTTCTGCGAACTTGCTCTTCCGTTCGTCATCTTGAATGTTAACTTGAGCTTTAAAGTCAATCACATTTGAAAAATCGTTTCCTTTATAAAAGCAGATAAAGTTAATCGAAAGTAGATTATAAAACAAAAACGTAAGTATTACTACATGGCGCAGTGGCGCACGACGTCACGTATGTGTATTTTTTTATTTTCATCTTTTTTTCATCAGATTATTATCGAATGGTCACTAATCTATCAGATTTTGTTTTCAATACTGACTTAAAAAAGGTCAATACGTAATTCTTTATGTTATCAGTGGTGGCCAATTCTGTATGCGCTTTCACGTACAGAATTGATAACATTTTTCAGTAAAATTTTAGAAAAAGCATGAACTCTAACGTAGAAAAGAAAATATTTTTTATTGTAGATTATTTTCTTTGTATAATCAGCTATAATGGCGTAAGTCGCTTGATTACGCTCACAGACCGAAGAGAACATACATTTAAAAAAAAAAATTTTTAATTTCCATAAGTAAAAAGTAAATAGCACAAAACGCATCATTGTATTTGTTTACGTAATTTCGGTTCTTGCATTCGTGTGCGTACGAGCGTAAAGTGACTTGTCACATTGCGGAGGAATTTTAGTGGGCTTTTATAATAAGAAAGTTTTTAAATGTGGTTCATTTTTTGTGTGTTATGTAGTTGTTAATGCTTTTGAATTGATCAAAAGAAATTATGTTTTCATGAGCGTAATTTTCTGTTTTTCTGTAAGTTTATCGAGCAGAGTACTGATTAACATTTCACAAAAATTCTGTGTTTACATTGGCGGTGCAGAATGGGGCGGAGTCGATGCTGCAACAATAACAAAAAATACTTTTGATTTAAAAAAAATAAAAAACAAACAAAAAATGCCCGCTTTACTTGGTGACCATAAAGTGGGTGTTCATTTTCCATTAAATTTATAATGAAAACTGATCCCCCATTTTTGAAAAAGTACATTTTTCATATCATGAAAACTATTTCTCTGTACCACTTTTAAAGTATATATTCGTTTTCAGCATCCTTGAAAAACTTTTAAAAGTCGTCAGTGTAAAGATTTTTTGATGGGGGTGGGTGGAATAATCTTGATGTTGACCAAAACAACTTATTTATTGTTTACTAAAAAAAAATATTTGATAAATCCTGTGTATTTTTTTTTGTTATCTTTTGTTTTTTAATTTTCAACGGATTATTATTTTTTCAAATTTGTAATGGATTATTTGTTTTGTTAATTTTCAACGGATTATTTTTTTATTATCTAATGGTCACTATTCAACCAGATTATCAATTTTTACAATCTTTTTAGGTGTGTTCTGTTTCTAATACAAAGTTCTGGTAAATCGATCCTTCATTTTGGAAACATCGACTTTTTCAGTCAAATTTTTTTTTTTTTAGCTTTTTTTGACATTTAGTTTCTGTTTTCTCATTTATTTAATTACATTTTTTTATTCTTCTGGGTTGGTTTCAATATGAAGGATCGATATATTAGAAATTGTGTACACACGTAAGTATACTAAAGAGTTTTCCTGTTAATTTATTTGGAAATGCAGTTATCAGATTTTCTGTTCGTTTGTTTAAAGAATGCTGATAATTAAAGAAACTTATGTTGTATGTTTAAGTTTTCTCGAAAATACATTCAACAAACTTCAAAAGTAACTTTCATTAAATTTAAAAAATAATCAAGATTCTTAACAAATTACAATATTACGGTTCTGATTTTTTTTAGATGAGGAATGATTCTTTGTATTATTTAGAGTATCAAGAATACTGTTCTCATCTTGATTGTTATTTATTGTGCAAACATTGTAAAAATAACAATTAAGATGAGAACAATAGTCCAAAATAATCCAAATGATACGACAATGTTACCGACTATGTGCATTGGTTTTTGCCTTTGTTTCATTCGACGAACATCGCATAAACAGTGCAACCCCGTTTCCTTGGATAGGCTTCTTGCAGAATCTCTGTATGTGGACCACCTCACCACAACAGTTACATTTCATTTTCTACCTGCCTTTTTCCTTCTCTCTAGTTTGAAATACTAGTCCACTATTCCCTATTTAGTTTCCTCTTTTACCTCTGTCCCCATAACTTTAATGAATGTCTGGACCCATAGCCTCAACTAGAATCAGCCATATCGTGTGAAAAAAACCCATGGGCTCGTTTTCATACTGCTGGCTTTCAGCGAGCCAGGTCTTCCATTTAACTTATGCTAGGGCTTTCTAATAAGCTACTTGAAGATCCTGTGGCTCGTGTCTAATCACAACTATCTTCAGCTCCCTGTCCCTGACTAGTCTGCTTCTCTGCTCTATCCACCTATACTGTATCCCTTCTAACCTAGCCTGTCTTACGTTTGCTAATTCAACGATATGCTTGTTAGTGTTTGTGACAATTCCATAGTAGTCCTCTAGGGATTTCTCACATTCGATCCATGTTACACTTTCATTGTTTAACATGAGATTAGCAATTGTCTGACTGGGTCTTTTGTTGTTTATTTTATGAAGAAGATTCCCCTTTTATCGATCTTGTTACTGACTGCCTTTTTCAATAGTGAAGTCCTCTGCACAAAATTTGAAAATAGTTGCTGCTTCATTATAACAATAGCAAATGCTACTGACGAAAGAACAATTAGCAATACAACTTAAAATCAATTTTTTTAATACACAGAACGATAGAAAAATGATAAGCTTTAAAAGATTTGGGCATATATTTCTGTTTTTTTTTGTTATCTTATGTGCGTCACATGTGTAAATATATATATGTACATATATATATATATATATATTTATATATATATATATATATCTTAAACAGAAACACAAGGGTAAAAAATCAAATGTCAAATTTTACCTGTTTTTCATGTTTGACTTTTAATTTAATTATCCTAGTTCACATCAATAAAAATAATAATAATAACGTAAAATCGAGGAGGCAAAAACTGCAGCAACAAATAAGCTTATATATATATATATATATATATATATATATATATATATAGAGAGAGAGAGAGAGAGAGCAGAAACACAAGGGTAAAAAATCAAATGTCACCTATCTTATGGGTTTTTTGTTTTCCTAAACTTCACAGGATCCTTCTTTATCATGTGTTTACAGTTCCTCGAGGCTCCATTATTATTTGTTAGAATAACTGGTCAAAAAATGGTACCAAACAAAACGTATGTTGCACAGTTTTTGTTTCTTTATGGCATTAACGTTGATTGCCGACTGACTGTAGGCCTCTTTCATCTTTTGCCTTTTACGTTGGGCTATATATCTGACCTGCTTTTTGCAGTTGCACTCACTTCTGACAGCTGCATATGTCAAATAGTTGGCCTTTCATCTCTGATGATGTCAATTCTGACAAACTGACCTCATCATTCAGTGTGTTTGTTACCAGCTGCGATGTGTGAGTTTGCATATGTGCACCTTCAATACGTGACACCAAGGAAATAAACTCTTGTCTCTTTTACTTTCCAAGATATGTGATGCCATGTGGGGTTAATACCATTAAAAATCTCATAATACTACAATAATAATATATATCTTTAAATATGTAACCAGTAACGCTAAATAAAAATTATACAATTAGTCACCCCAATCTATGGTACTAAACATACATAGTATAGTATTTTACATGATATGGTAATCATTAATTATAAATAATAGATTATATATATGTGTGTGTAGTGAAAAGTGTCTATACATCTATATATACAGTGCCGCAAAAAGAAAGTCCGCACTCGTCATTTTTTTAAAAACTGCGAATTTAAGCTAAATTGAATGTTATAGTTTAAACAACCTCATACATCATTTGATTCATTTTATTTCTCTGTTTTTCATGTTTGATTTTAATTGAATTATCCTAGTATTCACATCAATAAAAATAATAATAACGTAAAATCAAGGAGGCAAAAACCTCAGCAACAAATAAGCTTAAAATCAGCTTAAAATATTTACAGAGCATCTTTAATTGTTATACAACGTAATATTTACTACACATGCATCGACTTGTGATTAGAAAACGTATGAGTGACTGAGAAAAGCACTAAAAAACTGGCAGTGTTTGTGATGCCACTAAATCTGGTCATCCTAGTGTTAATTCTTACAGCGAAAACAATGCTATCCAGATTCATAGTTTAAGAAACAGATTTTAAACGGTGTCCCAAATCCAGTAAATATGTAATCGTGTTAAAAAGTGTTCATTTTCTATAGTTAAGAACAGATTGAAGAAATTTTATTTGCGAAGCTGTGTTGCAAAACACAAGCCAATGATTTCTGAACAGAAAGCGCCCTCTGGACTTCATCAGATGTAATGAAGAATATGAGTTCATATTGGTCGAAAGTAATTTTTAGTAATGAAAACACATTCAATAGGCTAGACAGAGATGACAAGCTGTATGTCAATTAAAGAAATAACTGGGAATTTTATCCTAGGTGCACAGTTTACACACTACAAAGTGGTAGAGGTTCAGTTTTGATGAGGGGCGTTAATCAATTCGCCTTAATTAATTTGTCTGAACATTTTCTAAATATACTTTAATTTGATTAAGCGTTTTCTAAAATACTTTAATTTGATTAAGCATTTTCTAAAAATGCTTTATTAAGAATTCGATAATCTTCATGCAGAATAGTGCTCCCATTCACACAACTGATAATGTCAAGAGTTTCCTTGAAGTTCATGATATTCCGCAATCAGATATGCCTGCACAATCCCAGAACCTCAATTCTATCGAAAACGTATGGCATTACATCAGGCAACCGCAATGATAAATTTTCAAATCTGAAAGAATTTTGAACAAAACGTTAAGTGGGATGCCATTTAACGAGAGTATTGCCGTAGATTCAAAGAATGCTCAAATTTTTTCAGGCTGTCAAATTGCAGAATACCTATGCTACTAAATATTAACTCGTCCATTATGTTTCTGTTGTAATTGTGTTATGTTAATATTCTAAATTTGTATTAAAATACAATTTGCCATTGTGCGGAGTTCTTTTTGCCTTCTCGATTTCAAGTTAATTTTTTAAATTGATGTTAACACTAGAATACTTCAATTAAAAGTCAAATAAGAAAAACAGGTAAAATTTTAGAGGAATAAAAACGAATCAAATGAAATGTTGGTTGTTTAAAAAGTTGCTTAGACAGTTACATGCAAATAAATTAGCTTAACTTTGTGGATTTTGAAAAAAATTATCAGTGCAGACTTTCTTTTTAGTACCTCTGTCTCTCTCTCTCTCTATATATATATATATATATATATATAAAATATATATATATATATATATATATGTTAAAAACTTGTACAATCTAGAATATATATATATTAAAAACTTGTACAATCTAGAAGGAAAATAGTTTCAAAGATTTCTGATAGGAACCGTCGTGCTATGGTTAAAGTACTTTGTAAAATTTAGTTGTAAGTTACTTATACTCAAATACTATCCTCAGTGAGATTGAAAATAGAATTCGAAATTATGTCGCACATGTACTCAGTAATCGCTAATAACATGAGAACGCATGCTATACTCAAATACTAAATAAAGGCTTCCATTCAGAATTCTGTACAGATTTCTCAATTCAAGAGAAAGGTTCCAACTGAATACGATCGGAGGTAACAGTAACGTTGTGTAAATGACACACAAGATAAGAACAGTTTTTTCTGAAGAATCCAAATAATCAATCCTCATCCTTAAAATGAAGAAACAAAAAGATTTTTAGTAAAATATTTGGAAAAAAATGCAGTAATTTTGTAAATTCTTGTGAAGTGTGTGGTTCTTCTTTTGCAGAGAAGTCAAATTTGTTACGTCATATTAAAACACATACAGGAGAGAAACCACATTCTTGTGAAGTATGTGGTTCTTCTTTTGCATGGAAGTCAAATTTGCTGAGTCATATGAAAACACATACGGGAGAGAAACCACATTCTTGTGAAGTCTGTGGTTCTTCTTTTACACGAAAGTCAAATTTGTTGAATCATATGAGAATACATACAGGAGAAAGACCACATTCTTGTGAAGTATGTGGTTCTTCTTTTACAGAGAAGTCAACTTTGCTGCGTCATATGAAAACACATACGGGAGACAAACCACATTCTTGCAAAGTATGTGGTTCTTCTTTTGCACAGAAGTCACATTTGTTGAGTCATATAAAAACACATACAGGAGACAAACCATATTCTTGTGAAGTATGTGGTTTTTCTTTTGCATGGAAGTCAAATTTATTGAGTCATGTGAAAACACATACAGGAGAGAAACCACATTCTTGTGAAGTATGTGATTCTTCTTTTTCACAGAAATCAAATTTGTTGAATCATATGAGAACACATACGAGAGAAAGACCACATTCTTGTGAAGTATGTGGTTCTTCTTTTACAGAGAAGTCAACTTTGCTGCGTCATATGAAAACACATACAGGAGAGAAACCACATTCTTGCGAAATATGCAGTTCTTCTTTTACACAGAAGCCACATTTGTTGAATCATATGAAAACACATACAGGAGACAAACCACATTATTGTGAAATATGCGGTTCTTGTTTTGCATGGAAATCAAATTTATTGAGTCATATTAAGACACATACGGGAGAGAAACCACATTCTTGTGAGGTATGTGGTTTTTTCTTTGCACGGAAGTCAAATTTGTTGCGTCATATGAAAACACACACAGACGGCAAACTACATTCCTTTGGAAATATGTGATTTTTCTTTTGCATTGAAATCACATTTGTTGCGTCATTCAAAAACAAATGGAGGAGAAACTACATACATGCAAATTTTTGATCAAAATAACACAAAAAAGTTGTTAAAAATATTCCATCACATAAAATTGGAAAAATAGGCCAACCAATATCGTGAAAATTATGTTTTCGAGTCATTCGTCAAGTAAGGAAGGCCTCCACTATGATCAGAACATAATCATAATAACTGCTAACGATCAAAGTTTATGACCAATATTTCGAAGATGAGTGATCTAAGCAATGACAAGTGTAGATTGACCTACATGGAAATAGTGATTGAATGATTTGAAATCGAGCTGTCAGGGTCTGCTAGAGTACGGCTACTATAAAATTGAATATAATGAAATGTGTAAATATCTCTACATGACGATCTGTAAAATGTTGAATATTGAATGCTGCAGCAAGTCCTGGGAACAACAGTTGGACATTAGGGCAGGTCGATTTGGAACTTTTTTCAGAAAATCAACATGGCACTAGTGATGATCGTTGGGATTTGATGTGATAAGAACATATACCAAAAATTAGATTCCCATCTTGAACAGAAAATTTTAAAATCGTGTAGAAAATGCTGAAATATCCTTCATTTTCATAGCATTTTTCACAACGCTGTAAATTTCACTATTTTTATAAAATATTTAATTACAATTGATATATTTATATGAAGTACATTGAAAGAAAACTTAATACATGAATTATAATTTTAATTATGAATCACAACTTGCAAAATATCTCAACTTTTACTGCATTGATTAAACAAAAATTGTAAAAAAGCTAGTTAGCAACTAAGTTTTTTTAATTTCACAATTCTAAAAGATATGTGGAGATGTATTACACAATATAACAACTTGATACAAGTTACAGAACCATGTATTTTAATTTTTATTAGAGGCAATAATATAAACTTATAATAGAACTAAATTGTTCTGTACAATTTCCTTTTGAGGAAAATGAACGATGACTGTAATAATGTGTCTGTCTTGCTTCCTGCCCATATACAACGTTTTGAGAAAAATCAATCAAATTTGACCAGTGTGTGGCTTCAAAATTGATAGCAGTAACCTTTTTCATTTTTTTTGAGTTGTTCAAAAATAACAATTATTTGAAAACACTTATTTTTTTATATTTTTGCGATGTAATATGAATAAAACTATTGTTTGGGTGAATTAAGCAAACTAATACAATTTAATGGGTATTTATTTACCTAATGGACAAAATTGTTTGAATGCCCTCTTCCCTCACATCCAATTCATCTGAGTTTATCATCGATATTATATTTTCCGGAAGTAGTTCAAAAGCACTATATTTTGAACAGTTTAAAACAGTAATTTGGATTTCAGTTAACTGTTTTGGTCTCTGAATCATATTAAAATATACTGTTGTTGGTTAAAAATATTGTTGGTTTTGATCTGCATACACTTAAACTATGATAAATTTGACCAAAATGTTTAATAATCTTACACAAGTGTTCATATAATGATAATATCTTACACAATTGTTCATATATATGTTCATATAACGCTTAGTTTTTGCTCACTTGTTTTCCATCTTCCAGCGATCAAGGTCTTTGTTTTATGGACGATTTAATTATTGCTATTGACTTGCAGTGATCTCCTTGTTGTTGAGGCCTGATCCTCATTTTGAATAAACTTAACAAACAAAAATTACTTTAAATAAACTTACTAAAATTACACGTGTAGTAAAACACAATGAAGATTTGCTGATTAAAAGAAGATGCTTACAAAATAGTAATATTTTTAATAAGATTTTTACAGTGTAGGAAAATAATGAAAATGCGAGATCAAAAGCGTGTTTGTATTATCGACGCTTTAAACAACATTCTTATGTAGTTAGGTACGTGCAAAAAATGGTGGAATAAAGATGGGGACATAGTTTTGAAAGCTGATTTATCATATTTGTTTTTTAGGTTTCCGACTACATTTTGATTGGATTTGAAAGATTTGAGACTAAACTTAATTTCCAAAAGGGAAAAAGTATTTGTACACGTGAAAAAAAGACTTGGTTCATTAAACTTAATGATCTTACACAATCTGTTCATATAACACATAATTTTTGCTCACTTGCGTTTGCATCTTCAAGCGATCAAGGTCTTTGTTTTATGGTCGATTTTATTATTGTTATTGACTTGCCATGATCTGTTCGTGTTTATTGAAGCCTGACCCTCACTTTAAATAAACTTAACAAACAAAAATCACTTTAAATAAACTTAACAAACAAAAATCACTAATGACGAAAATTAATTTCCAAAAGGATAAAAAATATTTCTATACCTGAAAAAAGTTATCAGAAATGTTTTCATGGCAAACCAATTCAGCTAAATTTGAAGTTAAATAAATTCATTGAAAAAATCCTTTGAAAGATAAATATTAGTTTTCAATCATAATCAGTAAAGTCTTAAGATATTGAATTAAATAAAAACACTTTGTGTGTACAAAAAACTGGCTTAATTAGCTCCCAAAAGCAAGAGATTGTCGCTTTACAGAATGTCAACAAAACTGGAGTCTCTGAAGATGGATGACATTAAAACTCAAAATCTAAGACAGTCTAAACGTTGTTTGAAAATGATGGCAGGTAGTTAAAGGGAGGTAGGGGTGCTAGTTATCTTTATTCCAGCCGTACATTTATATCGTGAACGTTTGTATGATTTTTACCATTTTTTTATTTAATTATTATTTTTTATTTAATTATTTTTCTGTTAAAAATGTTATTGCTTTTAAATTAAAATATTTTGATTTTATTTTTATAGATTATATAAAAGTTATGTTATGGCGAAAGTTTCACATTCATGCAAGCAAAGAAAATATTAGAATCGTACATATAAATAATATGCGAAACCTGTAATTTAAAAAAGTAGAAATATTTGTTCATGGCAGACCTGATTTTATGTCTGTTAGTGTATATTTCTTATAGCATTTTCTTTATCAAGACGTAAATCCTCATTTGCTGTGATGTGTCCTAGTAATGATGAAGATGTTAGTCACACATTAATTTGTTTTGCATTCACTTGCATTCCACATTCGCGACATCTCTACAACAGATTGCTGAGCTTCATATCATTATCCATCAATGTTTCTTCTGTGGTTTTACCCTTTCCCATTGCCAGGGGATCCTCTGCTTTATTGACAACCCCTTTCAAGTCAGCCACATTGTTATATAGCACTGAAATATCAATGGAGCCAAAGCAATACCAAATGGTAACATCTTCCAATGAAACCAACCATATAGAGTAGCAAATGCTGTCAAGCTACTACTAGCTTCATCAAATTTTAGATGCGAAAACCCAGCTAAAGAATCGAGAAAACTCACGGCCACCAAGAGTAAGAAGAAGGCCTGTTAACTGAAAAATGTCTGCAGGCAATATAGGTAAGATTTGTCAGACTGTCAGTACTATATGAGGGTCATTTGCAAAATAGTAATAAAACATTTTTAAAAAGAAAAAGGAGCACAGTTCGATTAATACTGAAACTGAACTTTATTCAATATCAAATATAAATATTATCTATGGAAGATTAAGTAATTTTAAAGCAATATACAATTTAATACTGATAAAACTGAATTATGAATTTAGGGAACAAACAATTAAAGAAACATTAAATACAAATAGTTTTTGGCCTTTGCAAAATGATCACAGTGTAGTATCTGTTTTGATGCTACTCCTTACCTTTTCTGTCCTCGGTCGGTGGGGGGGGAATCTTTCATGACCAAGATTATTTTTGTTCGTATCCAGAGTGCCCCTTATTGTGAAGCTGAATTTTGTCCACAAGATTATATGTTGAAATATTTAAATAACTATTACTTTAAATACAGAAATTAGTTTTGGTTTTCTGTTCTTCTATGTCCATTTTCCCCCATGTTTTTCATCAAAATATTTATCATGTAAGTTGTCTCACAGGCCATCATCAGTGATCGCTCACTGGCAGTAACCTGTGGTGTTCCCTGGAGACCAAGTGACAACAAGTCTCCCCAGATTTCCAGTGTTCTCTTCCTCGTGGCCACTTGTGCAGATGAGTGCATGTTATCGCAACAGCCGTTGTCAATGATTTTTCGTTGGCATCGGCCATTAGTGTTTCCTGCGGTTTGGGTGATAAAATGTCTCCCCAAGGTATCAGATTTGAACTGCACACTTCCAGTGGAGATTTGGTTAGTACTCTCCAACATCGTCTTTCCATCCTCTCTGACACTTCACAACTAGTTTGAGTGGCGCCAGTCGATGTCATCTACACCAGTTTTTTTATTATTATTATTACTATTATTATTATGATAATAATAAGGTTTCTTGTGCAGTGTACGCACGTGTATTTGAAATATTATTTCCAAGTTAAATTAAATTTTGGGTTCGCATTACTGTACACATAGATTCGAAAAAGTTATCAAAAAACAAATATATAACAAATAAATGTTATCAAAGGCAAGATAAGTTACTTTTCTACATATCTGGAAAGGTTTTTTGGTGGTTTTACTCACTTTAAAATGTGTAATCGCTTAAAAAATCATACAATGTTTATCGATATATTTTATTTGTTATATATTCGTTTTTTGACAACTTTTTTGAATCTATTTGTCTAGTAAAACAAACCGGCCATCCAAATTATTTACAGTTAAAATGTTATAAAAAACAAAAACTTGAAGTTTTAAATATATTTCAAAGAAATAAATTACGCCCGGTGCTAAAATATTGAAAATTCAGTGATCGTTAAAAAAAATTGCCGTGAAAAATGCTAACACTATTCGGAAATACTCAGTGAAAAGTTTTATTTATTATTAAAAGAACGAAGTGAAAATATATATAAATTGTTTGTTTTGCAGTACAAACAAAAATAAATATAAATGAAATATTCGACTTTCTCCGATAGAAATTAAAGGTTCAAAACTAATTCACTTACTATATTTTGTTAGATTAAAATTCTCCTAATGTCCAATCATAATAATTATTATCAAATGTAGAAGTGTTCTTTCACTTTAGAACATACATGGACAATCGGTAACACATATTGGTAGCCATAGGCAATCGGTAGCCATATTTTTTGCCTGTGAACGTGACCACGTGGTTGAATACCGGAAGCTGTCTATACCTACAAGTTAACCAGGAAGTGATGTTATGCTGTGCATCGGCCTTCTTTACTCTTGGTAGCCATGGTGTAACTCCCCTGCCACTTTTACATGGTACAATAGCTCGTCCAGTCTCTGCCATACAATTGCTTTCTTCCACTCTTTTTATGTGTCGTTTCATCCTCACTACATCTCCGGGATGCAATGGGTGAAGTGGTTTGACTTTATGGTTGAAAGCACGTTCTTACCTTCTGCTGTCTCGACTCACCAATTTTTAAAAGATTTTTGGGCAATTCCGGCTTGAGTAAAACCTCTCTAGTTGGGAGAATTGTTTTTGTTCTTGATATCAACTTCTGAACTGGTGATAGGAGACTTTTAGCTGGCGTATTCCTGTGATCCAATATTGCTAGGTATGGATCAGCCGTATCTTCCCTTGCTTTCCGGAAAAGGTCCTTTGCCGTCTTTACTGCAGATTCCACTTTGCCATTCGCCTTGCTATTGTATGGACTGAAAGATATGTGTTAAACATAGGCACCGCCAAAACTGGGGGGGGGGGGCAGGTAAGTACTTTTTGACGGACCGTTTTTTTAAATCTACCAAAAATCAGGTAATTATCCAATCAATACGAAATTTTCAGCGATTATTAAGAGAAGAATGAAGTTAATAAAAGTGTACTTATTTTTCATAAACAATATATATATATATATATATATATATATATATATATATATATATATATTCTTTGCTTACAACCCCCCTTGTTTTGAGAGGGTTCCAAACATGCTTAAAATAATCATCTCAAACTGAACAAACATATTATGTTGTTGTAAGGGACGGGATTATAGATTTAAAAAAATTGTTTGCATACCTTATTTTGATGTCTGATATCAGAACTTCGATTGTGTTTAATTATCCCGCTTTTCAGTTTTGAAGGGTGAAATTCGGTGAATATGTTAAGTAACATAATTAATTTAAGTTACGCAAAAAAAAAAATGGTTTTAATATTTATACGAAAAAAGCCATTTTAAAATTTTTGATAAATAAATCAACAATTTCTTTTTAGCGAGCCGAATAATGCATGACCAGGGAAGGCCTTGTAGAATCGATACGAAAAAAAAAATTCGATAAATATTGTGCCCTTTGTGTTAAAAATATCATTATTTTTGCGATCAAGTTTGGAAACATTTGCCGCCTTTCGACTACGGTGGACCAAACGCGCTGAAATAATTTTTTTTATCCTGCTTTAAATTGCCCCCCTCCCCATTTTGGAGAGCCTGGTCCTTACACACATACACATTAAAAACCAAACTCATACAAATGGTCACCCATCTGGTACTGGCCAGCCACAGCGTTAATAATACATTGAAATTTTCGTTACTGAAAAATAAGTTTGTTTTTTTGCTTTTTGGTCTTCCGTGGTTTGCTTTTATCAAGTACAAATGTAAACCGTAATCAAATCGACTCGAAGTAACTGGAAATCCAGGTACTTTTTTTATAATATTTTTGCATATTCTCATAGAAAATCACCCTAAATCTTAGATAGATAAGAAATAAACAAATTAATTCTTTCAAAAACCTTTTTTTAACCTATTTATATACGTTTTTGTGCAAAACAAAAAACGCCAATTGTTAACTTTTGGGAAAAATTTAACATTTAAAATTTAATTAAAAATAGTAGAAAAAGTTTTACATTATTCTGCTTTCTATATGATAAAATTCAGGATTTTTTTTTCTTTCTGGAAAAAAAGTTACTCAGAAATAATGGATTTTAATAAATGTAATTTCGTTTTAAAAAACAACAACAACTTGAATTTTCGGCCATTTTTGAAGGTGCCTAGTTAAACACCACTTAGATTTCTACTTTTCTAAACCACCAGTGCTAATGCATTAACCCATGGTGTTGGCCCATTTACTGGTTCAATAACTTTATTTTCTACAAGTTTCTCTAACTCGGCCCTTAGCTTATCTTTATGTGCCACCCGTATTCTACTTCCTGCTACAACATTTGGGTTTACTTCAGAATCCACCTCCAAATGAACCTCTCCCGGCAACCGACCCAATTCCTCCTGGAATACATCTGTGAATTCATTGTCCGAGTATTGGCTGCTGAACTCATCCACTTGGAAAATTTTGGCAACCATTTTGAACCTTTCATTGTTGACCATAATGAGTGGCATCTTTTGGATGGCATTTGTCTCAAGTTAAAGATGGAAATCTTCTTTCACAATGACAAACTTGACTGTATATTTTGTCCAGTTTTGGAGTTCATCATTTTAACGGCGACTTAATCTCTGCTGGCTTCCACATGGCAAGAGTCTTATTTGAATGTTCCAGTGTTTTTCTCATCACGTGCTTCTCATTTAGTATTTTTACTGATGTTCCATTGTCAAGCTGAAAGACAATTGGCTTTCCTATCACCATCATTCCCGCTTTTATCACCTCTTCACTTACAGTATTGACCTTTTCCTTAATTGTTACGCTGTCTATGTGTGTCCATCATCTGAACAACTATTACTGTCGTTTTCATGGTCATATTGTTGTGTTTTGACAATCTGCACCTTTTTTCACAGCTGAGTGTTTATCCCGTTACATTTATAACATGTCTTACCAAATGCAGGACATAACTCTTAACTCGACCAATGTCGCAGTGCACACGCCCTGCACTCTCTCTCTCTCTCTCTCTCTCTCTCAGTGTGTGCCGATGTCTTTCTCTTGGGTTTGAAATCAATTTGGTTCACTCCCTCCCGCCTTAAGATTCTGGACTGTATTGTAGCATTTTCAGACAGCTTACAAATGTCAATGCATCTTTGTAACTCCAACTGTCTTATTTTTAATAATCCAGCTTGTGTCTGGGGATTGTGTATTCCCAGAACTGCCTGATCTCTGATGAAAAGCAATTGTCACAAAAGTTGCACGTTGTTATTAACATCTGAAGCGCTGTAATAAAAATCCCACCGTCCCTGATTCTCCTTGCTTTCTTGTGTGAAACATGTACGGCCCATACGTTTCATTTGTTATTAACATCTGAAGCGCTGTAATAAAAATCCCACCGTCCCTGATTCTCCTTGCTTTCTTGTGTGAAACATGTACGGCCCATACGTTTCATTTGTTATTAACATCTGAAGTGCTGTAATAAAAATCCCACCGTCCCTGATTCTCCTTGCTTTCTTGTGTGAAACATGTACGGCCCATACGTTTCATTTGTTATTAACATCTGAAGCGCTGTAATAAAAATCCCACCGTCCCTGATTCTCCTTGCTTTCTTGTGTGAAACATGTACGGCCCATACGTTTCATTTGTTATTAACATCTGAAGCGCTGTAATAAAAATCCCACCGTCCCTGATTCTCCTTGCTTTCTTGTGTGAAACATGTACGGCCCATACGTTTCATTTGTTATTAACATCTGAAGCGCTGTAATAAAAATCCCACCGTCCCTGATTCTCCTTGCTTTCTTGTGTGAAACATGTACGGCCCATACGTTTCATTTGTTATTAACATCTGAAGCGCTGTAATAAAAATCCCATCGTCCCTGATTCTCCTTGCTTTCTTGTGTGAAACATGTACGGCCCATACGTTTCATTTGTTATTAACATCTGAAGCGCTGTAATAAAAATCCCACCGTCCCTGATTCTCCTTGCTTTCTTGTGTGAAACATGTACGGCCCATACGTTTCATTTGTTATTAACATCTGAAGCGCTGTAATAAAAATCCCACCGTCTCTGATTCTCCTTGCTTTCTTGTGTGAAACATGTACGGCCCATACGTTTCATTTGTTATTAACATCTGAAGCGCTGTAATAAAAATCCCACCGTCTCTGATTCTCCTTGCTTTCTTGTGTGAAACATGTACGGCCCATACGTTTCATTTGTTTCCCTTATGACGTATTTATCAAATACCTGAATTATTTTAGTGGATGTCCTTTCATCATCTTAATTTCTCGTCAAATACGTAATAATATAATAGTTATGCCATGTCAGTTTAAACAACTTCCGGTTCACCCATAAATTATCCTCCAATACATAGGGGTGGTAGTGGTCTTATACCACCGGTCTATTATTTTCTTCCACGCCGACTTCCGACATTTTTTCTCCGCGTGACGTCATACAAATTACTTGAAATACGAAATAAGCATTACTTATCTATTTCTGCAGAAAATTTTTCAATGTTTTTTTGTTTTTTTACATAGGCATCACCACTTATCAAGGCCAAGAGGCCACTCGAGGATAGGGATTAAAGAGTGTACAGTAGAACTTAGACAATATATTAATCGTTAGTAATGGAAAGTCGGTAAGTTTGTTAAGTGGAACGGCTCATCAAGAACTTGTTTACGTTAGACTTGAAGACAACCATATTGTAGTCAGCTGGAAAGCAGGAAAACGGAAGACAATTCCACAGGCGTGCAGTTCTAAGAAAGAAGCTTTGTTCCTGAAATCTACGTTTAGGTTTAGGTACAGATAGCGAGTGGGGGGAATTATTGATAGAGTTTTCAGCTAGACAAGTGTTTCTTGTGAAAGTTTGGCGAGTGGGGACCATAGACTGAAGCTCAGACGAACACCTTCCATGAAAATAACGATACAACAAAGACAAACTCGCATCATCTCTTCTGTGAGACAGACGTTGCAGGGAAGAGAAAATGTTATCTCCAAGGAGGCTACGAAGTCTATTTTGACCTCTATCAAGGCAGGACAAGTCCTTTCTAGCAGCTCCTGTCCAGATGTGGCAACAGTACTCCATCTTTGGACGTACTTGGCTCTGATATAGATAGAGAATGCATCAACAGTGAAATATCTACTGGATCGATAGAAAGATCCCATCATTTTTCCAGCGGTCCTGGCAACAGATTTCATGTACGTGTTCCATTTAAGATCAGGAGTAAAGGTGAAGCCCAGAAGCTTGTCAAAACTTAAGGCCACCTCAAGAGAGCCATTCATTTCAATTGATGCCAGATGGGAATCAGAACGTTGATGATGTAAAAAGAGAAGTTTGGTTTTAGATGCATTAAAAGTAACGAGCCACCTGTTTCCCCATTGTACCACGTGCTTAAGATCAGAGAAAAGAGAATCGGAGAGAACTTGGTCGTTTACTGTCTTAGATGTGCTATTATATATGGTAGTATCATCAGCATAAATGTCCACAAATAATGTAAGGATGTGATTTGGAAGATCATTAATGTAGATCAGGAAAAGAGTTGGGCCCAGGATGAACCCGTCAGGAACTGCAGCATTAATATTGTGAGCTACTGATTTTACCTATCAACTACTACTCTTATGAACCTATCAGAAAGAAATGATTTAATAATTGAGAAGACATTTCCAGCTATACCATATCTAGAATCTCGTGAAGTAAACCTTTATGCCATACCCTATCAAAGGCCTTAGATATATAAAGAGCAAGAATGTTTTTCTTTTTCCTCTTTATTGCACATCCTTTTATCTCATCGCTGCCACCATGTATCATGATATGTACTTAGCGTGCAAGCAGATTAAATACAACACAATAACCGATATGCTTCGACATAGTAGAGTCTTTATTTTTCTTATTGCTCACAAGTCACTGCCAAGGGCCATAAATCTAAACGGTGAAAACCTTGGTTGAGTTCCTCATGCAGGAACATACTTTGCTATTAATTTTAAAATGACAAAACAAGAAAAGTGGGAGTAAATGTTCATCAAAAAAATAACTGTATTGGATTATTTGTTGATAAGTTGGGGGATCAGTTCATCCAATGGTGATGGTAACCCTTCAAATTTAGTTGCACCTTTAATACGAGTTGAAACTCCAGTGTTTTTTATTAACATATCTGCAAAAAAATGGTTAAGTGTTACTCATTTATTCGTTCATTTTCCAACAAAATTTATGACAATTTTTCATAGGTTATCTTCTCAGCTATATTTTGAAGAAAAAAATAATTTTCGTTCATTTACACAAGTTATTAAAACTATAATTACTGTTCCAAAATTCTCAGAATTTATAAGGAATGAGGAAACAATTTTTTTCTGATTGGCTGTTTGTTGGTGATGACGTAAGAAAATATTAAAAAAAACTGTTGCTAATAATTCATCATTGTCCCGATCTATCAAATGCTAACTGACCTCTCGCCTTGGCAAAAATTGACTGCTGAATAAACACACAACCCAGAGAGAAAGAGAGAAAGAGAGAGAGAGAGAGAGAGAGAGAGGAGGGGGGTAATAAGTGAAACAGAAAGAAAATATTGTTTCAAACCAAAGTCTGGAAAAATCATGTATTCCATAGAAAAATGTGGGCAGCGCAGCTGTGCTCAAATGCTAACTGACCTTTGCCTTTGATAAATCTAACTGCTGAATGAACGGCATAATCCAGAGAAAGAAAGAGAGAGAGAGAAAGAAAGAAAGAAAGAGAGAGAGAGAGAGAGAGAGCGAGAGAGAGAGAGAGAGAGGGTAATAAGTGAAACAGGAGGAAAATATTATTTCAAAGTAAAGCTTGGAAAAATCATGGATTACATAGAAAATGCGAGCATGAAAAGTAATATGGTTAAGATTAAAATTAGAAAAGTAAAAGGACTAGTTGTTAAAACTGTAAATAAAAAACAAGATATTCTAGTAAAAATATAATAAATTTATGACTTAAAATATTACAGCATAAGGAATTGATTATATAATGTTAAATTGAATTTTAATAAAATCCCTAATGCTGCAATATTTAAAGTCATAAATTTATTATATTTCTTATTAGAATATCTTTCCTTTTTTTTTCCGGTTTTAACAACTAGTCCTTTTATTTCCATGTTCAATCTTAACCGTATTAATTTTTGTTTGCATTTTCTATCAGTGC
Organism: Euprymna scolopes; assembly: GCF_053919585.1. NCBI lineage: Eukaryota > Metazoa > Mollusca > Cephalopoda > Sepiida > Sepiolidae > Euprymna > Euprymna scolopes. The sequence goes on from NC_136527.1 coordinate 39,544,041, forward strand.
GGCTATATATATATATATATATATATATATATATATATATATATATATATATATATATATATATATATATATATATATATATATATGTATATATATATATATATGTATATATATATATATATATATATATATATATGTATATATATATATATGTATATATATATATATATATATATATATATGTATATATATATATATGTATATATATATATATATGTATATATATGTATATATATATATGTATATATATATGTATATATATATATGTATACATATATATATATACATATATAGCCGCACTGATGAGCTGCGAAACAGTAATGTATGTGGGTGGCTATATATATATATATATATATATATATATATATATATATATATATATATATCAGAAATGCACGAATATTTGTTAAGCAGAAATAAAGTTCGAAAATCGATTCAATTAAAAGTAGTTTACTTAACAAAACAGCAGAGTTAAAGTTCCAATATTAACTCTTAAATTGTTTTTTCAGTGAAAAAAAGAATACCTTAAAATGTAAATAATTACAATAATTATATCAGTTGTTTTCTTTTTTTTCTTTTTTAAATAATTGTGTATTTTGCATGTGTTATCTCTTAGTTTAGTCCCTTCAACATTTAACTTTCTTTGCCTGGGCATTTTTCTTATAGAGTTTCCCCTGACTCGACACCGGCAGGTAGACCGGTGTTTTATTCCCTAATTGTAGTCAGCAGTCTTTTTAGAGCCGCACATGTCTCTGTTTTTTATCTTCTGTTTTCGATCGTCGTTTTAAACCATATTTCCGGTAAGAAACATTTTAGCTTCCAATCTTTTTTTTTTTGTATTCTCAACAATGTATTTTGTTTTGTTTCTTTCATTTTATTTTTACCGTATCTACTCTCAATTTTATTTTGCTAAATATATATCGGCAAGACTGGAGTTTAGGTGGAAAAATAATCTCGAACCCTTTATCACATAAAAGGAACTAATTTCCCAAATCACCGGTACGTTACTATGTCAATAATATATAAACAATATTGGTATTTTTTTTTTTTTAAAACAACTTAAAAAAAAAAACAACTTCTTTTTATATTGCTTTTAATTAAAATAAAAAAGTGTTTCGTGGGTTACAATTATGAAAAGTTCTATTCATATTTAAATGTCTTGCTCCGTGCTTTTTTTTTACACACTGAATACCTTTTTTAATGAAGGTGCTAGTGCAGAGAGTGCACTGCACTGATCCGCGCTATTTTTTAAATCGTATTTCCAAGTTTAATTAAAGTTTTATGTTTTTTATTCAATTGTAAGGTTGAAGTATAGAATATGCACAAAACGTTCTCCCCTCCCCATATTAAGAATGGCTTTTTAAATATAACGTTATTATTTACGTCCGGATCGCTCTATGCACTGCACTAGTACCTTAATGATAAACAATACATAAATAGAAATAATAAATTATCAGACTTTTTAAAGTTTAAGTTTAAACAATAGTTTTTTAATTAAAAATTGAATCGCGTGATTATTATTAAATTACGTGAGTAGTTATAAACGATACGAATTAATATTAAACACGCGTAATATCTTGCAATTTATTATTTCTCTATTTCAAATTTTAAATTTATTAATTATAAAACCTTCGGTACTTATGTATTTTTGTTACCGTGCTAAAAAAAAAGGTGCTTAAGATATCGTGGAACGTTCTGTTTAAAATTAAAAAAATGTTGTTTAAAATAAAGAAGTTAAAAATGAGAGAAGAAAGATAGGGTTTGTATTACTGTACACATACTATTAAAAACAACCGAATATATGTCAACTTATGTCACGGTAACATATATTGAGCGAATTTCTAACAGTATTTTGTCTAGTTTATTATTTATAATACCTTTTCCCAAACTTACCCTCTCCGCAAGAGAGTCGGGCGCCATTTTGAATTTTCCAATACATCGGTAAACACTGCATGTTTTTCGAGGTGAATAAACATGTTACACTGAATAAAAACACAAAAAATATATCCAGTAAGGTAGAAAAGTAACTTATCTTGCCTTTGATAACATTTATTTGTTATATATTTGTTTTTTGACAACTTTTTCGAATCTATGTGTACAGTAATACAAACCCGAAAGATATCGTGAAAAAAAGATCGTGAAACGTTTTAAAATAAATAAGTAAAAAGTTGGTCTTCTTTAAGTTTTCAAAAAAACTTCTGAAATACCTATATTATTGACATAGTAATGTACCGGTGATTAGGGAAATTAGTTCCTTTTATGTGATAAAGGGTTCGAGATTATTTTTCCACCTAAACTCTAGTCTTGCCTATATATCTATATATGCGTTTGTTAATTAAAAGGATTAAAACTATAAAAAAATCGAACTTACTAGGGGAGATAATAACTTCCGGTGAATGCCGAAAAATATCCAATAAATAAAACGCCGTTTAGTAAGTTGTTATTTGTATTTTAAACTAATTATTTTTATCGTGGTCTATTTTTTTGTTTATTTATTTATTCTTATTTTTTTTTGTCATTTCATTTAACTTGATATGAAAATGGATGATAAACTTTGGCACTTATAAATGAAATTGTTTTTTTTTTTGTTGTCATTTCATTTAACTTGATATGAAAATGGATGATAAACTTTGGCACTTATAAATGAAACTGTTTTTTGGAGATCTTCAGTCCAAAACGTATACGCACAATATAAAATTTTTTTCAATATTTTCCTTTTTGAATGTCTTCATTAAACTGTACAAGTACCAAAATAACTTTTGGCTTAAAAAATCAAAGACAATAAATGCCGCCTTACTAGGTGACCATAAAGTGGGTGCTCATTGTACATTAAATTTATAATGAAAAGTAATCGCTACGTTTTGAAAAATTAAATTTTTCATATCAAAACTTTTTCTCTGTGCCACTATTGAAGTATATATTCGTTTTTAGCACCCTTGAAAAACTTAAAAGTCGTCATTGTAAAGATTTTTTTTTGGGGGGGGGTATTCTTGACATGAATCAAAACAACTTATTTATCATTTACTAAAAAAAATCAATATTTACCAATTTTTTTTAGGAGTGCTCTTGTTCTAATACAATGTTCTAGTATATCGATCCCCCATTTTGGAAACATCGGCTTTTTCAGCTAAATTTCAGAAATTTAGCCTTTTTTTTTTAGCCGTTTTGACATTTAATTCTTGTTTTAATTAAATGTTTGTATTCTCGTCGATTGGTTTCAATATGAGGAATCAATGTATTAGAAACTGTTTACACACGTAAGTATACCAGAGAGTTTTCCTTTTGATTTATTTGGAAATGAAGTTATCAAATTTTCTGTTCGTTTGTTTAAAGAATGCTGATAATTAAAGACACTTATTATGTTGTAGTTTAAAGTTTTCTAAAAAAAATATTCAAAAAACTTTACATTAGCGTTGACTAAATTTAAAAAATATATAATCGTGATTCTTAAACAAATTACAATATTACAGTTCTGAATTTTTTAGATGAGGAAGGATTCTTTGTATTATTTGGATTATTTAGACTACTTTTCTCATTTTGAGTTTTATTTATTGTGCAAACATTGTAAAAATAACACTTAAGATGAGAACAATAGTCCAAATCCTCTGAGCAGCTAATATGGTCTTTCTTAATGGTTCTTCCATGCTGAGAATTTTCCATTCCTCGATCGATGTTGCCCGTAGATGTTCCACATATGCCTTTGTCATCGCCGATAATATGCCATTGTACCAATAAAAGATGTGACACTAGTTGGAGTTTAAATCGATTTTATAGATCTGACTTTGTCCAGGTCTGGCTATACACGCTGTTCACTTACTTTGAACCGCAGATACTGTACTCCTCTCTTAAAAAGTTTACACTTCATAGCTTTCAACCTGTAGAACCATGGCCATTAATTCATAGCTTTTAACCTAAAGTTGTGCTCACGTCAAATGGTTAGTACGCTAAGTGACTTTCCATTGTGTTGTACATGTAAATATCGAATTATCATCCAAATATGGTAATGAATAATGATCCTGTCCCTGTAGAACCATGGCCATTAATTACTAGATGACCCTGGAGGCAGTCGCAAATCTGAACAGCATCACATTAAACCCTGGTGGCAGATTAAGTCAGTTCCTTATATATATATATATATATATATATATATATATATATATATATATATATATATATATATATATATATAAGCAAACAGTTAATAAAATATGTTAAAAAAACACTTTGAAATGAGTTAAAAACATATTTAATCTGAAAAGGAAACACTAGATAAATGGATAGTCCTTAATCCGCGGAGTTTCGAAGAAATACTCTCCTTCTCATCAGAGGGTAGGAATTAGCAAAATATGGGATCGGATTTTGCATGCAGAAGTATTTGATGAAACAACACGTAAGTCAAAGATCTTACTTGAAAACAAAATAAGTTAAGAGGGAATGTGGTAAAGAAAAAGGTGATCATACATGAATGGATAGTCTCGTGGAAGATAAAAGAAATCCAGTGACGGTAAAAGCCAAATGTAAAACTTCAAGAAAGTTAAAAGAATTTCCATTTGTACAAGTAAAATCGAAGGAAATCCCGTAATTGGAAGAAGATGGTCCATAATAATCCAAAGGCAGAAATCCATGGAATAATTCACAAACATGTGTACAAGGAAAAAATACTATTAATAAAAGAAAAATAAGATGTGCTTTTCACTCTACTTCCGAGACATAACTATAAGTAAAAAAGATCTGGGAAGAAGAAAAAAAATGATAAAGTTAAATATAAAATAAAGGGAAACAAAAGTAAATGCAACCCAGACAGGAAATGTTAAAGGCGCCAAAATATATATAGGGCAAAATAATATACGTCAACTGAAATGTACAAGTCATCACTTAAAAAAATGTCAGCAAGAGTTATTAAACGACACTAAAAGGAAAATAAAAAAGGGAAATAAAATAAATAAATAAATATATAATAAATAAATAGAAAAAAAGTAAGTAAATTCATATAGTAAAATTTAAGTTGATATACATACAAGATATGAAAGTGTGGGTAGATTGATATATATATATATATATATATATATACTAATAAGTAATAAAAGTGTTTATAAATCTCTCTCTCTCTCTCTCTCTCTATATATATATATATATATATATATATATATAGGGTGTCCACAAAGTCTGGTTGCATAATCTACATGGTGGCCACAAAGTCTGGCTATATAATCTACAGGGTTCCCACAAAGTCTGGCTGCATAATCTACACGGTGCCCACAAAGTCTGGCTACATAATCTACACGGTGCACACAAAGTCTGACTACATAATCTACAGGATGTCCACAAAGTCTGGCTACATAATTTATCCAGACTCTGTGGATACCCTGTATATATATATATATATATATATATATATATATATATATATATATATATATACCCTTTTATCTATTTACCTCTATTATAATCTTATTAATATTAAACTTACTCATATTTATTATTATTTTATTTTTTTATATATTAATATAAATGGTAACTGTATTGTTTCTACATTTTGTTATTGCAGAAGTAGTACTTTCAACTGGAGAGACATACATTTTATAGCTGTCCTGATTTTAAATCTCTATGTGCTGCTATGGTTAGAGTACTTGGTAGAATCCAGTTATAAGTTACATGCTCCTGAACATTGAAGTTTCAATCCTCAGTGAGATTGAAAATATAGTTTCAAATTAGGAATTTGTAGCCAGTCATCCTTAACAACATGAAAGCATGCAATAAATTATATATTACTGAATGTACTAAATAAATTATATATTACTGAATGTACTAAATAAATTATATATTACTGAATGTACTAAATAAATTATATATTACTGAATGTACTAAATAAATTATATATTACTGAATGTACTAAATAAATTATATATTACTGAATGTACTAAATAAATTATATATTACTGAATGTACTAAATAAATTATATATTACTGAATGTACTAAATAAATTATATATTACTGAATGTACTAAATAAATTATATATTAATGAATGTACTAAATAAATTATATATTAATGAATGTACTAAATAAATTATATATTACTGAATGTACTAAATAAATTATATATTACTGAATGTACTAAATAAATTATATATTACTGAATGTACTAAATAAATTATATATTACTGAATGTACTAAATAAATTATATATTACTGAATGTACTAAATAAATTATATATTAATGAATGTACTAAATAAATTATATATTATTGAATGTACTAAATAAATTATATATTACTGAATGTACTAAATAAATTATATATTACTGAATGTACTAAATAAATTATATATTACTGAATGTACTAAATAAATTATATATTACTGAATGTACTAAATAAATTATATATTACTGAATGTACTAAATAAATTATATATTACTGAATGTACTAAATAAATTATATATTACTGAATGTACTAAATAAATTATATATTATTGAATGTACTAAATAAATTATATATTACTGAATGTACTAAATAAATTATATATTACTGAATGTACTAAATAAATTATATATTACTGAATGTACTAAATAAATTATATATTACTGAATGTACTAAATAAATTATATATTACTGAATGTACTAAATAAATTATATATTACTGAATGTACTAAATAAATTATATATTATTGAATGTACTAAATAAATTATATATTACTGAATGTACTAAATAAATTATATATTACTGAATGTACTAAATAAATTATATATTACTGAATGTACTAAATAAATTATATATTACTGAATGTACTAAATAAATTATATATTATTGAATGTACTAAATAAATTATATATTACTGAATGTACTAAATAAATTATATATTACTGAATGTACTAAATAAATTATATATTACTGAATGTACTAAATAAATTATATATTACTGAATGTACTAAATAAAAGGTTCAATTCAGAATTTTGTATAGATTTTTAAGTTCAAGAGAAATGTTCCCAAGTTCGAGAAAATACATCTGAATAAGATCGGAGGTAAATGTTGTAAAATGACACCCAAGATGAGAACAGTATTCTGAAGAATCCAAACAATATTAATAATCAATCGTTATCCCTTAAATAGAGAAACGTTAAGAATTTTAGTAAAACATTTGACAAAAAAGACAAATTAATTCTGTTAACAAATCTTTATTTCAAAAACTATACTCATTTTTAATTTCATTAATAATCAATGTTTTTGATAACTTTAATGAAAATCACCATAATTCAATTTTCTCACATGTAATGTATTTTTTCAAATTTATTTTATTTCCAGATTTTGCAACAATAAAAGAAACTTATTAATGGATAGGAGGGACATATCTTCATTGATAATTTTAAAAGGTTTAAAATAGTTATCAATTTCTTCATATAAATTTTCTAAAGTTGAAACTTATCAGTGTGCCCATCATCATACACACGATTGCATATATTTTTGTGGAATCAGATACAACCAAACATGGGAGATAAACAGCATTCTTGTGAAGTATGTGGTTCTTCTTTTGCACGAAAGTTACATTTGTTGAGGCATATGGTAATACATACGGGAGAGAAACCATATTCTTGTGAAGTATGTGGTTCTTCTTTTGCATGGAAGTCAAGTTTGTTGACTCACACGAAAACACATTCTGGAGAGAAACCACATTCTTGTGAAGTATGTGGTTCTTCTTTTGCACGGAAGTCAGGTTTGTTGAACCATGTGAAAACACATGCACAAGAGAAACCACATTCTTGTGAAGTATGTGGTTTTTCTTTTGCACAAAAGTCAACTTTGTTGCGTCATATGAAGACGCATACAGGAGATAAACCACATTCTTGTGAAGTATGTGGATCTTCTTTTGCACGGAAGTCACATTTGTTGAGTCATATGAGAATACATACGGGAGATAAACCACACTCTTGTGAACTATGTGGGTCTTCTTTTGCACGAAAGTCAACTTTATTGTGTCATATGAAAACACATACTGGAGAGAAACCACATTCTTGTGAAGTATGTGGTTCTTTTTTTGCACACCAGTCAACTTTGTTGTATCATATAAAAACACATACAGGAGAGAAACCATATTCCTGTGGAGTGTGTGGTTCGTCTTTTGCACAGAAGTCAGATTTGTTGCGTCATATGAAAAGACATATAGGGGAAGAAACCTCATGATTGTAATGTATGTGGTTCTCGGTTTGCACAGAAGTCGAATTTGTTGACTCATATAAAACACATACGGGCAAGAAACAACATTCTTATGAAGTACGTGGTTCTTTTGTGCAGAAGTAACATTCGTGGAGCCATATTAAAATACAGATGGGAGAGGAACCACCCATTGTGAAGTTTGTGGCTATTCTTTTAAATGTAAGGCAGCTTTATTGAGTCATATGGAAACACATATGACAGACAAACCAAATTCTTGTAAATTATGTGGTTCTTTCTTAACTTTAAAGTCAGATTAGCCTAATCCTATAAAAACACATACGGGAGAGAAACACCATTTTTGTGAAGAATGTGTCTCTTTTGAAAAATAGAATTTGTTGACTCATATGAAAACACATAGAGGAGGGACGGTTAGAATTTTAATAAAGATCTCTCGGTTTGAGTGTACTAAACTGATGGGAGAATGTTTTACATCTGGTAGAATGCCCCATCCCCAGGAAAAATAAAGTGATAATAAAATTAAAACAAAAGAGAGAACCCACATTCTTGATAAATATCTGGTTCCTTTGGGGCAAACTCAATTTCTTTGCACGTTAATCAACTTTGTGGAGTCATATCAAAACACATAGGGAAGTCAAATCTGAGTCATATTATGACACACACGGAAGACAAATCTGAGTCATATCAAAACACATAGGAAGTCAATTCTGAGTCATATCAAAACACACATGGGACACAAAAGTCAACTTTGACACATACAGTTTACAATATCTGATGATCTTCTAAAATGCAAAACACAAAATGGTATACTAACATTACGAAACAAGAGCCATCAGGACAACCTTCATCACAAAACCGGCCATTCATTTTCTATCAAAAAAACATTGATTTTTTTTTACAAAGATGGTAGAATTAGAAAATAAGTCTGCTACAGAAATCGGCGAACAGAATTGTTAAAAATACTCCAGTAATTCCATTACAAAAAATGGGCCAAACAATAGCGTTACAGGTATTTTCTGTATTTATTCACTCGTGACTTTATAAATAAGGAAGGCTTAAAAGAGGATTGTTTCACTATGATCAGAAATAAAATTATAATGACTGTTCACGATCAAATTTTGATAACCAATGAAGAATGGAATATCTTCATGACGATCTGTAAAATGTTGAATATTGAATGCTTTAGTAAGTCCTGCGAGCAACAGTTAGATACACTATGTCTATAAAACGGATCTATTAAACCTTACATTTTGATATGGAACAGGATGGAGAATGGAGTAACCTTACACGTTCGTGTCTCCAATAATACTAGGTTAAACAGATTGAGAGGAAAAATAACCAAATACCAACGTCTTATGTACGACATAGAAAAGAAACTGGGATATTTGAACAATTTCTATTCTATTTTAAAGAGCAACTGATATCAGTTAAAATAATTTTAAAAACTACCAGACGAATATACTTGGTGAACCAAGTCAGATCAAACCATCCTATGCCTGGAATCTGGTAGGATGCGCCATTACCAGCTTATATGCAAAAACACACAGAAGACAAATAAACTTTAATATGACATTCTAATATATATATCTATATATATATAAAAATGTAAATGTTGGTTCGTTCGGAGTTAATTGTCTAAAAAACCACTGGACAGATGGCTTCCATGTTTTGGTATAATATGTTTACTATATTCATGTGTGTTTTTATATATTTCTTTTTTATTATAACATTATACTTAATTTTTCTATGATAAATAGGTAGATTTCTTTGTATCGAGAGGCCATTTTTTTATTTAGGGACAATTATTTATTACCGCTTCCTGTCACGTGACCAGTGTTACAATTTAGAGGTTTTCCTGCTATATCTGGAGATTTCGGTTACAATCTAGCGGGAAATTCTAGAAAATCTGGAGGTATTTGGCACCCACACACCCGCATTAGAAAAGCGCTTGAAAATATTCAATATAAGTAAAAATACAAGTAGCATTTATTGCCTTTGGTAACAATTATTTATTGATTATTTGTTTTTTCACTTTTTTTTCGACTAACCATTCTTAAATCTCACTATAAAATCGATTTTTCCAAGTACATTTTAGGTGTGGGGGGGCATTCCAACCTCCGAAGTTTGGGTTTGTATTACTGTACACATAGATTCGAAAAAGTTGTCAAAAAACAAATACATAACAAATAAATGTTATCAAAGGCAAGATAAGTTACTTTTCTGCCAAACTGGATATTTAAATTAACCACACGTGGTCTCAAAATGAATGACGACGCTCAAAGTGTCTACACATTTTGACTCCTCCCTTTACTTAAAAATTCACCAAAAATCAGGAAATTAACGAATTTTAATGAAAATTGTAGTATTTTTCAAATAATGATCGCAGAATATAATGAACTAATTATTTTTACTTAACTCTTACTTAAAATGTTTTATTTTGTTTAAACAAAAAATACCTTTACTAAAGTTATGGTTTTCAGTAGTAAGTAAAAAACGCAAGAATTTATTTTTGCTTTTTTTAAAGCATCGTAATTTGTAACAATAAAAAATAATTTTTACAGTAACATTACGAAAAAAGCCCCTAAAGTCCGTATTAATGTATTCGATATAACTCGAAGAAAAATGAATTATCGGATACTATTCAGGAAATTAAAGATTCAATTAGATTCCTATTTCAGTCACCTAAATTATTTAAGGTGAAATGAGTTTAGGAATTTATAGTCAAACCTAAATATTTTTTTTTTGGTAAATATCCATATACGCTACTACAGAACACCGACCACTCTAATTTGTTTGGGGGGGGAAGGAAATAAATATATAACAAATAAATGTTATCAAAGGCAAGATAAGTTACTTTTCTGCCAAACTGGATATATTTTTCGTGTTTTTATTCAATGTAACATATTTATTCAGCTCGAAAAACAGTGTTTACCGATGTTTTCGAAAATTCAAGATGGCGTCCCACACCCTCTTTAACACCGTAAGTTTGGAAAAAGGTGTTATAAATAAAAAACTATACAAAATACTATTAAAAACCCGCCGAATATATGTCAACCTATGTCACAGTAACATATATTAAGCGAGTTTTTAACAGTATTTTATCCGGTTTTTTATTTATAACATCTTTTCCCAAACTTACATGAAAATGAAGCGAAATTTAAGTTTCCATTCCATTTTTACAACAACCATAAAACAGTGCATACTCAGCAAGTTTTATCGTAATTTATAAGCATATTGAAACACTAAATCAACATTTTATTTATTTTTTTGCATAATTAATGATGGAAGTATTTTTCTGTTTATTTTCTTAACATATGTTAAAAAAATAATTTGTACATTCTCTTGAAAAAAAGAATCAAACTTTCACATGTGTTCCATTTTAACAAACTGAGCCACAGCAACGCGTGGCCGGGTACAGCTAATATATATATATATATATATATATATATATATATATATATATATAATTTAAAGGAGATTAGAACAATAGTCTAAAGAGCTGAGTGTATTTTAATGTAACAGTGAAATTACTAGTTTAATTAAAATATAGGAAATAGAAAGTGTTCCTTGTAATTTAGATATATAATAAGCTCGATAGTTAAATGTCCTAGAGCTAATTCAATATTAAGTAATGTGATTTATAATTTAAAATTTTAAAATTTAAAAAAAAATTTAAATTTAAAAACCAAATTTAAATTAAATTAAAAATCAGTTTCATAAGAAGGAACAACAACAAAATCAATTATCTGTACGATCGTTTCGGAAATCCGTGCTTTTTATTGTGGTATACATGAAGTTATGTAGAACAATTATATATAGTTTTTTGGTTAGCAAGGTCTCCTCATCAGCCAATTTAGGAGGGTTTTTATTTAATTTAAAAGACACCATAAATAAACCTAGCATTAAAAGTAAGGCAGATGAATCTGAAAAAATTGAAATAAAAGGTTTGGATTTAAAATTTATAAGAAAATTAATATGGGTTAGAGATAGAAATAAGTAGAGAAAAATATATATTTTTGAATTTACATAATAAATTTGATTTAAAAATATATAGAGATAGTTACCTTTTTAATTTTTCTTTTTTTGAAATCAGGAACTGTGTTTAAAGTAGTCATTTAGATGTTTGCTATAGCTTTTTATTTTATTGAATGATGAATTTTAAAAGGGCGATGCTCGTGCAATAAATTGTTTCCGTTAGCGTATTTTTGATTTAAAGACGCTACAGTTTCTATATATAGAGAGAATATTTCTATTACAAGTTTTTAAGGGGAGATAATTGTCATGTGTTCTTGACTTTATTTATTATTTGTTTTACGGGTCTAAGTGAGGTAATTAGTCTAACTTAATTTATTAGAAAAAAATAATAATAATTGTAATCTATTTTTTTTCTAATGGTTTTCAGTGCTTGTTTTTTTTTGTATAAATAAAGCAAAACTGAACTGAATCGAATCAGCTCGCTGGCCTTTGTGACCGGCACGTCTTAAAGCCATCATATTAGAAAATTGCTGTTCATTTAAGAGCTTCCCCTTTTTTATTGGAGCTTGGTTTCCCCCAACATCGTGAGGAAGCAAATAAATGAAAAAATAGAACACTGAACTGGCCTATAGCCAACCTTCATTTCTGCACCTGCATATTCACTCAGCAAGTCAGTTTTGATTAACATTGCTAACTTTGAACGCATCACGTGTTTGAGTCTGACTAACTAATGACACATTTTTCTTATACACCTCCAAACACCCAGGCGACGCCGGGTATCTCCGCTAGTTTAACTGAAATTATTATTGTCATAGCCTCGATGGTACTGTCGGCACTCCCCTTAACCTGACAGCAACTAAGACGATAAGACGCAAAGACATCCACTCTCTGATGCGGTATTTGTTAATTATTGGTATGAAGAATAGAGCCAAAGTGTGGAGCGAGTTTTAGTAGCTTTATTAAGAATGAGAGCTTAGTCGGTAATGTTTACATCTGGGCCTAAGTGAGAAGAGGTAAATATTTTGTGCGGTATTATAACATTAGTTATGCGTTTTTTTTTTGTTTCTTGTTTTTTTTGGGGGTATGTTATGTCCTTGCTTCTGAGTGTGGATCAGTCCTGGTAAGGTGAGTTTTTTTATAGTTATCTCAGATGTAGAAGGAAGTAGGCCAGAGCTGTGTTTTCTGGTAGAGATGTGTTTATGTTGGGGTTTTTGATTTCGTCCCCGACCGTCTGATTTGGTTGTATTAGGTATGGTATCTGGTTTGCAGATAAAAATTGATCTTCTTAGTCGCTTGGAAAGGTATGGCACATAGGCGGGTGCAGTTGCGGTAAAGTCTTGTGCCATTTGGTATTTCCACTATGTAGTTCTAAGGTCGATCGTCATTTCCGATGATGGTTCCAGGATACTATGTGTCGTTTGGCTTGTTCGATAGCTATATGTTGGGTCTTCATGTTCAATGATTTCGCATGTAACTCGTTGCAGTGGTCTTCCTTGTCTGGTTCTGATCGGCTGAGTAGGGTAGTTGGTATCTATCTGCCAAATAGTATTTCAGCTGCTGATGAGAGTTTGCTGTCTAGTGCTAGTACCCTGACCTGCAAATCTTCATTGTCTGTTATATTTTAAAATATTAAAATATTGCGATGAATAAAAATAATAATTTCACACGTAAAATTAACCAAAAACATCGCATCCATCAAAAATGACTCTTAAAATTGTGCTTCTTTCAATTTTTTGCGAACTAGTTCTCTCGTAGCCATTTTGTAAACTCGTCACATCAATGAACAAAGAACAACACATAAGTTTCTTTCTACATAGTAAGTATTCTATTATTATTTGTTGTGTCTTTAAAACGTATTTCATGATTCTTTTTTTTTTTTATAATTATGAGTGTAATATTGACACAGTACACTTTCTCTGATGAGCCTGCATGTTTTCACTATGCCTTGATGGGCGTGGATCTGCTGGAGGATTTCCTCTCCCGTGGTATCGAGGATTAATACATCGGCACTTGAACAAGATTCCAGATTCGGCGGCAAGTTCCTCATAGGACCAATATGGACAGATCTCTGTGGGTATATCCCGAATGTTGTCAGGCCATCCCTGGTGTATGATTTCCTGGATGAGATTTATGGTTGGCTCTTTTACCATCTTAATATTAAAATCTGCTTTTCAAAGAAGTTGATGGTTGTGATGATTTGGTCCTCATTGACCTCATTATTTCTGCTGTCCAAATTCTCATTCAACTCTATTGGTATGTTGTTCCGGTGATTAGGTTAGGTTAGAGTCTCAGCAAAGATTATTTCGCTGCTTCTCTCTAGCTGATTCGGTATAAGAAGCCATGGATCTTTAGCAACATTCACTGCAGCCAGTATCGTGCTGAATGCAGTTGTTTAGCGCATATTGTGGCTTATGTTTCTTGATGATGAAGAAGGTTTTTCCGTGTAGGTATGTGTGTTTTCGATTAATATCATGCACTACAGCCAACATCTCTCGTTCGATGTTGCTGTATCTGGTTTGGTTAAGGTTTTGGATCCAAACGCAATTGGTTTGCCATCTTGGATAAGTGCCACTCTCAGGCTCTTCCACGAAGCATCCACTTCGAGCGTTATAGGCTTGTTTTGGTCATAGTGTGACAGGCATGTATCATGGGATATCATTTCCCTGAGCTGGTCATAGCATTTTAGGTGGTACGGGTCACAAACCTATGGCGCTTGGGATTAAAGAAGACCGTGCAGTGGGTGAGCATTTTCAGCAAAGTTTTAAAAAATATATCGGGGCAGGTAATTCAACAAACTCAAAAAATGTTGTAATCCTTATTTTGTAAATTTGGCATTTTCTTTATGTCGAGCACCTTATCTGATTGATTCCGTTAGGGGTGTAAACATTCCCAAAGAAGATATGCTGGGTTGCTTTATGAAGTATTTTTTGCTGTTATTAATGAGCCATGTTTCGGTGACTCAAGCCATGAGATTATTCAAGTTTTTACATGGTCCTCGTCATGCTGACAAAATACTGTTACCTCATCGGCATTGCTGGCCACACCATTTAGATCTTACAGGATTTGGTCCATTTTTGCTTGGAAGATACCTTGTGAGACGTTAAGGCCAAGCAGTAGACGTTTCCAGCATATTCATCTAAATGGTGTCTTGTAGGTTGTCAACAGCTGTGATTTCTCATCCAGATGGATCGACCAGTATTCCGCCTTGGTGTCAAGTTTGCTTAACACCTTGGCTTTTGCAAAGTCTGGGTTCAGTTTCTCCAATGTAAGTAGTTTATGTGGGCAGCTTTTGAGGCTAGCGTTGAGTTTCTGCGGGTCTGCATATTCGGAAGGACGCATCTTTCTTTGTACTGTATGCCAGGTTGGAGCATCAATCTGTATGTTCCTCATCTTTCCGGAGCACATCTTTGTCGATGAGCCTGTTAATTTCCTCCTTTATTTTGTATTTAAGGTGGATGCTGCATTTGCATGGAGGGGAAATGAAGGGTTCTGAACCTTCTTTTAGTAGGAGTTTGACAGTCCCACTAAAGTTCCCAATTCTGTCGAAATGATTTGGTTATACTGACATCAGTTGGGTGATGGAGGAGAAAGGCGCAGTTGAATATTTTCTAAGGATATCCATATAGATTGTGATTAGCATTTCACGTGTTGGGAGCCGCACGATTGCACGTTCTGGTACTTCTACCACATAGAATGCTGTGTTAGTCCATTCTGAGTCTTTATACTGGCATGGGAAGCTGGTGGTTCCCAGACATCTAATTCGATCGCCTCCCTATGAGGTGAGTTTCACGTGTGGACAGGATTGTAGGATGAAGAGGGCTTCTTGAAATGTTCCGTACATCTTATGGAATGTTCTTAGGGGAAGTGTTTTGCTTGATGTCCCGGAATCGATTCTCATGTGGAGAGTATCGTGTGTTCGGTATTTCAGGTGGATGGCCTGATGTTCAGGGTCGTGTAAGCCTCATCCCTGGGTTTCTTAGTTATACTGTCCATGCATTTGATAGTGATTGAGTGGAAGTGCTGTAGGTATGCATTTTCATCACTATCAATATCGATATGGTCGATATTTTCTCCATAATTTCTGCATTCGATTCTCTTTGGGGTTTGGTGCCAAGGATTACGAAACTTGCTTCTTTGTTCACCTTTTTTCTGTGTTGCTTATTTTTAGGCATTCTGTAGCATCTCACTCAGTGTCGCTTGTTTCCACATGCGAAACATTCATCGTTGTATGCTGGGAATTGTTTGCTATAGAGCTCGTTACAGAAGGCACCATATGGTGTTAAGAATATGATAAGCTCTATTATTCTCTCGATCAAGGTATCGTCGGTAAAGTCGCACTTTTCGCTAGTGTCCTGGCTCGTGTGATGAAGTCGTCTAGTGACTTCTTTTGTTTTTGATCGTACTGCATCAGGTGGAGTCTGTGAACTCTGAAGTTGAATCACTCTAATCTGGCTTTCGAAGAAATTCCAGGGATGTTCTGGTGATTTCTTTTGTTTTTCAGTGAAGCCACTGCCATTTAGACCTCCAAGGCTTTGTTCACCTATAATCCGCCAGATTTTTCTTCATCTTCTATGTATAGGTTCATTTTCTGTTTGAAAACGGCTATGGCTTCGCTTTGGTCAGTCTGATCAGTTCATTGTTGGTAGAAGATGTGCCATATTTATTTATTGATGTGTTAGTTGTTAGTTGTTGGTTGTTGGTATGAAGAATTGAGCTGAACTGCAGATCGATTTGTTGCGAGGTTATATAAAGCATGTTCACGACTTAGCAATACAGAAAGCCATTATACCAGTATATATATATATATATATATATATATATATATATATATATATATATATATATATATATAATTACATTATTTATTTAAAACAAAACACAGTTTATACATTAGTGCAATAATTGGGTAGTCACCAAAAAATATGCAAGCCTACCTCATGTTTCTGTTGTTGCTCTCTGGGAGCATACTTATGACGTGCGTGGTTTATACGTGTGCATGGCTTGGCGTCCAACGAAAAAGAGAGAGAAAAAGGAGGTAAACAGAAGGTTTGTCAAAGATCACCGGAAGCCGTGTGATGCCTGCACGTGCTCCGCTCCATGCGTGTGTGCTATTGCACACAGCTTGTTCTGTGTCTGTGTGTTCGATGTAGACAAAGCAAGTTTGGTAGATGTTGTGGACCAGGATATAAAATACCCTAACTCACTACAAGAAAAAATGATGAAACGAATTGAATGAAGGAAACAAAAGAACTCGAATGCTGGAATAAGATAAACATGTCGTTTATTTTCTGTTGAGAAATGAAAGTCTTGGGTGTACACGTGTTCATTCAGCCGTTGACGACTACACGCGCAGAAGGAAAGGGGGAATGCAATAGAGAAACGTGAAGTGGCAAGCCGTCTGTACAAAGAAAGGGTTAAGCTCAGTAGAACGTCATGCACATGTCTGTGTCGATGGGCCAAGACGAAAGGGAGATAGAGTTAGAGCCACGGTCAGTTCATCGACTCAAGAGGTCGAACGCTGGTCCAGACGAAAAAGGGAAGTTAACAGGTTTTGTTGACTTTTATACTTTTAGTCAGTGTTCTGACTGTGCATGTCTAGATTTCAGGAAGTGACGTTTCGCATGTGTGCGTACTTGTGTGTACGTTAGCATGTGTGTGTGAGCGTGGATGTGAGTGTATATACGTGAACGTGAGTATATGTACGTGTCTGTGAGTATGTTCGTGCGTACATGTGGGTGTGTGTATGAGGATGTGTATATGTGAGTGTGTATATGTGTACGTGCGCGCGTACGTGTGGATGTGTATATGTGTGGGAAAACATGTTCGAACACAGGTCTAAACGGCTCACTATAATATTCCCCCCAGATAGCTGGAAGCTAAAAGGAAAGAAAAATGGAAAAGAGCAGATGTATGTGGATCAAGAGTATTGGAATGAAGAGAAAAAAAAATTCTTAAGTTTTTAGTATAAAGAATTGAGCTGAACTGCAGATCAAGTTTTAGTCGCTTTATTAACACGAGAGCTAGGCCGGTAATGTTTTCATCCGGGTCTCAACGAGAAGAGGTGAATATTTTGTGCGGTACTATAACACTCTCTAAAAGAAGGATGCAATACCCGGAAGTAAAGACCATACAACGTTATTTAAAGCAAGATGACAACGGCCGTTTTACAAAATTAATTAATTCTATTTCAAGCAAATAATCGTAATGAAAATGGCGATTTATTGTTGAAAAATTTTCGCTGTCGATTGTTTTTTCTTGTTTTCAATACTGAATTAACAACAACAAAACAACTTCTTTATCGTTTACCAAAAAAAAAGAATATTTTATAAATTTTAAATGTTTTTAACTGTTCCTAAAGTTTAAAGTTAAAAAAAAAATGCTCGGTGTACGTATAAAAGCTTTCTTACAAGAAACTAAAATATGAAGAAGAAAATGGGACATAAGCTGTGTTACACCGGTAGTAAGAATGCCACTTGATTGGATAGTGATATATGCGCCTTTTTATAAAGAAAATGAAATACTGAAATCGACAATATTAGAAAACAATATCTTTTTATTAAATAATTTTTATTAAATACAGGAATTAAAAAAAGTTGTTTAACAATTTAGATCTTTTTATTGAATCACATCCGCATAATCTCGAAATATATTGAAATTGCAACATATAATTTTTTTTGTTTTTGCTTTTATTTTTATTTTTTTTCACAATAAAAATATATCAAAATATAATTTTAAAACATGAAACATTTGTATCGGTTTAAGAATATTTCTTGACACAAAGTTTTTTTCACACTAAGATTGTATGAACAAATATCAAAACATAATTTTTAATTTGTCAGAATATAATTTTAATATAGAATTATTTATTTTTTTGTTCAATGAATGACACGATTTATCGACACCTGTACGACTGACACACACACTCCGTCTATCGACCGTACTTGAAACTAAAATACACACATTCGCCTCATGGCACTGTCATGCAGAAGTGCCAACAATTGTTTTATGGATAACCCCTTTTTTCAATTACTTTTTTAAAGATGTTTTTTCAATGAACTAAAAAATTGTTTTACAAATAAATCCTTTTTTTTTTTCAATGATATTTTCTAAAGATATTTTTTGAATTAAAAAATTTAGTTTTAAAATTCCTTAGAAAATCGTTTTTACAAAAGTCATTTTTCCTATACACCAGTTGTACGGTGTGCTTGTTTTCATACGGTGTTTTTTACAGTATTTTGTACACAAAATGATATTCAACAATAAAAAAAAAGTAAAAAACACCGTACGAAAACAACACTAGCAAATAAATACTGGGAACTCAAGGAAAGCAGACATTCGCCGGTAGTCAAATGGAAAATAATAAGACAAGCTACCACATGTAGAGACCTAGACGACCCATGTAGATCATGCCTTCATGAAAAATTTGCTATCCTGTACTTTAAAGAACTCCAACATCTATTAAACTGTACAAGAGAAATAACGAACAACTTTGTTCACAGAATAAAATTTACTCTAGGATAGCAATACAAAATAGTTTTAAAACTAACAAAAAACAATAGAAAATAAACAATAAATACATTAAATTAACATGAATATACATAAACTATCACGCATATATGTATGTATATATATATATATATATATATATATATATATATATATATATAGATGTACATATACATATATGTACTTACATATATATGTACATATATATGTACATATATATATGTACATATATATATATATGTACATATATATATATAAATTAACATTTAAAAAAAACCTAACCTAGATTTAAAACAGGCCAAGAAACTAGATATCTAGGCTAAACAGAGCACACACAAAGGAACAGGTCAACCAGAGGCCAAATAGGCCTTCGTCCGGTAAGTGCATGTTCATTGGATATTAGGAAGGGTGCGGTGGATACTAGAAAGCTAACTAAAATCTCAATAGAAGGTGCATATATAAAAACGACTGACAACCACAAAATTTGCGCAGAAGCCTGAAGAGTCCTAGAGTAGATGAAACGCGGAATATTCAGTGTAGCTTAATCGCCATATATATTTTAAAACTTACTAACTTGCTCTACATACGTATTGAGCACTTTTGAAGTAAATACTTAAAGTTTATGCATAAATTTATACTTTCGTATATTAATTTTATGTGAGTAAAAGTAGTAGTTATATGTATATATATATATATGTATATCTGTAGGTATTTAATTATTATAGTTAAAAAAGTAATTATGACAGCCCCTTTAAGAAATTCATTTCTTATCGTTGAGCACTTTCAGTTGAATTAAAAGTCAGTCAATTTAGCTCTTATGCACAGATCATCGTATAATGATTAGATCACTGTCTGACTGACGTAATAAACATTTAAAATTAAAATGTTTAAAATTCAACACTATTTCACGCGGTTAATGGTAGCCGAATGGATACTGTCTCCGCTAATCGAGCCAGAGATGTCTTGTGTCGCGGGGTTCGAATCGTTCGGCTGATGTTAATCATGACACCCTGCACTGAAGAATCCCGAAAGGATGAAATACTAGTGTCTGTAGGTATTTAATTATTATAGTTAAAAAAATAATTATATATATATATATATATATGCATATATATATATATATATATGTGTGTGTGTGTGTGTGTGTGTTAGGTGTGTCAGAAATTTCATGAAAATAGTGAATAATTCCACCCCATTTTTCCAAGCGTATAACTCCTTGAAAAATGTAATTCAAGCCCTAATTTTATTTTTCAATTAAAGGAGCAAGGACCAAGGTTTCATTAAAAAAAAAAAAAAAAAAAAAAAAAAACGTGTTTTTTTTTTAAAGGTTTTAAACTTCGGACTTTACAGGTAAATTTCTAAAAAACAGTTCTTTTTTGTTTTAAATTTGAATATATTATTTATTGACCTTTTCTCTTCAATTTGTGATATGTAATACTTTGGTACATAAATTAATTATTTACTTTTTAATAGACATTTCAAAATGGGAGGCGTGAATTATTCGACCCCCTGTCTTTCCAAGCTTATAACTCCTCGAAAAATATAATTCAAACCCTATATTTTATTTTTTTTAATTAAAGGAGCAAGGACCAAGGTTTTATAAAAAAAAAGAAAAAACAAATAACTTGGTTTAAAAAAAAAGGTTTTAAACTTCAAATTTTACAGGTAAAATTCTAAAAAACACTACGTTTTTTTTTTGTTTAAAATTTGAATATATTATTTATTGACTTTTTCTCTTCAATTTGTGAGTAAATTAATTATTTACTTTTCGGTGAGTAAATTAATTATTTACTTTTTAATAGAAACTTGAAAATGGGGGGCGGCGTGAATTAAAAAAAACAACGTTTGTCTAAAATAGTATATTCGGTTTATTGGAAAGAACATAAAATTTCACATTGACCCTGAAAATATCGTAAAAATAGAATCAATAGAAAAATTTGGGTAGATTTTTAAAGTTTAAAAATTGAAAAATATTGAGTTCGGAAAATTCATTACTGTTTAAAAAAAAAAAATTATATTACTTTTAAAACAACTTTAATCGTTTATTTTGGAAGTATAATCCATAAAGAAAATAAATAACCCACTTTTAACAGAGAAATTACGAGATTTGTATATTTTATTCGCAGTTTCGTGTTAGGGGTGTCAAAAATTCCTACAAAAATTCTGATCCACCTATATATATGTATATATCAAATACACGAATATTTTTTAAGTAAAAATAAAGTTTGAAATCGATTTAATTAAAAGTATTGCGACATTGCCTACTTAACAAAACAGTAAAGTTTAAAGATTAACCGTCTTTTCAATCGAAAAAATAACAATATTTGTTAAAATATAAACAAATTACAATAATTACAAAAGTTTGTTTTATATATACTTGTCTATTTTGCATGTATTATGCCCCTTAGTTTAGTCTCTTCAACAGTTCTCTCCTTTGGCCGGGCATTTTTCTTACAGAGTCTACCCTGAATCGACACCGGCAGGTTGACCGGTATTCTGTTACCTAATTGTACCTATTTACTATGCCTCCCCACGGGACAGAGTTAGACACCAGGGTCGTTTTTTAACGTGGAGAAAAGGTACAAAAATAAAAATTGTCTCAGTCGTGAAGGATTTCTCCTCCACCGAAAGAGAACAAGAAATGGAAGTGCACAGCATCTGAAGAACAGTCAGAGACCTTTCTAACCCGACTGTCTTTTACCTTCTGTTGTCCTTCGCCGTTTTAAGTCATCTCCGGTAAGAAACTTTATATATCTCCTTCTTAAAGCCACTTTTTGGGTTTGTATTACTGTACACATAGATTCGAAAAAGTTGTCAAAAAACAAATATATAACAAATAAATGTTATCAAAGGCAAGATAAGTTACTTTTCTACCAAACTGGATATATTTTTCGTGTTTTTATTCAATGTAACATGTTTATTCAGCTCGAAAACCCATACAGTGTTTACCGATGTATTGGAACATTCAAGATGGCGTCTTATTCTCTCTTTAACACGGTAAGTTTGGGAAAAGATGTTATAAATAAAAAAAAAAACGGATAAAATACTGTTAAAAACTCGCTCAATATATGTTACCGTGACATAGGTTGACATATATTCGGCGGGTTTTTAATAGTATTTTGTATAGTTTTTTATTTACAACACCTTTTTCCATACTTACGGTGTTAAAGAGGGTGTGAGACGCCATCTTGAATTTTCGAATACATCGCCGATGTATTACATCGGTAAACACTGTATGTTTTTCGAGCTGAATAAATATGTTACATTGAATAAAAACACAAAATATATATCCAGTTTGGCAGAAAAGTAACTTATCTTGCCTTTGATAACATTTATTTGTTATATATTTGTTTTTTGACAACTTTTTCGAATCTATGTGTACAGTAATACAAACCCAACTTTTAAATATTTTTAACGTTATTTCTTTTTTAATTTTAACTACGAACTTTGTTTATTTTCTTTACCCACATGTCCGACCCCCTTACTTCTAGCTGTGTAGTTCATTTCCTTACGCATACGACTCCCCATTCAGCCTTTTATAACTTCTCGTTTCTTATCTTTTCTCTTTGTGTTCTTAACGATATATTTTTTTTGTTTATTTATTTTTTATTTCATTTTTTCAAAAATGGGCGATAGGATTGTTTCCGACTAATTTTGGATTGGATTTGAAAGATTAGAGAATAAAGTCAGTTTCCTAAAGGAAAAAAAAAATATATATATTTTGTACACGTAAAACAAACAAAAACGTTATGAAAAATGTTTTCACGGCAAGCTAACCAATTCAGCTAAATTTTGAAGTAAAATTTAGGGGCTTTTTTTCGTAATGCTCCTGTAAAAATTAAATAATTTTAAAAAAATTGTTATAATTTGCGATGCTTTATTTTCATAAAAAAATAATAAATTCTTTCATTTTCTTTTACTACTGAAAAACATAGCTTTAATAAAGATATTTCAATACTTTTAACGTTATTTTTTTAATATTATTTCATCTTAACTACGAACTTTGTTTATTTTCTTTACCCACATGTCAGACCCCCTTACTTTTAACTGTGTTATTCATTTCATTACGCATATGACTCCCTATTCAGCCTTTTATATATAGGGGAGAACTTGAATGCCTACTAGACACTATCCTCGAGTGTCTAAGGTCTCTCTGTACAGGGGTTTGTCAGAACAATCTGGCATGAGGATACTTTTTCCATAGAAGTAAACCCTGACCAAATATTCAAAATCACATAGTATTCGCTGCCCAAATAAGATCTCCTCACTACGGCTACTCCACAGCTTTTCCGAGGAATGGTGCACCTTCTCCAAGTGATATTACCTCAAGTAATAGCACGAAGCTGGATATTCCACCAGACTAACATTCTTGTCCTGGAATCCAGTAAGACCAAGAGACCAACATGAAGGATATACTACAACGTATTAAAATGGTTAATTGGGGAGAGGAAAATTATGTTCTCAATTCTTTACTAACTCAGTGCTTGAGAGATAAAGAACTTAAATGGAACATTCGAATATCTATGTATCTCATATAGACTTCAAGTGTTAGCCCCAGGTCGTGGGCCCCTTGATTTCTGAGAACTTCGACTAAAGTAAAATAAAACAAAAAAATAGAAACCTTTTATAACTTTTCGTTTCTTACTTTTTCTCTTTGTGTCCTCAACGATGTTTTTTGTTTGTTTTGTTTCTTTCAGTTTTTTTTACCATGTATTTTTTCTTTGTGATTTCAACAATGTTTTTTTTTTCTTTTCTTTCATTTGTTTTACCGTATCTACTTTATCACTTCTCGTTTCTTTTCTTTTTGTTTTTGTGTTCTCAACATTTTGGTTCTTTATTTGAGTTTTTTTTTAACCGAATCTCAATATGCGTTTACTGTATTTACTCTCAGTGTTTATAGGATTTCCTTTCTTGATTGTCGGTATGAATTTAATGCTAACTGTTCAAGGATCGTATGTTTATAATCAAACACGTATCACGGGGACAATATATGTTAATTAAAAAGGGTAATCTCCAAAGTAATCGTGATGATTATCTTTTGTAAAAAAATAATTCTGTGTCGGCAGTAAAAATGTTTTTTTGTTAAATATTATGACATGAAGAGTCATTCCGACTTGAAAATTTTTTTTAAAGAATTTTAAGTGGATAAAATCACATGTTATTATAAAATTACAGAAGAGATTTTTTCAATTTGATATTCGTTCAAAATGACTGAGTAGTGTGTTAGGGGAAACAGCCAATCATTTATTATCATTTTCATGCATTGTTACAAGTGAAACGTATGTTGCACAGTCGATTTTTCATCATCCAGAAAAAAAAACTTGTGCACTTCGTTTTTCTATAAAGATATAAAAAAATATTGTCTGTTATTTATTGCCTTATAGGCGTGCACCCAGCTAGACACAGAGATGTGGACCGGGAGATGGGTGGATTGAACCATGCATGTGCGATGTTGATCGCACATGCATGGTTCAGTCTAACTTTCAAAATGTTATCCCTTACCAGAGCGACCTATTGTTGCTCATCACCATAGTGAGGCTTTATGAGGCATTGATACATTATTTAATGGAAGGATCACGTATGTGTTGTGGAGCAAGTAGTATGGTGATCATTTGTCATTTCACTCACATGGAATCTGACAGCTGCCAACATTTAGTTAATGTATATAACCTATGACTGATTATTGTTCCCAACCTTTTGCTTAATGGTATAAAAATTCTTTCAACTCCCATGTGACCATTATTGTTATTGTGCTGCAGTAACACTCTTTTCCTAAGTTAAAACAGTACATATAGCCTTATCAATGGTTCGTTGTTGGGTTGCAATAATACATTTCATCACTATGAACTTTTTTGTTCCATTTTGGATGATTTACCGTTCTTCATTCACATCTTTAAATCTAAAAGATTCCTTATCGGCATTTTGTTCCATAATTAAATCTAAACCCGATAACGTAAAACCTTTATGCAATTCTGATGAGCCCTCAATCTGCTTATATGACGCAAAGGATTTGTGTTTCTTGCACCTACTGAGTAATTCCTACCATCTATTACTGACAGGGAACGTCATTATCTCGGCTCCAATCCACGGTACATGACAAGAAATCAACACACTGTCCTCCTCCTTCGTGTAATGTATAGTGCAGTTATAGCCAGCCATACTCAAAGCCAACGTTAGTATTTTCCTATTCTGTATAGGTGAGTTTAATAAATATTCATGGGATCTGTGATCGGTATAGATGGTGAACTTTGCACTATGCAAACAGTAATTCAACTTATTAATTGCATAGTGTATATCGTCTGCATATCACTAAGTTTATGGGATAAGAAATAAATTGGTTTTTCAACCTCTTTATGCTCCCTTTGATCATATGATAGAAATGCCTCAATCATGTACAGTCGGTAGTCTTTTTCAGGATTGGGATAAGCCAGCATTACCATATCTGCAACAGACTGAAATGTGTCGTTTCATTAAAAAATAACATATTTCCTCATCAGGCAAACTAATGGCTCGGTGGTCTCTGATTTTTTTTTATTAATTGCAGATAATATGCCATAATATATGCAAGATCTTTTACTATGATCCTTCTTTTCTAGTAAAAATTCTCTGGTCTATTGGATCCCTCAATTACACCTACCCATATCATTTCCCCTATTGCCAAGTCTGCCAACTGTCTTTGCTTTAGTGATGTTCGATACTCATGCATTTCAGTATCGATACACATCTCCACCCTATGAGTTCAGCCGTAGTCCTTATCCTCCATAATGAACAAATCTCTATTATGTTTTAGCAACATATCAAATTCCAACTTGAATTCTTCAGGTACTTTTATTCCCTTCAAATTATTCTCAGGAATTTCATTCTTTTATTCACCAAGTCACACTACACTTAGCTATTTGGCAGCCCTTTCTCAAGGTGACTGGTTGGTGTTGTACATTATAAGCAATGGAAACTTATGAGACCCTTTAACCTTTAACCCTACATTAGCTACTGATACTCTGCTAAGATTTCTAATGAATCGACTGATTATTTGTTCTATTTCATATTCTAATCTTTGACCATTTCTAAAACCCCGCATGAGCTATGCATGTATGTAGATGCTGGTGTTTTAACATAATTTTCTGTGCTAACCTAACTATTGATGAAATATAGGCATCTTCTCTTAAAGCTATATACTTGTCAAATAATCTTATTGACCTAAATCAAAGTACATCCTCACCTCATTCTTCTTAAGCAAGTTGCGGTTTAGTATCTGACTTGTATAAAGATTTTCTGCAACGAAGAAATCCTGATGGGTAGACTGACTACCTATCCTTACTCTCTATCGAACAAGCTCTTCTAAAAATTAATGGGGATGCATTAACTTTTCTTAAACAAACTTTTTATCACATAGTTTAGGTCCCTGTCTGAGTGCTTTAAAAACGCAATTACTGATACCTCTGCTTCTCTATCCACCAGAGTTCTCTAATACTTTCCCTCAATTCTATTAAAAGACAATTGATGCACCAATGTTACCACCATGCATTAGTATGCCGATGTTCAGTAACACCTAATTTTTCGTACTCTACTTTTCAATATTAGTCCTCTCTTCTCTACTTTATTTCCTCTTTTACGTCTATTTCCACATCTTGGGGAACTGGACACTTAGCCTCAACTAGAATCTGCAGTCTTGTGAGACAAACCTCCCTGAAACACTCTATAAAGAAGACCAGTATTTAACGTCTGATTGGGTTTTCTGATAAATTGCTTGAAGATCTTATTCTCTTAATCCCTGAAACACTATATAAAGTAGACCAGTACCTGTTTTCTGACTAGCCGCTTCTCTGGGTCTTTTGCTGATATATCTTTTGCATATAGTCCTTTATCCCTTCTAGCATAATCTTCTCATGTTCGCTAATTTGACTATATGTTTCTTATGGTTTGCAGCAATCCCATATTAGTCCTCTAGGGACTTCTTCAATTCTGCCCATTTAAAAATCATATTGTTTTACATGAGTGTTTATAAAATGTCTGACTGGACCCTTTTGTGGTTAGGAGAGCGACCTGATATTTTCCTTTATTTCACTGCTCTGGTCACCCTAAAATACTACTCTACATCATCCACTCAACTTCTGTAAACTTATCTGATATTTTCCTTATTTCACTGCTCTGGTCACCCTAAAATACTACTCTACATCATCCACTCAACTCTTGTAAACTTATTGATCTTTTTGCTTTTATTTTTTAGAATTTCATTAGCAATAGGTGTTTTGGATATGTTTAAAAAAATCAATATAAAAATTAAATTTTACCACATGAAATATATTTTTTCAAATTTATTTTATATTTCCAGGATTTGCAGTAATGAAAAGAAATTCATTAATTGATAAGAAGGACATTTCTTCATTGGTGATTAAAAAAGGGTAAATATCTTCATATGAATTTTCTAAATTAAAATTTACATGTCTTTCTCTCACCATACACTACACTGCAAATATATTTTCTGAAATAAGATGCAATCACACATGGCGGACAAACCATATTCTTGTGAAGTATGTGGTTCTTCTTTTGCATAGAAGTCAAATTTGTTGCGTCATATGAGAATACATACGGGAGAGAAACCACATTCTTGTGAAGTATGTGGTTCTTCTTTTGCAGCAAAAACAAATTTGTTGAATCATATGAAAACCCATACGGGAGAGAAACCACATTCTTGTGAAGTATGTGGTTCTTCTTTTGCACAGAAGTCACATTTGTTGAGTCATATGAAAACACATACAGGAGAAAAACCACATTCCTGTGAAGTATGTGGTTCTTCTTTTGCATGGAAGTCACATTTGTTGAATCATATAGCAATACATACAGGAGAGAAACCACATTCTTGTGAAGTATGTGGTTCTTCTTTTGTATTGAAGTCACATTTGTTGAGACATATGCAAACACATACGGGAGAGAAACCACATTCTTGTGAAGTATGTGGTTCTTCTTTTGCACGGAAGTCAACTTTGCTGGATCATATAGAAGTGCATACTGGAAACAAACCACATTCTTGTGAAGTATGTGGATCTTCTTTTGTACGGAAGTCACATTTGTTGAGACATCTGCAAACACATACAGGAGAAAAACCTCATTCTTGTGAAGTATGTGGTTCTTCTTTTACACTGAAGTCAAATTTGCTGAATCATATAGCAATACATACAGGAGAGAAACCACATTCTTGTGAAGTATGTGGTTCTTCTTTTGTACGAAAGTCACATTTGTTGAGACATATGCAAACACATACAGGATGATATGAAACGAAATTGGAAATTAAAAGACGTTTCAATTATACCAGTCATCATAGGAGCTTATGAAAAAGAACTTTAAAAAGTACATAGCAAGCATACCCGGCGAACCAAGTGCAAGTGAAATACAAACGATTGCACTGAAAGGGACGGCTAGAATCCTGAAAAGATCTCTTGGTTGGACTCATTAAAATAGGGGTAAATGTCAGACATCTGGTTGGATGTCCCATCTCCTAGAAGAAAAAGTTTAAGAAAAACGAAAAAAAAAAGTGAGAAAACCCACATTCTTGTGAAATATGTGGTTCTTCTTTTACACAGAAGTCAAATTTGCTGGATCATATAACAACACATACGGGAGACAAACCACATTATTGTGAAATATGTGCTTCTTCTTTTGCAGCAAAAACAACTTTGTTGCGTCATATGAAGACCCATATGGGAGAGTAACCACATTCATGCCAAGTATGTGGTTCTTCTTTTGCATGGAAGTCATATTTGTTGACTCATATGACAACACATACTTCAGGAAGGAAATAACCCAAATAAAACAATTCCTTGCAGATCTCTCGGTACAGGGTCGTCTTCAGACCACCATTAGAACACTTTGTACTATATATCTCCATTAGAACATTGAGGGTGTTGCATAATACAACGAGGGAGTTGGGGGGGGGAAATACCAGCACTTGCTCAGAGGATTAAAAATCAGGAGAACATGATGAACTCCCAAATTCAAAACAGGCAGTTTAAAACAAACTAAAGGACTTTTTACAGGCAGCTTATAAGGAACACCATTACTGTAGATAGTCCACCTGCAGTGCAAGACCTGGAAAACTACTGGAGGCCTCTGTTTTAAACAGAAGGCAAATATCATCAAAAAGCCCAGTGGATTGAATACATTATTAGGCTCAACGAAACTAAGCCTCAGATGCCAGAACCAGTCATGATTCCTGGTACGATAACAAGTAAACTGGCACAATTATCCAACCACAAAGCACCTGGCATCGACTATATCCAAAATTTTAGGCTGAAACAATTGACTGCACTCTATCACCACTACAGTGATTGTTTCAGCATGATACTAAGAGGTTAAGAAGCAACACCACCCTGGCTGACAGAAGGGGACACCAGCTTCATACCCAAGACAAACGAGACACAACGCCCAAACGAATACAGGTAAATATGCTGTCTAACAACTATCTACAAGCTTTTCATTGATCTGGTAGCCGACTATATATATATATATATGACCAACGATCTTCTGGGACCTAGCTTGAAAAAGAGCAGACAGGATGCAGAAGAAAACGCCTTGGTACCAAAGACCAGATATTGATCAATCTTAAAAGACGGTAGCAAGAGGCAAAGAAACCTGAGCATAACATGGATCGATTACCAGAAGGCATTTTAAAGCGTGTCACAATCATGGTTACTTCAGTGCCTTTAATTATACAATATCAACCCGATAATTAGAAAAACACTAGCGGCTCATCTTCAGATGTGGAAAACTACAATATCATTAAGTCACAATGGAGAAAAGACCATCATCCCTCAAGTAATAATTAAGAGGGAAATATTCCAAGATGACAGTTTATCTCCCTTACTCTTCTGTATTGCAATAGACCCATTTAGCAAGCTCCTGAATAACAATCCGGGTGCCTACAATTTGTGCCAAGGATGCCATCGAGATCGAAGCAAGAGAGTAAACAATCTACTCTTCATAGATGACGTTAAACTGTATGCCAGCTCTGACACAGATCTGCACCTGCTTTTGCAGGTAGTACACACATTCTCCAATGACATCGGAATGAAGTATGACCGGGATAAATGTGCCAAGTGTACACTCAGAACTGGGAAAAAGACCCACATAGAAAATATGCAGCTTAATGAAGACATTGACATCAGGGATCTAGAAGAGCATGATCCTTATAAATACCTTGGAATTGAGGAAAAAGAGAACATACAGTATGCCAAGATGAGAGAGAAGATTAGTAAAGAATATGTACGCCGTGTTAGGAAAATATGCAAAACACAGCTTACAAATAGAAATAAAATTACTGCCATCAACCAGCTTGCTATGCCAGTAATAACATACAGTATTGTTATCATTGACTGGGCACAAAAATACATCAACCGGCTAGATGTAAAGCCATGGAAGCTACTAAGGCTTCATAAAATAATATATAGAAATGAGTGTCTTCAAAGACTTTTTTGCCCAGGGAAGGAGGAGGTCTGGGACTCTCAGAGATCAATCATCAACATAGAGAGAAGCTCCCAGAACCACACCCTCTCAATATTATACGAACATCAAGAGACAAGAGCCAGCAAAACAATATCAGTCATTCAACTGGCCAAGCATTTTGGTCAGGGCTGTCTCTCAGATGAGGACGAAGCACCAAACAAGTGTGCCAAAGAAATAGCAAGAAAGAAACGGCAGAAATATACAGAGACCTTCTAAAGAATGAACCCTTAAGAATGGGAGCAACATCAGCATGCAAAGTATTTTTCAAGGGAACTCTATCAGGAATACATAGATAAAGAAGGTTCCTTGGACTGACTCAAAAGGGGATCCCTACAAAATTACAAATACAGTGTAGCAGCAAGTCGTGGGAACATCAACCGGAAAGAACAGTTGTAAATGACTTATATGCCATACATTACATGTAATCCTTTCAGCCACCGACCTTGAAAATGCTGCTGTGAAACCTGACATAGTTATATTGAATAAATAAGAAAGAGTTGCAACCTTGTTTGAAATACGTGTCCCTAATGATGGTGGTCTGAACAGAGCTGAAAGAGAGAAGCAGACCAAATACCAAGGTCTTATGTATTATATGAAAAGAAACTGGAATCTTTAGGAGATATCAATTATACCAGTTATTATAGGTACGATAGGGCTTATGAAAAAGAATCTGAAGTCCTACTTAACTAATATTCCTGGTGAACCAAGTGCAAAGGAGGGTTGCACTTAAGGATACTAAAAAACTCGGTTGGTTTTAATAAAAAAAAACAGGGCAATGTTGGAAGCTGGTGTGGCTGCCCCATACCCAGCATTACAATCATCAAAGAAAATTTTAAAGAAAGAAAAACACTAGTCATTTTAATATGTGGTTCTTCATTTGCACAGAAGTCACAAAGGAAGAAACAAAAAAGAAACATCTGATTATCTTCCAAAATCCATACCTCAATTGTATACCAGTCTCATGAATCAAGAGAAAGATCTCTATCACGTAAATAGCCAACCATTTTAATCAAATCTGTTTTATAAATATGACAGAATAAGAAAACAAGTCTGCTATGGAAATCACTGACAACCATTGTTTAAAATACTCCAGAACTCTAATTACAGAAAATTGGAAAAATAAGTTAAACAATATCATCACAAGTATTTTCTGGATTCAGTCATAAAGGACTATAGAAGGAAGGTTTTATTAACTGGTTTCAAAGAGAATGTCTACACAATGATCAGGACAGAATTATAATGAATTGTTACGATCAAAGTTTATGGCAAATACTTCTAAAAAGATGAGTGATCTCAGCAATGAGAAGTGCACACTTTTACCACACTAAATAGTGTGAACCATTTGATATTGGGTTCTTCCAGAGGATGGTTACTATACAATATAATGTGTAAATATATCTACATAACGATCTTAAAAAAGATGCAAACCACATTTCTGAAATATATGTAGATCATTGCATAGAAGGCACATTTGTTGTGTCATATGCAAAAACATGGAAGACAAAAGAACTTTAATCGAACATTCAAATATCTATGTGTTGTATACAGAGTTTAAGTGTGAGCCCAAGCAAGGGGGCCTATTGATTTACGAGAACTTTTACTGAAGAAAATGAAACAAAAAGACAAAAGTATATGAAATATACAAACTGGCTTAATGAAAAATCCTAAGAAATATTTAGACACAGTTCCTAGAAACCAAACTTTAGCAATGAAGCGATAACAGGGATAATAACTATCCATAAATGTAACCTCGGATATGAATTCATATCGTAATAAAAGTATTTGTAAGTTCCAGAAGGATTTCTTCAAACTTAAAAGTATGGGTAAACAAACAATTTATATGGTAATTCTGTCGTCAAATCTTCAAACTTCAAAACTCAACTTTCAAGTTGAATTGCACACGTCTACGTATGTAGCATGCCTTCTTCTTACACATCCATCCACAACGAGAACTAAAATCATAAAAAAATTAAAGTTAAACACAATATTTTTGTTATGTGCGTGAGTATTCTTGTGTTAAAAAACTGATTTTCTGATGCAGAAACTTGAGAAAAGAATATGATGCTTGATCATGTATATATTCTCGTGTAATTTTTTAAAGCAATTTGAAAGCGCATTTTTATGCCGAGGTCACGTTTTAAGAGGTTTTTTTTACTTGTTTTTTAAAATTAAATAATCTCAATAATGAGCAACAATTTTAGTTTTTCTGTTTTTTGTTACCCGACTAATCCTTTGAAGCACGCACGCATGCGAGACATGTAAGTTTCGATTTTCCTTACAAAGAAATACTGAAAATATTTTCGTTATGTAGCTCTTCTGTTTTATCGTTTTGTTTTTATGAAATCAGCTTTAGACAAACGTGCCAACACAAAATTGTACTGTTTGAGATTTTGTGAATTTGGCATCCGGTAGTATGCTCCATTTGATATGGAAACTAAATTGATAGAATTTTGAAAAAGGTAAAAACCATATTCTTGTTTTAAAAGTCTGTTTCTGACTCATGCAAAAACGGTAGAAAATATTTTGATTCTTTGATTATGTTAATAATTGTCTTTTAAAAACAAAGTTTTTATTCTCATGTAAATCTTTTAAAAACCATCCAAAAGAACATACAACCTTTATGCAGAGGTCAGATTTTAACAGTTTTTTACTTTTATTTTTAAATTCAATAAATAAATGGAACATCTATTTTATATCGAATATTCATATCTGAATGTCTATTAAAGGTGTTAGCCTTTTATCATTGTTGTTTTCATAAAAAATGTTTATTGTGAAAAATATTTTAAATACGAGGGACGTTCAATAATGGCTTTTGCCCAACTTCCGTTTGTCTGATAGAGTAAAAATGTTGCATATGCAATGATTTATATCGCTATGGGTCATGTGGCAAATTACAGCTCTGAACTAATTGTTGTTCTTGATTTATAAGTGTTTGGAAATAGTTAAATGTGTAATGGACCCCTTCAAGTGCCATGCCTGTTAATGTTAAAGACGATCCCATCCACATGTGTTGGTGATTGAGAATGAAGTAAAGAGACGAAACATATCGATATATGATAGTGATTAAAGGTAGATTTATTTACATAAATATTTATATGACGAAATGAATAGAGTTCGTTGAGAAAATAAGAAATAATTAAGTAACGTTACTTATAAAGTATTTTGATGAGAGACTAGGCTGGTTAGTCAGGAAGGCTGGTTGGCTGGCCATGCAAACTGGAGAGCGTTTTGTCACATGTTGACTGGTTGAGGGTCCAGCAAAAAGATATAGAAATGTACAGAACAGCAAGTGATGTGGCTGTATTGCTCTCGGGCGCCAAAGTTAAAGGGCGATGATAGAGTTAACCTGGGGGTTTCAATTCCCACAAATTAAAAGCAATAATGTCACATCATATTATTCTTGTAAAACGTTGCCATTGTGAATTCCAGTATGCCATTGATGAGGCAACTCTCAACTATGGAAAGGCTACCTTTTGTGAAGATCCATGCTTGACTATTCGCCAAATCACCAAAAGGTCATGATGATTACAGGATCTATTTAAACTATCTGATGGATTCCTAGGTTGCTAACAACTTTTCAGAAGCAAAAACGCATTGAGTACCATACTGTACCGAAGCAAGATTCACTCGAGATGTGTTAAACCGGCTTCCACAATTTACAGGAGCTTGTTATGATTTAATTATCAGGAAATTATATAAAGATATCAAAATCAAGAGGTCTGATCAGCAAATATTCAGCTGAAAGATATCACTTCGATCCACGACATGAAACGATGCTAGAAATATGAAACTCTGTGATGTTCTTATCTAGAAATGAAACTAATGACTGTGCTTATTATCGTTCTACTTATATGAGAAATTAGAGCAGGGCATTACAACATCAACAAAACCGGCCATGTAACAACATTTGGTGTTAAATCATTTCTTAACTTCATTTTTTTTGTTAAACGAGAGAAAACATGAAATAAAGTTAAAATGTTAGAATAGACGTTTCCATTAATTTAACTTTGGATTAAATAGTTTTAATCTGCATTTTAAAATTTTTTTTCATGTAAGTTGGCATTAAAATTGTTTCATTTTTGTAAGGACCATTGCTAGATTCCTTGAGGAAAAATACATTGTGACGTGCATATTTATTATAAAGGAAATAATTTGAGCATCAATGCATATAAAGGTCACGAGTTAGTAAATGCTAATTAAAAAATAAACAGAATTTTTTTAATGAAAAATTGAGGGAAACGAAATTTTATAACAAAGATGTTTATATCTAAAATTTTAAAAGGATATCATAGTTATTTTCAATCAGTCGTGTTTGGTACAAATTAATCACAAAGCTTAGGTATGTATGAGTCAATATGTTCATAGTGTGAATAATATGCAAATGTAAGTAATATATGTATATGAGTGCATGACACTCTGTCTGTGTGTTGATTTACCTTGTTTTTTTAGTTCGTGTATAGCTGTGTGTTGCTATTGTTTCTATTCCTACAAACTTTTATTAATGTATAACAATATGTGCGTGACATGAAGATATGTACATGAGTTATTGAAGATTCCTTTTCGCCTCTTTGTCTCCTCCAGCCAAGTGCAAGGAGAGGATTGTTGTTAGGCACACGTTCTTGGGTATTTCGGCCTTACAAATTTGGAGAAATCTGATTGGTTCCCTCTATCAAGTTAGAAGACTACTCACATCTGAGAGTATCCTGTACCTCGTCAAGGCAACCATTCCCCCATGCATGGAGTACTGCTGCCACATCTGGATTGGTTCACCTACTACTAGTTTCTCCCTTTTAGATAGGGTCCAAAAAAGCGTTGCCAATCTAATCAATTCGACTTTAATAACTCAGCTCCAGCCCTTGTCCCATAACCGCAATGTTGCATCACTGTGCCTGTTTTACAAATATTTTAATAGAATGTGTTCTGATGAACTCGTTACACTTGTACCCCCTCGACGTACATATCCCCGACAAACCTGCTTAGCAATAAGATCTCACCCATTCACTGTTGATGTCCCTAAATGCCAGAAAGCTTTCTATTCTAATAGTTTCTACCCTCGAACAGCTAGATTTTGTAATTCCCTTCCTGCTGCCTGCTTTCCTGGCTGTAATTATATGCAGAAGTTTAAATGTAACATAAAGAAATATCTTGTTAATCTTTCGTAGACATGGACCCAAATAGTGGCTCCTTGCGTCTAAATGGTGATATGCCTTGTAAGGGGTCACCGTAAGTAAAAAAACAGTTTTTCTCACTTGCGTTTTCACCTTTAAGCGATTAATATCTTTTTTCTTATAGTCGATTTGATTATCATGTGAAAATTTCATTTCTGATGCGTTTATCTAGGTAACGAAACTTTAAATCACGCCGCTTGTAAAACAGCATATTTCATTTGTCGACAGGTTATCCTTGCATGTATGACTGTAACCCTTGCAAAAATGTATACAAATTAACAAAATTGTTATGGAGGTACGGTTCCAATATATAACAATTGGAGTGTAATTTTTCTAGTTTAAAACAATTGTCGGATGTTATGAATATTTTGAGTTAACATGTTCTTGTGAGAACTAACATAGAAATGACAATACAAATTATTCACCGCTACAAAGTATATGTAGCTAGTACGATAATTTCTTCAATCGTCAAATATAGCACGTCCATCCATACAGCAAATAAAATTTAATCACCCTAACAAACACATTGATAATAATTTTATGGTGGAGTGTGATTCATTGTATGCAGCTAATATATAGTCAAAACCTTCTAGCTTTCAAAAAAGGACAGAACACACACTGCACTGAAATACTTCCACAAAAGTATGATTTTTTATATGCATTCTACAGCATAAGTTAAACACAAGGTCAATTCATATTCAGAATAACTAAGCTTTCAAAAATTAAGCTCTCAAAAATGTCAAATTAATCCAGCTGCAAACAGTTCTATCCTCATACTTCACGCAATAAATAATATAAAATGTGCGATCCGTAATAAGTAGATAATGCCTGGGATAATGGATTTATAAAAGAAAACATATACTCGACTTTCACATTCACTAATCGCTTATTATAATTATTGCTAATATATTGAGAAACCTCTACCGTGGAATGTGGACGGGGCTTCACAGGCATATTTTGCAGACATGCTCTTCCACTTAGGCGCTGACTCTTTAAATCCCTCTTTCCAACTCACGTGTCTCATTAACCCGTCGTGTAAAAGAGGATAATATGAAGGCTTCAATCAAGTTTCTCTCACTGTCACAAACAGTTTCATTGGCTCAACTGGTCGAGCACTATGTACCAACAACTGAAGTTTCAGTCTTTAATCTATGTATGCTTACTCACACATAAGACTTAGAGGTGATAAAACATGTGTCCGTGGAGATCTAACAGAATAAAGACATTTAATCAAAATGAAAAGACAAATTTTCTTAAAATATAACTACTACAGATGAATTTATATCTTTAATCCTAGTTATTTTTTAGTTAGAGATGTTTCTTCTCTTAATACAATTACTTGTTTTGATTTTCTAATTAATATTTTTATAATCTTATTCAATTTATATTTCGATCCATGAATATGAGAATTGCCAATTTCACACAAATATGTTATCATAGCCTGGATGGTATTGTCGCTACTCTCTTAAACCTGACAGCAACTAAGATGATAAGACGCAAAGACACCCACTCTCCAAAAGAATTATGCAATACCCGGAAGTAAAGACCATACGACATCTAAAGCAAGATGAAAACGGCCATTTTACAAAATTAATTAATTCTATTCAAAAGTTTTTTAGGACGATAAATGATAAGAAAGAAAGTTTTCGGATGACACAATAATTGTTTGATGACACAATAATTGTTTATTGGCACAATAATTGTTTGAACGCTTGATAACGTCTCCATACGTTCCAAACACAAGCATGCACATGTAAAACAAAGTAATAACTCGGGTGCAATATAAAATAATAGAGCAGTTCTGGCGACAGAACGAAGATCGGATTTTTTTACACATGTCTACCACACCAGCAATATTAGACTCAACTTCAAATTGTATTAAAAAAGTTGCCCTCTAATCTGATTCCGCGAAAGGGGACAATCTGTTCTAATTTCGCACATAACCTAGTCGGAAATCTTAGTAGTTCTTCAAAACCGATAGCTATTAAGGTTAAAGGAAATATATATTCGCCAGCCAGCTATCTTACAGCTGCTGCTTATTTTCTCATGCGTGCTCTGTTACACTGCTCCAGAAAAAGGTTTTCCTTTTGTTTTAATATTTTGTAAAATGAAAACAAACACAAAAATATATACATATGCATACATATAAAAATATATACATATGCATACACATATAAAATATATACATATGAATACATATGAAAATATATACATATGCATACCCGGTGAACCAAGTGCAAGTGAAATACAAACGATTGCACTGAAAGGGACGGCTAGAATCCTGAAAAGATCTCTTGGTTGGACTCAATAAAATAGGGGTAAATGTCAGACATCTGGTTGGATGTCCGCTCCCCTAGAAGAAAAAGTTTAAGAAAAATGAAAAAAAGAGATGCATACATATAAAAAATATATACATATGCATACATATAAAAAATATATACAAATGCATACATATAAAAAATATATACATATGCATACATATAAAAATATATACATATGAATACAAATAAAAAATATATACATATGCATACATATAAAAATATATACATATGCATACATATAAAAATATATACATATGCATACATATAAAAAATATATACATATGCATACATATAAAAATATATACATATGCATACATATAAAAATATATACATATGCATACATATAAAAATATATACATATGCATACATATAAAAATATATACATATGCATACATATAAAAAATATATACACATGCATACATAAAAAAATATATACATATGCATGCATATAAAAATATATAAACTTAATAGAATATTTTTTTCAATTGAAAGCAATGGTAGTTTTTTTCAGAACTCATTGTGTTCCTTAGAAAATTAAAAATTCTTTTCTAGGTTGAAGATTAGTCTTTTTATCTGATGTAGTCATATGAAATTTCAAGATTTTCAAGAAGATTTTCATCAGTTTTGTAATTTCACTATAATAAATATATATAATTATAGCACTCTAATGACCTTGTAAGGGATTTTGTAACCCAACATCCGGTTTACGACTTTAAGTTGCGCATGCGTACATTAACAAATAATCAACACGACAATAAAATGTATTGTTTTACTGTGTACGTTTTCAGCGTCCCAATTGATTTTTTTACGTTTAAATTATCCAAATAAACAATTGTTAATACTTTCTGCATTTGTTTTATATCGTTCCTTTCCGTATTACGTTTGAGTTATTTTAACGCAATTTTCTTACAAAGAAATCTACTTTACACGTTGACAACCATAAGACCATTTTAGAACGGCGATTTACCCACAGCTTTCCTTTTTTTAATTTATTCTCCATTTTTTTAATCCACCTTTCTTAAAAAATATTCATACATTTTCTTCTACACTACCAACATAAATAACTAGCGGTGTCAGATGTCGCCATTAAAAATAAGTGATAAAAATCTGAATAATCAGACTTGCTATTCACAATCTTTCGAAGCTTATAACAACATGAATAATGTAATTTAATTTAAAATAATGAAAGGTTTAACACAAAAATATGCTATAGTTTTTTTAAATCGGTTTTCTTTAAAAAAGATTTTTAAAAATTCAATGAATTTTAACTTATTCAAATTATAATAAATATATATACATTCCAAAATAATTACTTTCCTATAAACAAATATTAATGAATGGGTGCTTCCATTCCTCATTTAAAAGAATTTGTCCATATTTATATTTTATATACCATGTACTTTTTAAATAAAATAATTTTTTAAGTAACCATTCGAAAAGACAGCGAGTTTCAAATCTCATAACATGTGGTCAGAAAGCGGAGTTGCCTCCCTTTCTTCCAGTTTACAAATATAGAGGCTAAAAAACACCATATATAATTATTTCACAAACGTAAAAACAACACATTAGACCAAATATATTTCCCGGTAGTATCTATATAAGGAAACAAACATTTGAAGTGCTAATATGTGTATTATCTTCCCTTTGAATGTTGCTATATGGTTACTGTAAACAATCAAATTAGTCAAGTATGGGTCACTGTATTTGAAAAAAAAATTATCACATTTCACTCATCAAATTTTACTCTTAAAAACGCTGAAAAAATTTCCATTTTTTATTCTCTTAAAGAATTATGAGTTTTTGATTTAAAATATTTTATTTCTTCTTTATGCAATGATTCTTTTTTTAATCTAAAAAAAGAATCAACGTTTCTTTTTTATAAAAAGGTTTTAACCTTTTGACTTTACAGGTAAATTTTCACATAACTATTTTTTTGTTTTTCTTTTAAATTAGATTATTTTATTTATTGATCTTTTATCTTCAATTTTTGATATATAAACCTTAGGTGAGAAAATTAGTTATTTCCTTATTAATAGACATTTCAAAATCGGAGGGTGAATTAAAAAAAAACGTTCGTCTAGAATATTATATTCGGTTTATTGGAAAGACCATCAAATTTCACATTAAAGCTGAAAATATTTTTAAAATTGAACCAATAGAAAAATTTTGATAGATTTTAAAATTGAGAAAATTGAAACAATTAAAATCGTAAAATTCAATTCATATCATTACATAGAAAAAAAGGCTGCATGAGTGCGCGTATGCACTTTGTAAAAACTTTTTTGAAAAAATAAAAAATAAATCTTTCTATTATTTTAAAAAAAACTTTAATAGTTTATTTTGGAAGTATATTCTATAAAGAAATTAAACAACCCACTTAAAAAAACGAGTTTAGTATATTTTATTCGCAGTTTTGTGTTAAGGGTGTCAAAAATTTCCCCCAAATTCTGACACACCTAATAAATAACCCCGAATATATATATATATATATATATATATATATATATATATATATATATATATATATATATATATATATTAATTTGCCTTATGAATAAATAATCAACGAGACATTAAAACTTATTGTTTTACTGTGTACGTTTTCAGCATCCCAATTGTTTTTTTTCGCATTTAAATTAAAAGATATATAAAAATTTGAAGTTAACTTTAAGTATTATAGTATCTGTTCAGTGCAAATTTACCTACAAGTACGACAAACCACTTATAATTCAATGATTGTAAGTTTCATTTTTTAAATGTTTTTTCAAATATAACAATTATAAACAGAACGAATCATAGAAATGCATATTCTTTTTTCATTTTAATATACTTTCATAGAAATGTTTCTGTTATATCACAAAAACTATTTTCTTTATGTCACACACACACACACACACACACACACACACACACATATATATATATATAATATATATATATATATATATATATATATATATATATATATATATATATATAAGGAGTGGAGTATATGGGGTGTTCAGTAAAAAGAGACAAACAAAATATGAGGGGGAGCCTAAAAATGCTTAATATTGTGCAATACTATTTTTAAATTGGTTTTAATCTGGCGATAAAACAGCTGACAAGAGTCATGTTTATATTAAAACTTAATATTAAAAAAAAATTAAGCACAATAAATTAAAAATCTATGTTGTAACGGAACATTTTGAAAAAATGGAATTTTAATCGTTTTAATCTTTTAAAAATTAATGTTTATTAAGTTTCTTTTTTTTTTTGGCAATTCAGCTGATTATAGTATATATTAATTCGAAAAAACGCTATTAAAAAGAAACATAATAATATTAAGTTTATATCAATTTTCTAATTGCAACTTCACGATAGATTTTTGTTCAATATGTGTATTTAAATAAAAAAAAATAAATATTTTTTCTTATTTTAACTCTTACGTTTCATAATAAATAGAAATTTCGATAGATTTAGATATATTTTGTTCGAATTTCGAAAAAGTAAATAGGGGGGATCACGCACTAAAAAAATATTTCCCCTCGTATATTTTACAAAAACTGTATTTTATATGTAATTTCATTTTGAAATGGATAAGTATCGAAAAATTCACGAAAAACTGACCATTAGTTGATTTTTTCTAGATTTATTAAATACGGGTATGTTTTCACGTTCGGAATGTCTACTACATGGGAACGTTATTTTAAAGCGCCAATTATGTAAACACGATGTTCGTCTCGTAATTTCATTATTTTCGTTCAATTAAATTTTTTTTTAATTATTACTGGTTTATTTATTTGATGGGATAGGGTAGAGGAAGATTGAGGTGTTTTTGTGTGTGTGTGTGTGTGTGTGTGTTAGTGTTTTTGTAGATGTTACAGCAAATGTATGGGACAAATGGTTGTACTTAGTGTAGAATTTTGCACTACACATGTATATATTTATACATATGTGTATATATACATATGTACACACAGATGTAACGATGTTATCATTTCGTTTCGTTACAATCCTAGTTTTGTAACAACGCTATCATTTCGTTTCATGACAATCCTTGTTTTGTAACAACCACGCATGCGCACTGGAAATAAAGGCCTCCATGTTTTATATTTAAAACTAACAACACGCGTCTTTTCGTTTCTCTCTATTAACAAACCACACAACACGAGTTAACACAGCGTGACATGGTGGCAGCGGCGGGATAAAGGGAAAAATAAAATAAAACAACGATAAAAGTAAGACATTATATATATTTATTCTTTTTCTCTCTTTTCTTTTCGAACCAAAACTTCGTAAAACACACACACACACACGCTCGTTGAAGCTCGCAATGGCTAATATATCGATACCAGTTCCTATTCTCGACTGGGACTCGCCTAACACTGCAGAGTCATTCAAGATATTCCAACAGCGTTTGGAACTTTATTTCACAGCGAAGGGAACTAATGAAGAAGAGAAAGTGCCTATCATTCTACTCGCAACTGGCGAGGAAGGAATTCGTAGATACAACAGTTGGTCTATGTCAAACGAAGACCGGAGAGACGCCAACAAAATTTTCAACTCATTTTTGGAGCAGCTGGAACTGGCAACCAACCACCGTATATATAGGCTCGAACTCAGTAGATACCAACAAAAACCTACCGAGACGACAGACACATTTCTAAACAGGTGTCGCTAACAGGCGAAGAAATGCGATTTCACAGCCCATGAAATGAACGAACGTTTAGTAGAAATACTGATAGCCAACACGCTCATACCGGACTTACAAAAAGAACTGTTGAACAAGCCGAAGGGCTACGCAATAGAAGAGGCTGTGAAATTAGCACGCACATATAAGGCTTCAGCCGTGTATATAAACAAAATACACCAACTACATGGCCTGTCACAGATAGACACCATAAATCGCGGTGGTCGCGAACGCCAGGAAGGCAACAGAAATACAAGCAACTTGTGTAAAAATTGTGGACGGGACCACCGTTTTGGCAAGGAGCATTGCCCT
Organism: Euprymna scolopes; assembly: GCF_053919585.1. Taxonomy (NCBI): domain Eukaryota; kingdom Metazoa; phylum Mollusca; class Cephalopoda; order Sepiida; family Sepiolidae; genus Euprymna; species Euprymna scolopes. The sequence continues at coordinate 39,587,664 of NC_136527.1, forward strand.
GCCAAGAACGACATGTGCAGCTCCTGCGGGAAAATGGGCCATTGGGCCAAATTGTTCTTCTCAGCGAGACTCAGACCCAGGAAACAAGAAAAACCGAGGCACAAAAGCCGCAGCCAGCCAAGGCACAGACAACATGGAACAGGCCGAAAAGTCGACAGCGTTGCTGAACATGACGACCGAGCCACAACAAAACTACATGCGGCGATGGAGCACCTCACATTCAGCACTATTAACAGTGAACACCCACTGCACAAACAAAAAACAACACAAAATGAAGCGTTTGTCAATATCAACGTTATATTGACAGACCACCCAGATACGCACAGCCTCAAACTGAAGGTTGACACGGGTGCACAGGCAAACACACTACCTTTACGCATATTCCGCAGTATGTGCCCCTCCGCCATAAACGAAGACGGAAACCCAATACCTGGATCACTAAACCCAACGAAATGCGTACTGACAGCATACAACAACACTGAAATAAAATGCCATGGCACCACAAACATCAGGTGCAAATACAAGGACTCTTCATGGCTCAACACTCAATTTTATGTGGTCAACACTCCAGGACCAGCTATACTGGGCCTGCCAACATCTGTAGCCCTCAACGTTGTGACAATGAACTGTGCCATATCCGTTCAGCAACAACCTATCAACAGCATAGATGATCTGATGTGTTTATACCCCGACAGATTCGACCGCATTGGTGAGTTCAAGAAAACGCAACCACTACATGAAGAGAAACTTGAAGTGCGGAGACAAGAAGAAGAATGACAACGGCTTGAAGAAGAACGGATCCGGGCTGAAGAAATTCAGAAACAAGAAGAATTACAGCGGCAGGAAGAGTTAAGGCGTCAAGAAGAATTACGCCGCCAGGAAGAATTATGACAACAGGAAGAGTTACGAAGACAAGAAGAATTACGGAGGCAAGAATTACGGAAACAGCAAGAACAGCAGTGGAAACAGCAGCAGGAGCAAGAAGCCCGTCAGCAGCAGCAACAACAACTTCTTTTGCAGCAGCAACAGCAACAACAACAACAACAACAACAGCAACAAAAACAAGCAACCAATTCATCTGCACAGCAGGCGAAGATATGGGCCAACAATAAAGTAACTGTGTCGAAATCAGCTGCAAAATCGTTGCTTGAAATCCAACAGGAACAGGCAAAACAATTGGAAGAGGAGAAGAAAAAGAAAAAAAAATAATAACGCCCAACCTCAACAACCAGCACCGAAAGTCTCTATGCCATTGTCGGCTGCCGCATGGGGTCGTACTTCTCCTGTGTTATCAACCTCTCCTACCTCCGGCTTGAGCTGTAAGTCATCTCCCTGGCAAGTGCAGGCAAGCAGTAAATCAAATGCCAGTTCAACATGGGAAATTCAAAAGAATAATAAAAAGCAGTCAGTCTCATCTCCTACCAAAAATAGCAACGCAACGATTGATACAAACAGTTTTCCCAGTCTGACTGCAACAACGTCTCAAAACACAAAAACAAAATCATCCAAAAACAAACATAATACAGATGGTGTGCTAAAATTGTTTCAGTCATCCAATTCAAATGATGATTTTATCCATTGGTCCGAATCTCTGCTTAAGAACCTCAAAGTTAACCTTGATGTTCCAACCTTTGTGGCCTTTCTTCAAGAAGTCGATTCCCAGAAAGAGGTTATTGACTACGTACATTCTTACCCGGGAGAGAGCAAAGTTGTTGCTGAATTCACCCGCCAATTTTTAGAAAAACGAACTACACTAAAGAAAAGTGGTCAACAAACGAAACCAACCAGCAACAAGAAAACAACCACCAAGATCAGGATCAAATATATGATGCTTTTAAACAAAGGCAACACAAGCAAAAGAAATATTTTGACCAGCATGCGCTCAAGGAAGACCTACCACCTTTATATCCTGGCCAGAGGGTAAGAGCACAAAACCCTACACACGGAAACTGGGACTTAGCAACCGTAGCTTCTCAAGCAGATGGTCCCCGATCATATCTCCTACAAACTGCAAACGGATATATGATACGGAGAAACCGGCATCATATTAGGAGTGCTCCAATAAGGCCAACACCACCACAAACGCCAAAGCATGTAACATTTGCAGAACCACCTGCATGTACAACTCAGTCTCCACAAAGAGACTCCCAACAATACACTCGCAGTGGCAGGATGGTACGACCACCATCAAAAATGAACTTGTGAACATTTTCTAGAGAAGTATAGCAAGCAATTCATGGGGCAGAATAATCCCCTGCTTCGCTGTAGCTATTCAGGCAGTCTACCCTGAATTAGCCCTTACCTTTTCTCATATATTGAATATGCTCAATATCATAATCTTCATATTGGTAAAGGGGGGATCGTTTCGTTTCGTTACAATCCTAGTTTTGTAACAACGTTATCATTTCGTTTCATGACAATCCTTGTTTTGTAACAACCACGCATGCGCACTGGAAATAAAGTCCTCCATGTTTTATATTTAAAACTAACAACACGCGTCTTTTCGTTTCTCTCTATTAACCAACCACACAACACGAGTTAACACAGCGTGACAACAGACACACAGACAGACAAACAGACACACACACACACACACACACACACACACACACACACACACATATATATATATATATATATATATATATATTGTTCGGGATTTAATCATCTTTCTTATTAGGTTTCTACCATATCTTATGTCAATCATAAATACACGATATTTTTAAGTGAAAATAAATTTCGAAATCGATTAAATTAAAAGTAGTTTACTTAACAAAACAGTAGAGTTAAGTTGCAAGATAAACTCTTTTGAATAAAAAAAAAACAACACATTTTTTTTTAAATATAAATAAATTACAATAAATATAAAAAGCTTTCTTTTTAAAATTGTTGTCATGTTATTCCATGTATTATCTCCCTTTAACAGTTATCTCCCTTGGCCGGACATTTTTCTTTTAGAGTTTCCTCTGACTCGACACTTAGTCAGCGGCCTTTCTAACCCCACGTGTCGCTGTCTTTTATCTTCTGTTGTCCTTCGCTGTTTTAAACCATCTCCGGTAAGAAACATTATATATCTCCTTCTTAAAGACACTTTTTAATAATTTTAACGTTATTTTTTTAATATTATTTCATCTTAACTACGAACTTTGTTTATTTTCTTTACCCACATGTCCGGCCCCCTTACTTTTAGTTGTTTTGTTCATTTCCTTACGCATACGACTCCCCATTCAGCGCTTTATAACTCTGGCTTCTTACCGTTTCTCTCTCTCTTTTTTTTTGTTTCGTTTTGTTTATTTCAGTTTTTTTTTTTTTTTAACCGTATCTACTCTCATTATGCATGTGTTGATTAAAAGGTTAAAAGTATAAACATAAAAATAAATACAAACACATCGGACTTATTAGGGAAGATAATGCCGGAAAAATATCCAGTAAATAAAACTTCGTAAAGTCGTTATTTGTATTTTTAAACTAAATATTTTATTTATTTATTTTTTGTGTCATTTGATTTAATTTAATATGAAAATGGATAATAAACTTTGAAATATCAATTATTGAATGGAATTTGTTATTTCCTTTTCTTTAAAACTCAGTTTTATTTTTATGGATACATGTGTCCAGTGACACCGATATGATGACTAAAATCGCAAATTATTGTCTTTTTAAATTAAAAATAACGCATGGATTTCTGTTTGCTTTTTTATATAAAAATAAAACATTTTGGGTTTGTATTACTGTACACATAGATTCGAAAAAGTTGTCAAAAATCAAATATATAACAAATAAATGTTATCAAAGGCAAGATAAATTACTTTTCTACCTAACTGGATATAATTTTCGTGTTTTTATTCAATTTAACATGTTTATTCAGCTCGAAAAGCATACAGTGTTTACCGATGTATTGGAAAATTCAAAATGGCGGCCGACTCTCTCTTTAACACGGTAATTTCGGGAAAAAGGTATTATAAATAATAAACTAGACAAAATGCTATTAAAAAACCACCGAATATATGTCAAGTTATGTCACGGTAACATATAACAGTATTAAAATTTCGCTTACATGATTTAATGACTATTTTCCTCTCAGAAAATAATCAGATTCATTTCAAGTGACACTCTGTTCATAAAAGTAATCTTAAATGCTATTCTCACGAGATCCTCATTTAACCAAGCCTGCATAATGAACACTCGTTAAAAGAAAACATTTACGTTTGAACGATTTGAATTAATATTCCTAACACGTAAATAAATGTTATTTCATCTTAATACAGTGATTTCGACTTCATTGTCAAGTGTCGTTATTTGCCGGAGTTTTTTCTATATTTTTTATTTCATGTATGTGAGGATGTGACTTGGTGGAAATCTATTAATCATCGACCTTGTTAAATTTACCTTTAATGGTCCTGCAATTACTTTATTACTTTTTCTTACTTCAAGAGATTCCTGCACCTGCAACATCGGTCTTAAAAATGAATCCGATTATGAATAGTTGAACACAGATTCACACACGTAGAAGTTAGTGACTCCATTCTACATTCAGTTTTGTTTATTTTTTTTATTCTAGATGATGACACCCAAATATACTTTTTTTTATTACTTTTGAGATCATGATTTTGTAATAATATATACAAAATCTATTATTAAAATGTTATATTTAAGCATATTTAGCGACCGGCTGCTAGGTAAAAAATAGAATTAATTTTCTTACAGTTTGGGGATCTGTAGAACTTATATGCGATGCGTTGTTTCTTGTTTTGATTGTGTGAAGCTAGATCTGTGAGAAAAGTTTCGCTTTTCGAGGATGGGGGCATAATAAATTTATTTATTTATTTATTTATTTTTGTAATTTGATTTAACTTAATGTGAAAATGGGTAATACATTTAAAATATCAATTATTGAATGGATTTCTTTAAAAACTCAGTTTTATTTTTATGGATACATGTGTCCAGTGACACCGATATGATGATTAAAATCGCAAATTATTGTCTTTTTAAATTAAAAATAACGCATGAATTTCTATTTGCTTTTTTATCTCTATATAAATAAAATGAACTCATTTTTTCCCCTCTTTGACCTTTATAGGACTGCACCTGTATACATTTGGTGCAGCCGTATCATTCACAAACTGAATCACGACATCTGCCGTATGTTATAGGCTTATTACGTATCCAGTATCTCGCTGATCAGAGTTTCCTATATTCTGTCTGGTGAGAGTCCACTGTAAAAATCGGTTACATTTAATGGAAGTAGTAAAGTAAACTCTCTCTATAAAATTCATCCTACCACCGCCACTCACTGACACCGTTCCATACCGTTCACAGGAGACATTTAAAACCGACCACCGGTTAGAATTTATCTAAAAACTGGACTGGACTTACGCTGAAACGAACCACACTTACTTTGCCATTGGTTAGCATAAAACATAAACACAATTTATAAAGCATTTATTATAATAAAATTAGATTAAAACAGAACACAATCCGTTACCTGGAATTGAATTCACAATTACATTACTTCGATTTCGTTATAACCCGCGTGGTTAGAGTTTTATGAAAACCTGGATTGACATTTACATGAAACGCACCAAACTTACTTTCATAAACACAACTTCCGTTTTGCTCTTTCCTTTCATTCTTTTTTTCTTTCTTTCTTTCTTACCTTTCGTTGTCTTTTTCACTTTTTTTGGTGATGGTGGTGGGGGTACTTCCCTATGTTTCTCTTTCTTTCCTTAAACATAAACACAAACTAAATGCTATACGTTATCTTGATTACTCGCGCTGGTAGGGTTTGCTGAAAATCAGAACTGCGATTTATGGAACGCCACGTTTAACATCGTTACATTTTCATTTTCATTCCTCGCTGTCAGACGATCATACGAATTCTTTTTTTTAATTTTTTACTTTTATTTTATGCCACGTTTCCACTAATTTCGGAATTCATACTCAGGGGACGGATGACTTATTACATCAGTGGTTATTTATTTATTATTTTTTTGCAATTTATTACTTTTTTTCCCTACACATCGTCTGCAACGGATCGCTTACACAAAATAAAATATACCAAAAGAATAAAACAACAACAACAACAACCAATAAACCAAAACAAATACACAATTACTTAAGAAAATAATAATAATAATAATAACAATAACACCAGGAGATAATACAAGAACTATATCTGGGTAATTACTACCAAACTACATAAATAAATAAAATAAATAAATAAATGAAATACACATACTTATATTGTTGCATTTTTATTCTTTCCGGTTTGCAGTAGAACTTTCTCCACTTTTTATTTCGTTCTTTATTTACTTCCTTTTTTTGGGGGGGGGGAACATCTACCAATGATTTTAACACACATTTTCCATTGCGTCATGTACGAAATTTTACTTTGTTGTTTTTTCCGAACTCCAATATCATTCGGTTTGGCTCTAATTAATTCATGTTTTGTACTAACAAGGTGTTTTTTTTACAATGTCTTAGCACTTCACTTTACTAATTAACTCGGAAATAGACACAGAAAACTTTATTTTTCACCTGTACAAATACTTTTTTTCCCCTTTGGCACATTAAGTTTACTCCTTACTCTTTCGAATACAATAGAAAACTCATAGGAAACCTACAAAAAATTTAGGAGAAATCGGCTTGCACAACTAAGTCCCTCATTTTTGCCCGCCCAGTTTTGCACAGTTTACATATTTGGGTCCTTCTGTTTGCCGGGGGGGGGGGCGATTATAACTTCCCCAAAACCGGGGCATTGGAAACATCCACAGCAATGTTTTTTTTTTTTTCAACAAAAATTGGCCACTACAAGAACTATGATTATTTCCATTTTTGTCCGCAATAAATAACTAATAAATATTCATCATTACCGGTTTATTTCGTTTGCAAAATACAGTCCGATGTTTGCATTTACATAAACTTTACTCCCCTCATATATTATCTACATCGATTCATAATGTGGTAGACTCATACATTTCGTTCATAAATGGAAACGTTGAATTTATTTCTTTCGTCGGTAGAAGAGGGGGGGGGGCAATAAAAACATAAACTGAATTCTGTCAGTTTTTTCTTTTTCAGTTGAAAAGGCAATCAAATATCAAAAGTCAAACATCAAGACCATAGAGCTCATTAGTTGAGTATATAACAATTTTTCACTTTTTACACAATACAATCTTTTATAAAATATGCCACCAAAAAAGACTTCCCTTAGTCGTAATACAACAGCAGTTGCAACCAGAAAAAGAAGTCGACAATGGGAACATTATGAACAGTCTCAGGAAGACACTTCTGGTACTTCCTTGAACGAAAATGCAAATCAGGACTATGGGTCACATCAAGTTACTTTTGACCCAGACTTATATGAGGCAGACCAGTCGCAACCTACGGATATAAACACATATGTGGAACTTAGGGTTGCGCAAAACAGACAGGCTATATTAGAAGCAATGCAGAGACACACATTACGCACAACTGCTCCTAAATCATCTTTCTGGTTGCACGAAGGATGTACATATGAGGCTACACGTACTTATCAATTACGCTCAGATGTTCAAATTGGCACATTGAGTAATGGGACACCTTGAAGACAATGCAAAGCAAAGAAATGGAATCGGGAATCACCAGGTATCTGTTGTTCTGGTGGAAAAGTTATTCTTCCAGATTTAGGTATACCTCCTGAACCATTACGCTCACTTATTGATAACAATTCAATTAACTCAACACATTTCTTGAACAACATCCGGAGTTACAATAACTGCTTCAGTATGACAAGCTTCGGTGCTGAACAAATACGTGAAGGAGCCTACATGCCGACATTTCAAGTTTGTGGGCAGATTTCTCATAGACTTGGTTCTTTGCTTCCCATCGATACTGGAAATCCACAGTATCTTCAAATATATTTCATGGATGATGATCAGCAAGAAGCTACGACAAGATGTAATTATGCTCCCAAAACAAAGTTTGACATTGTTCTTGATTTGCAAAATATGCTTCACCGAGAAAATAACTTTATCAAAAACTTCAAGATGGCTATGGAGCATGCTCCATGTGATGATTTTAAAGTAGTTATACATGCTGATAAAACTCCAAGACAAGAACATAAACGTTGTTTCAATGTTCCAGATGCACCTGAGGTTGCTGTTGTAATAGTCGGTCAAGAATTTCATCAGGACAGGTCAAGAAGGTTATAATTTCTTTGTATGGCAGACAAATCCTCAAAATAAAGAGTTAGTAATAGGAAAAAAAATATCAGCTAATGCTTTCTACGCATTCCGAATTATGGTCCGTGACGACAGTTTTAATATTCTGATTAAATGTAGGAACCTATTCCAACAATACATAGTTGACATGTATGCTAAAATATAGCATGAGAGGCTTATCTACATTAAAACTCATCAGAGGGAGCTAAGAGTTGCTGATTACATTCACTTAAGAGATTCTGTAAATATTGATGGCAACATTGAAAATGTGGGCCGTTTGACCATACTACCAGCAACATTTACTGGGGACCACGATATATGCATGAACGCACACAAGATGCATTGGTCTATGTGAGAAAACATGGAACTGCTGATTTATTTATAACTTTTACCTGCAATCCCAAATGGCCAGAATGAACTCCTTCCATATCAACAACCACATGATCGGCATGACCTCATAGCAAGAGTTTTTCATCTAAAGCTACGTGTCCTTATGGATTTACTTACAAAAGGAAACATTTTCGGAGTGGTTGTAGCATATATGTACACTGTTGAGTGGCAGAAAAGAGGATTGCCACATGCTCATTGTCTGGTTTGGCTTCAGCAAAAATTGAGATCCTCTGACATAGACTCTGTTATCAGTGCAGAAATTCCTGATCCTGTAACAGATCCAGTTTTACATGATATCATTAAACACAACATGATTCATGGACCATGTGGAACATTAAACAGCTCTGCATCATGTCTCAAAGAAGGAAAATGCTCTAAGAGATATCCAAAGAAATTTTTAAATGAAACTCGGTCCGATCAAAATGGTTACCCATTATATCGACGATTGCCTACTGATGCTGGAGGCTTTGAAACAACAGTTACCCCCCCTGGGAATGCAACGTTTCATGTAGACAACCGATGGGTTGTACCATACAATAAACCTCTTTGTAAGATTTTTAATGCACATATCAATGTCGAATATTGTAATAGTGTAAAATCAATTAAGTACATTTGTAAATATGTAAATAAAGGCAGTGATCAAGCTGTCTTCACATTGGAAAATAATGCTCATGATGAAGTTAAGAGATATGAAACCGGCCGTTATATTTCCACTAATGAAGCCATTTGGAGAATACTTAACTTCCACATACATGCGCATCATCCCACAGTTATTCACCTCGCAGTGCATCTAGAAAATGGACAGCGGGTTTACTTCACTGAAAATAACACAGCTGATAGAGTTGCACATCCACCTCCAACTACTTTAACAGCGTTTTTCAATTTGTGTAAAACAGACGCTTTTGCACATACACTTCTGTATGCTGAAATTCCCACTTATTATACATGGGACACTCATAATAAAATATTCAAGCGACGCTTACAGGGTAGATCAGTTCAAGGCTACCCCTGTGTTAAAAAAACTGAAGTTTTGGGCAGGGTATACACCGTGCATCCAAATCATTTTGAATGCTTCTGTTTGAGACTGCTTCTACATCATGTTAGAGGTCCACAGAACTTTAATGATCTAAAAAATATTAATGGTCAAATTATGAGTACATTCAGAGATGCATGTGCTGCACATGGACTGCTTGATGATGATAACCACTGGGATGCTACATTACAGGAAGCATCTACATCTGCCTTGGCACATAATTTGAGACATTTGTTTGCTATCATGTTAACTACCTGTGCAGTATCTTATCCAACACGACTTTGGCATACACACAAAGAAGCATTAAGTGAAGATTTCCTTAGGGAACGCAATCAACATCCTGGGGCTGGTATAACTTTTACAGACAAAATCTTCAATACTGCTCTGGTTCATATTGAAGATATTACATATAAGATGAATGGTAAAACACTGACAGATTTGGGTCTTACCTCATCTGATAGATCTAATACACATCCTATTGTTACTGCTTGGACACGTGAAATTAGCTATCAACCACATGAGCAAGCATCAATTGTTCGGGACGGTATTGCAAAACTAAATAGTGAGCAAATTCATGTTTTTCGAACTGTAGTTAATACTGTTGAAGATCAGCAAGGTGGCCTTATATTCCTTGATGCACCAGGAGGAACAGGAAAGACATTTGTTACTAAGTTAATTCTTGCAAAAGTAAGGTCAGAAGGAAAAATAGCTGTAGCTGTGGCATCATCAGGTATTGCAGCAACCCTTCTTCCTGGTGGTAGAACAGCTCACTCCACATTCAAATTGCCATTATCATTAATAAAAGATTCTATTCCAATTTGCCATATAGAACGAGGATCAGATTCAGCTAAAATTTTACAGAATTGTTCCTTGATCATATGGGATGAATGTACAATGGCACATAAAAAAGCATTTGAAGCTCTAGATAAAACATTGCGTGATCTCAAGTCACGTGATGTTGTCATGGGTGGCATCACACTTTTATTATCTGGTGACTTCCGACAAACGCTTCCTATTGTTCCACGTGGAAGTCCTGCTGATGAGCCCGATGCTTGCATTAAATTGTCATATTTGTGGAAGTACATCAAGACTGTAACCTTATCTACAAACATGCGTGTCCATCTTAATAGTGACCCATTGGCTGATAAATTTGCTTCCATACTTCTACAAATTGGAGATGGCAAAATTCCAACAGACAAACATGGTAAAATTGTAATTACTTCAAGTATTGGATCAATTGTTTCCTCACTCGCAGAACTTTGTAACAAAGTTTACCCAAATATAGCTGCAAATTATACTAATCCTCAATGGCTAACAGAAAGAGCAATTTTAGCTCCAAAAAATGATATGGTACACATCATCAATGACCAACTGCTTGATGAAATTCCAGGTGAGGAACAAATTTACACTTCTCTAGATTCTACTGTAGATAATGACCATGCTGTACAGTACCCTACAGAATTTTTAAATTCCTTGCAATTACCTGGTATGCCACCACACAAATTAAAACTGAAATCTGGATGTCCAATTGTGTTACTCAGAAACCTTGATGCTCCACGACTATGCAATGGAACAAGATTATGTGTAACACGAATGCAACCTCATGTGATAGAAGCAGTCATATTGACTGGTGTAGCTACAGGCGAATTGACATTTCTTCCTAGAATACCAATTATTCCATCAGATTCAACAATTCCATTTAAAAGGCTTCAGTTCCCAATAAAATTATGTTTTGCCATGACAATAAATAAGTCGCAAGGACAAACCTTGGCAGTGGTTGGTCTGAACTTAGCTTCTTCTTGCTTTAGTCACGGACAGTTTTATGTAGGATGTTCACGGGTAGGTTCCCCACACAATCTATATATATTAGCACCAGAGGGTAGAACATCAAACATTGTGTATCCAAGAGCTTTATACAAATAGGAAAGCCAATTCTCCCTTCTATTATTTATAGTTATTTTTTGCTGTGAATTATCAGCATGGCAGTCTCATAAGTATTGTCCACACTCCACCCATATTCCTGTCAGGTCAATGTTTTAAAACTCTGATAGGAAATTCTTATGGGAAGTTTCTAATCTTTTTCATTATAGAATGTGTACCTTTTTCTATTAAAATTTAATTTAATACAACCGTTCACTTCTTTCATGTTAAGTTACTTAAAATCACTAAACTCAGTTGCAGTGCTCCGTGGCATAGTGGTTAGCATGCCGGACAATTCACATTATATTTTCACATTCGCGCTGACCTACCGTAGTCTTTTTTTTTTTTCATAAACACCTAAAATGGATTTTCTTGGTGGCCGAGTTGTTAACATTGCATGTTTTTTTTTTTTTTTCACACTTAATTTTCCAACTTCGCCCCAATACTCCGGGTTTGATCCTTCCTACTTAGCTAACATCACTTTTTATTTATTAAACAATCCCCACCCCGGAAACAAACACCCGGACAACGATTTTTTTTATTCTTTTGTTTTGATTTACTCAAAACCGCACACACCTCGAAACATCCGAGCAACGCCGGGTACCCCTGCTAGTTATTAATAAATTGGTTTCGGTTATTTTTGTTTTTCGATAAATAAATTGTAATCAGTGTAATCAATGATTTTAATGGACGTTTCTTCACATTTAAAATGCAATTTTACTTTCACGATTAATTTAATTTATCGTTGTGTAAAAAAGTTACTAAATATTTTTAATTAAACAAACAGTTTGTACAACAAAATAAAATTACCTAATTTAATGAATATCTTTTATAATCTTCAAAGATACAGAAATCAAAATATAATAACATTTCAATTGTTTTATAAATTTAAAAATAAAAAAGGACTTTCTGATATTTGGGGCTTTTGTAGAATTTAGTGCGACGTGTTGGTTTTTGTAAAACTTACGTTTCTTGTTTTTATTGTGCAAAGCTAGATTTGTTATTAAACTCTCGCTTGAGGGGGGGGGGGCAATTAAGCTATTTTTGTATCATTTTAATTCAATATCTAAAGATTTTACTTGGTAAATAGTTCGTCTCAAAGTTGTATCAAGAAGCGGAACTTGATGTAAGAACGAAAACATGAAATCCTATCCTACGGAAACGAAACGAAACTTTGTCCGTTTTTGTTTCTTTTTAATTACTGCAATAAATAGTTTTAATTATTTTCTTTTGTATCTTAACCGGGGAAAGGGGGGTGAGATAGCGTCATTTTTTGGTTTCGGAGGTCCATCAAAATAAAAACAAATAAGGCTGTTTTATTTCATTTCGATAAATGAGTACGAATAAATAAATAAGTAAATAAGATGTTTGATTTCATTTCGATAATAATTCACTGCGTATGAATAAATAGATAAATAAAATCCTTTAAAACATAAAGGTTTGGGGGACGCTGAAAATGAAAAAAGAAATCCTTTAAAATTTCTATGTAAATAACGTTTAAAATTTCAGGAAACAAGTAGTTTCTAAAGTATGAAGAAATTATAGTTTCAAAACCACTATCCATTATTAATTAAACGTAGAATTAGAACCCAGTTTTTTGGCCACCTTTCGGGTAGGGGGGGCTGGTAATTTTTTTTTATGGGAGTTATTTGGTAATTGTGACCTAGTAGACCAACACAAAATCTGCTTTCAAAAACTTGTTTTCTAGGGGTTTTCGTGTGTGCTGAAAACGAACATCTTTTATACATTTAATAAATAAGGAGACAATTTATATATATATATATTATTCCTTAATTAGAATTCATTTTTGAGATGATCATTATATATATTAATTTATTTGTATTTCGGACTATTAGTCTCATTTTTATTAGTTGTTGTTTTTCATCTTTTTTATTGGATTGTTTATTCACAACGTTTCGGACAACTAATTCCTCTGGCCTTCGTCAGGTGGTAACCGCGACGGATAGGAACTTCGAATCTCCTAACTGCATTCTCAGCCATCACTGCCATCCGTAGTTGTTGTCGTCTCACCACATTTTTGGCCAATTAACCTCTGGCACGCTTTGGGTGAGATTGAAACCGCTATCAGACAATGTTCATCTGGAACTGTAGAGATTCAACGTCTCTATCAACTATCCAATAAAAAGATGAAAAACAACAACTAATAAAGATGAGACTAGTAGTCCGAAATGAAAGTAAATTAAGGAGACAACTCAGTTCGAACTATTGAGGCCTTATAATGGATACATTTATTCTTAAATCAAATTTTCACGCTACTTCAAAGATACTTTTCTGCATGTTTTAAGTAATGTAACGCGGCGGCCATAAATATTTTTGTGTTTTTACCGAATAAAAGCATTACAATACATTAAAACACAAGACTTATCCATGTAGGTAGAAGAGTAACTTATCGAACCAAATAAAAGCATTAAAATACATAACTTATCCAGGTAGGTAGAAGAGTAAATTATCGAACCGAATAAAAGTATTAAAATACATAACTTATCCAGGTAGGTAAAAGAGTAACTTATTGAACCAAATAAAAGCATAAAAATACATAACTTATCCAGGTAGGTAGAAGAGTAACATATCGAACCAAATAAAAGCATTAAAATACATAACTTATCCAGGTAGGTAGAAGAGGAACTTATCTTGTTTTGACACTTTTTTTGTTGGCTTCTCTTCACAAAACTCTCCAAAATGGTCAATTGTTATTTTTAATTACTTTGAATGCACCTAATATTTTTTATTACAAAATATCAGCAAAATGAAGATACAGAAGAAAATAATTAAAACTAATTATTGCAGTAATAAAAAAAGGAAGAAGTTTCGTTTCGTTAGGATATGATTTCATGTTTTTACAACTTTGAGATGAACTTTATTTCGTTGCTGAGGTAAGAAACCTGTCAATATAACTCTTTTTTGTACTTTGAAAATGTCTCAGAAAGTAGTATTTATTTTTTTAAGGGATTTTGGGGGTTTACAAGGAATTTATTTAACTTTTAAATTTAGATAAATTTGTCAGTTTTTTTTTCACCTGTAATTTTTTACATTTAATCTCTTTAATTAATTTTTTCTCGTATAGATTAACTTTAGATTAATCTTTTAACCACAATAAAAAAAAAATAATCGGAAATCTTTATAAAAAAAATAAATAAAAATACGAAAAGGCGGTTTTAAAAACTATCAGTTTCCGCCATTAAATTGCACGTGCAACGAATTAGAGAATTAATAAAGATGAAACTTGTAATCTGTTCTTTCTCATGTAAATATTAAAATGTTAAATAAAATAATACTAATTTTATCCGTGATATTCACCAAATAGATCGGCTCTATTTCGAAATAATTTGTTTTATTTTTCCTCTTCAATTTTTTTTTTCTGCGAACTTGCTCTTCCGTTCGTAATCTTGAATGTTAAGTTGAGCTTGTAAAGTCAATCACATTTGAAAAATCGTTTCCTTTATAAAATCAGATAAAGTTAATCGAAAGCAGATTATAAAACAAAAACGTAAGTATTACTACATGGCGCACACGTATGTGTATTTTTTTAATTTTCAATACTAACTTAAACATAAAAAAAGGTCAATACGTAATTCTTTTCAGTGGTGGCCAATTTTTGTTCTTTAATTTCACTGTGTCTTTATTGAAACATGAAATCAGAAAGAAAAAGCGAATAATCCCAATGAAAATGTTGATTTATCGTTGAATATCTTTCGCTGTCGATTGTTTTTGTTTTTAATACTAGATTTAATACTTAAACAAAAAAATAACTTCTTTATCGTTTACCAAAAACAAAACAATAAAATAATAATAATTTTATAAATTTTATGTTTTTAACTGTTTCACAAGTTTTTAAAAAATCAGATTTTGTTTTCAATACTGACTTAAACAAAAAAAAAGGTCAATTTCTAAAATCTTTAAAAATTACAAATATTCTTTACAATGACGACTTTTATAGGTTTTCAAGGATGCTGAAAACCAATAAATACTTCAAAAGTGGTGCAGGGAATTAGTTGTCATGACATGCGGAAATTATTTTTTTCAAAAAGTGAGGATCACTTTTCTATATAAATTTAATGTAAAATGAGCACCCACTTTTTGGCCACATTGTGATATTTGGAGGAGGGGCTGCCTGAAAGCCGTTTTAGTAAATTGTTACTTTTCACCTTAAGAGTCATCTTTACCATGAAGAATTATGTAGGTTTTCAGGTATGCTGAAAACGAATATCACATTTAAAATTGCCGTAAACAAGTAGTTGTATGGATATTAAGCTGAGTAATTCTTTATGTTATCAGTTGTAGCCACCATTCATAACAAGGAATTACATTGCTTAATATTTGGAAAACTCGTTATTTTCTTGTTAACTCAATTTTTTTCTTTCCAAGAATAAGTTTCTCTTTTCTTTTCTTAAATATCTTAATATGGAACACCCGATGCATGGTTAATATCATCTGATAATTTAAAATTAACATCGGTAGATGACACTTGATTACTTTCATGCTCGAGTTTATAAACAAGAAAAAATTCATTTGTTTTTCTCATAATCTTTTCTTTCATAACTCATTCCTAACAATTCGCATACTCTGTCTAAATTGTTAACAAAATCATCTTTCAAAGTGTCACCTATAAAATGAACCCTGAGAAAGGAATATTTTTTTAAAACAGAATATAAATCTTACCCAACCTAACGAATTCCTTCTCACTGGTTCCTCTTCCCCACTTCCAAACTCCAATAAATATTGTGATATCAGCTTGTTCTGTGGCTCAATCACTATCCAACTCATTGAACTTTCCTTCATCAACGTTACCCACAGATGTTCCACATGCAACTTCTGGTGGTTCTTATAAAAAACAAGATTTCCAATCTTAAAATCTACTGACTTTATTTTCTTATTCTTGTTCTCTATCAGTTTTTCCTACCTTTTTTAATGTTATGCCTTATCAAAGTAAAAGATCGATGCATCTCTTTTAAAGCGATCTCATGTTGCTCATCACCATAGTATACTCTACAAGGCATCAATATATTATCTAATGGCAAGATCACGTCTCTGTTGAATAGCAAGTAGTATAGTGATAATTTCGTTGTTTCGCTCACATAAAATCTAATTCGAAGTATATCTTTACCCCATTTTTTTAAGCCATCATAGCTTTTATCACACTTGTGTTGAGATTCTCTGCAACAAAGAAGTCACGGTGCAAAACTTCCTGAATGTTATTCCTTACCAAAGTAAAAGATTGAGGCATCTCTTTTAGAGTGATCTCGTGTTGCTCATCACCATAGTTTACTCTACAAGGCATTAATATATTATCTAATGACATGATCACGTCTCTGTTGTAGAACAAGTAATATGGTGAGAATTTTGTGGTTTCGCTCATATGGAAGCTGCCAACATTTGGTTTATGTATAAATCCTATGACAACTCATTGTTTCTGATGTTTTTTGCTTAACTGTCATGCATCATCGTATGAAATCTTTCCACTTCTTTCTTTGTTTGGTGATTAAATGACATGCTCACATGATGTATGGTGAGGTTCTCCAATGCCTTCTTCATCACTTTGTTAATATTTTCCGGCCCATTATCTTTTAACAGCTTGGGTGGTGCCCAAATCTGAGAAGAATATCATCCAACGACAGACGCACCACGGTTTTTTGCCTTTTTATTATTATTTTAGCAGTAGTAACCTATTTATGTGATCTAAGTGACTTTCCATAGTATCTTAGAATATTAAAATATCATCCAAATATGGTAATACATATTCTTTCTGTCCCTCTAGAACTATGGAAATTCATTCCTGGAAGATCCTGTGGGCATTTGCGAGTACAAACGGTATCACATTAAAATGAAATAAACCCCAGTGGCAGGTGAATAAAGTTTCCTCTTTATTGTTCTTATTTAATGTAACCTGAGAATAACTTGATGCACCACTGTTTCTGCCTTCTTATTAGCAACTGCAAAAGACTCTTGCCAACCACTATACATATCAATAAAAGTCACTATGTGTTGGCTACCCAAAAGTGTCTTTGGATCGCGCTCGAAAATATCTAATGCCAGTTTTATAAAAGGAAGTATTTTTGCTTAATGGTGTGAAATGCCTTTTCTACAACCATTATTGTTATGGTAATGTACTAACACTCTTTTTGTAAGATGCGACATTACATATAACCTTATCAATAGTTTTTTGACAAGTAATACACTATCTTGTCCATCATGATGAACATTTTCGTTCTGCATCCGCATCTTTAAATCTAAATATTTCATTATCTTTCTCTTGATCTCTAATTTAATAAAAACCCAACAACGTAGGACGGTCGTTCAATACTAAGTGAGTTTCCATAGTGGCTTAGAATATTAAAATATCATCCAAATATGGTAATGCATAATGTTTCTGTCCCCGTAGAACTATGGACCTTAATTCCTGGAAGATCCAGGGAAAGTTTGAGACCAAACGGTATCAAGTTAAAGTGAAATAAATCCCAGTGACAGGTGAATGAAGTTTCCTCTTTAATGTAACCTGAGAGTACCTTGACTTCAGATCTAAGTTTATGAAGTATTCTGCCGACCCAAGCAAGGCTAATATGTCATTAATGACAGGTAACGCTCAGGTAAACTTCTTCATGACTTTATTTAAAGCCTTAAAATCTATGCAAAATCTTTTACTACCATCCTTCTTTTCTACTTACAATATCAAAAAACTCCATGGACTATTCGATCTTTCAATTACATCTGCCTGCATCATTTCATCTAATTCGAAGTACATCTTTACCTTATTTTTCTTAAGCCATCATGGCTTTTATCACACTTGTGTTGAGATTCTCTGCAACAAAGAAGTCACGGTGCAAAGACTGACGTTCTATTCCTACTCTTAATCGAGCAAGCCATTTTACAATTAATGGGGAGTCATTAGCTGTTCTTAAACTTTTTAAAAATATAGTTCAGGTTCCTTTCTAAGTTCTTTAAAAACACTATTACTAACATCTCTGTTCTCCTATCCACCAGAGTTCTAATCCTAGCTCCCTATTCTCTACTTGGTTTCCTCTTTTACATTTGTCTACCTATCTTTGGGAACTGTCTGGATTTATAGCCTCAACCAGAATCTGCCGTATCGTGTGACAAAACTTCATGGGCTCGTCTTCATACTCCTGTCTTGCATTGTCAGATCTTCCATTTAACTTTTGCTAGGGCTTTCTGATAAGCCGCTTGAACATCCTGTGGTTCATGTCTCATCACAACCATCTCCACCTTCCTGTGCCTGAGGCCCTCTATACAGAATCCCAATACCTGTTATTTGACTAGTCTGCTTCTCTTGTCTATCCCACTATAAACGCCTTATTCTAATCTAACTAACCTATGCATGTAGTCATGTCTCCCTTCTAATGTTCACTAATTCGACTTTGTTTGTTAGGGTTTGCAACAGTTTCATAGTACCCCTCTAGGGACCTTTTCAATTCTGCCCATTTTTAACTTTCATTGTTTAATATGAGTCTGTTCATGAATTGTTAAGAGAGCTATCTGACATTTTTCCTCATCCACTGCTCCTGTTACCACCCACCTCCCTCAATTCTCTACATCATCTACCCACCTCCCTCAATTCTTTACATCATCTACCTACCTCCCTCAATTCTTTACATCATCTACCCACCTCCCTCAATTCTCTACATCATCTACCCACCTCCCTCAATTCTCTACATCATCTACCCACCTCCCTCAATTCTCTACATCATCTACCCACCTCCCTCAATTCTTTACATAATCTACCTACCTCCCTAAATTCTCTACATCATCTACCCACCTCCCTCAATTCTTTACATCATCTACCTCCCTCCCTCAATTCTTTACATCATCTACCCACCTCCCTCAATTCTTTACATCATCTACCCACCTCCCTCAATTCTTTACATCATCTACCTACCTCCCTCAATTCTTTACATCATCTACCCACCTCCCTCAATTCTTTACATCATCTACCCACCTCCCTCAATTCTTTACATAATCTACCCACCTCCCTCAATTCTTTACATCATCTACCCACCTCCCTCAATTCTTTACATAATCTACCCACCTCCCTCAATTCTTTACATCATCTACCAACCTCCCTCAATTCTTTACATCATCTACCCACCTCCCTCAATTCTTTACATAATCTACCCACCTCCCTCAATTCTTTACATAATCTACCCACCTCCCTCAATTCTTTACATAATCTTCCCACCTCCCTCAATTCTTTACATCATCTACCCACCTCCCTCAATTCTTTACATCATCTACCTACCTCCCTCAATTCTTTACATCATCTACCCACCTTCCTCAATTCTTTACATAATCTACCCACCTCCCTCAATTCTCTACATCATCTACCCACCTCCCTCAATTCTTTACATAATCTACCCACCTCCCTCAATTCTTTACATAATCTACCCACCTCCCTCAATTCTTTACATAATCTACCCACCTCCCTCAATTCTTTACATAATCTACCCACCTCCCTCAATTCTTTACATCATCTACCCACCTCCCTCAATTCTTTACATAATCTACCCACCTCCCTCAATTCTCTACACCATCTACCCACCTCCCTCAATTCTCTACATCATCTACCCACCTCCCTCAATTCTTAACATAATCTACCCACCTCCCTCAATTCTTTACATCATCTACCCACCTTCCTCAATTCTCTACATCATCCACCCCTCCTCCTCAATTCTTTACATCATCTACCCACCTCCCTCAATTCTTTACATCATCTACCCACCTTCCTCAATTCTTTACATCATCTACCCACCTCCCTCAATTCTTTACATTATCTACCCACCTCCCTCAATTCTTTACATCATCTACCCACCTCCCTCAATTCTTTACATAATCTACCCACGTCCCTCAATTCTTTACATCATCTACCCACGTCCCTCAATTCTCTACACCATCTACCCACCTCCCTCAATTCTCTACATCATCTACCCACCTCCCTCAATTCTTAACATAATCTACCCACCTCCCTCAATTCTTTACATCATTTACCCACCTCCCTCAATTCTCTACACCATCTACCCACCTCCCTCAATTCTCTACATCATCTACCCACCTCCCTCAATTCTCTACATCATCTACACACCTCCCTCAATTCTTTACATAATCTACCCACCTCCCTCAATTCTTTACATCATCTACCCACCTTCCTCAATTCTTTACATCATCTACCCACCTCCCTCAATTCTTTACATCATCTACCCACCTTCCTCAATTCTTTACATAATCTACCTACCTCCCTCAATTCTTTACATTATCTACCCACCTCCCTCAATTCTTTACATCATCTACCCACCTCCCTCAATTCTTTACATCATCTACCCACCTCCATCAATTCTTTACATGATCTGCTCACCTCCCTCAATTCTTTACATCATCTACCCACCTCCCTCAATTCTTTACATCATCTACCCACCTCCCTAACTTCTCTACATCATCTACCCACCTCCCTCAATTCTTTACATTATCTAACCACCTCCCTCAATTCTTTACATCATCTACCCACCTCCCTCAATTCTTTACATCATCTACCCACCTCCATCAATTCTTTACATGATCTGCTCACCTCCCTCAATTCTTTACATCATCTACCCACCTCCATCAATTCTTTACATCATCTACCCACCTCCATCAATTCTTTACATGATCTGCTCACCTCCCTCAATTCTTTACATCATCTACCAACCTCCCTCAATTCTTTACATCATCTACCCACCTCCCACAATTCTCTACATCATCTACCACCTCCCTCAATTCTTTACATCATCTACCCACCTTCCTCAATTCTTTACATCATCTACCCACCTCCCTCAATTCTTAACATAATCTACCCACCTCCCTCAATTCTTTACATCATCTACCCACCTCCCTCAATTCTTTACATCATCTACCCACCTCCCTCAATTCTCTACATCATCTACCCACCTCCCTCAATTCTTTACATCATCTACCCACCTCCCTCAATTCTTTACATCATCTACCCACCTCCCTCAATTCTTTACATCATCTACCCACCTCCCTCAATTCTTTACATAATCTACTTCCCTCCCTCAATTCTTTACATCATCTTCCCACCTCCCTCAATTCTTTACATAATCTACCCACCTTCCTCAATTCTTTACATCATTTACCCACCTCCCTCAATTCTCTACATCATCTACCCACCTCCCTCAATTCTTTACATCATCTATTCACCTCCCTCAATTCTCTACATCATCCACCCCTCCTCCTCAATTCTTTACATCATCTACCCACCTCCCTCAATTCTTTACATCATCTGCCCACCTCCCTCAATTCTTTACATAATCTACCAACCTCCCTCAATTCTTTACATCATCTACCCACCTCCCTCAATTCTTTACATCATCTGCCCACCTCCCTCAATTCTTTACATAATCTACCCACCTTCCTCAATTCTTTACTTCATTTACCCACCTCCCTCAATTCTTTACATCATCTACCCACCTCCTCAATTCTTTACATCATCTACCCACCTCCCTCAATTCTTTACATCATCTGCCCACCTCCCTCAATTCTTTACATAATCTACCCACCTCCCTCAATTCTCTACATCATCTACCCACCTCCCTCAATTCTTTACATCATCTACCCACCTCCCTCAATTCTTTACATCATCTACCCACCTCCCTCAATTCTTTACATCATCTACCCACCTCCCTCAATTCTTTACATAATCTACCCACCTTCCTCAATTCTTTACATCATTTACCCACCTCCCTCAATTCTCTACATCATCTACCCACATCCCTCAATTCTTTACATCATCTACTCACCTCCCTCAATTCTCTACATCATCCACCCCTCCTCCTCAATTCTTTACATCATCTACCCACCTCCCTCAATTCTTTACATCATCTGCCCACCTCCCTCAATTCTTTACATCATCTACCCACCTCCCTCAATTCTTTACATCATCTACCCACCTCCCTCAATTCTTTACATCATCTGCCCACCTCCCTCAATTCTTTACATAATCTGACCACCTCCCTCAATTCTTTACATCATCTACCCACCTCCCTCAATTCTTTACATAATCTACCCACCTCCCTCAATTCTTTACATAATCTACCCACCTCCCTCAATTTTTACATCATCTACCCACCTCCCTCAATTCTTTACATCATCTACCCACCTCCCTCAATTCTTTACATCATCTACCCACCTCCCTCAATTCTCTACATCATCTACCCACCTCCCTCAATTCTTTACATCATCTACCCACCTCCCTCAATTCTATACATCATCTACCAACCTCCCTCAATTCTTTACATCATCTACCCACCTCCCTCAATTCTTTTACATCATCTACCACCTCCCTCAATTCTTTACATCATCTACCCACCTTCCTCAATTCTCTACATCATCCACCCCTCCTCCTCAATTCTTTACATCATCTACCCACCTCCCTCAA
Organism: Euprymna scolopes; assembly: GCF_053919585.1. NCBI lineage: Eukaryota > Metazoa > Mollusca > Cephalopoda > Sepiida > Sepiolidae > Euprymna > Euprymna scolopes. The sequence goes on from NC_136527.1 coordinate 39,610,666, forward strand.
TTCTTTACATCATCTACCCACCTCCCTCAATTCTCTACATCATCTACCCACCTCCCTCAATTCTTTACATCATCTACCCACCTCCCTCAATTCTCTACATAATCTACCCACCTCCCTCAATTCTTTACATCATCTACCCACCTCCCTCA